>NC_090239.1:3692156-4024656 GCF_024489055.1 Chanodichthys erythropterus | reverse complement strand
TGTTTACCCCACCGGACCCAGTCGCGTGCATAACGGGCGACGAGAGGTAATCACATATACTTCAACTATCTCTGTTAATGTGTAGATCATGAAGCTCTCTCACTGCAGTTTTATATTAAAATTGGTAGCCATTTAATTCCAGTTTACATCATGTTTGTCTCAAAGCTTTTAAAAAAAACAAGTGAAACTTGTCATATTTAATACATAATGCACAAATAAGAAGATAATATAGGCTAAAATACAAATCAGACTCACTCAGATGCTTATTGTTAACAACAATAAGCATCTGAGTGAGTGATTTGTATATTAGCCTATATTATTATTATCTTATTAGTGCATTATGTATTAAATATGACAAGTTTCACTTGTTGATAGATAGATAGATAGATAGATAGATAGATAGATAGATAGATAGATAGATAGATAGATAGATAGATAGATAGATAGATAGATAGATAGATAGATAGATAGATAGATAGATAGATAGATAGATAGATAGATAGATAGATAGATAGATAGTCATGTCAAAAATAAAAAAAAATGTGATTTTTAAAAATGGAGTCTATTTATTTTAACCATTCGGCTTGCTTTCATGGATGATTATGAACTCTTTATTTGAAATATTTTTTTTTTTCTTTTCTTTTTTTTTTTTTTTTACTATAAGTTTGTATTGCTTTTTTGGAAGGTTAATAGGTAACAGAAGTACAACATTACATTAATAAAACCGGGTTACAGGTTTCTAAAGGCACATTTTGACCATGCATGAAATAAAATACAGCACAAAACAAAACACAAAATGGTTGTCTATTCATTTTGAGACTGAAATATTTTATTTCTAATGCAGTGGACAGATACATCAGTGGGCATGAAGTATTTTTTGTCTTCTTTATGATGTAATTTGTGCATCAATAAATTACATTTACCCTAATACTTTATCATAGTCATATCAGTTTATCAACGATTTTCCGAGATTGCAATCACACTTTTAAAACTTATTTATAATTTTTAAATACATGCATTTGAGTCTTTGACCTGTCCAAAGAGCAACATACTTTCTTATTAAACGAGTTCATTTGTGAAAGTCCAAAATATTTGATGTTTATGTATGTTCACTGGCCACTGAAGGTTCCGCCTCGCCCCTCAGAGTGCAGGATGGGGTGTGAATACTAAAGCAGCAGATGGTGAGCAGACACAGACAGAGGGTGGGGGGTCTGGAGGGCTTTTGTCTACTGTGACTATTGAACCCCGGTAATCTTAAACTAAATTACACCCCGAATACTGACATCCGTTCTCGCGCACCGTCGCTGCGCCTTTATTCTGACGTGAGCACAGATTCGATCATCATCACCATCATCGCTCGCGTCCTCGAGAATCAAAGCCGCTCCCAGACCGGTGCCATGTCTTTCCAAGGCAAGAAGAACAACCCTCGCGTGACGGTAAGAAATGTTAGCGATTAAAACCCGAGGTGAATGTTTGCTGGCTGCATAACGGAGAAATAGCGATGAGGAGGAGGAGGAGGATGGTAGTTTTATTGTGCAGTCATGGGTGAGCCGCCGCCGGCAACAACCTGCTGTCCTCGAAACACTGCTCGGAAAGCCGGTAAACATTTAAGAGCTGCACTAATGCGTTTAATGATGTGACAAATGCACTGTGCAGATGAAAACGCTGTGCAGGAGTCTGTGGTTCAGTGTTTAAGCTGCCATGGCGGAGGCTAATTCCGGTTTCTCGTGTCTATTGTGTCTCTCATTTATTCATGTCGGCTCATATCGGTACCGGTTGTTATGACTTTTTCGTGAATTGAAAATACGCATTTTTGGCTTTATATATTCAGTAATACAACCGCTGCTCCATTTCCGCACGTTGCGCAAAATGTCAGAATTACACGCACGTCGCGAGCGTTCAGATCTCTTCTCTCTGGCCTGTAGACGTGTGATTGGGGGCCCTGCCCATGAGCCCTGGCCCCTGCAAGCATTATGGAAACCTTTATTTTTTTTTTTTTTTTGGTGAATTTAAATCCTGTTTTACAGTTCTAATAACTATGTCATTATATGTCAGTGTAACTCATTTGACATGTTAAAATATGCTTGTTGCAGTAAAATATGCTTATAATAGCTAATAATAATAATACAAACAGCACAATGAAAGGCCACATAATGACTTCTAAACTGCCTCTCCAGCAATTGTGGTCAATAGTTACATAAAGACTTTACGCACGCAAGCACAAAACACCAAAACACACATTGAATTAAAAGTAACCGTTCTGAATACTATGTTATAAGATATAAAACTAGTAAAAATAATAATAAAAAAAAAAAATCTAAACAAATGTAATTTCCTTAATTCATTGCTTTTAAAATATTTTGCCATGAATGTGTACATATTGCCTTGTTAAACATTATAAAATATTCTCTGTGATTTATCTTTGCAACTTTTATTACATTATTTTACAGTAAAATTATATGTATTGTCATAAAATGATTCAGTTAACAGCTTTTCATTGTACACTCTAAAAATGCTGGGTTAAAAACAACCCAAGTTGGGTTGAAAATGGACAAACCCAGTGGTTGGGTTAAATGTTTGCCCAACCTGATGATTGTATTGCTTGCTTAATTATAAATATTCACGTTTTTATTATTATTGTTGCCTCTAGTAATTATGTGTCTGATTTTAAATTTTAATTACAGCAGTCAAACATTTAACCCAACCACTGGGCCAAAACAACCCAATTGCTGGGTTTGTCCATTTTCAACCCATCTTGGGTTGTTTTACATTAACATTAAAACAACATTCTTCACAGTGTGGAACAGTCAGTATGGTGTATTTTTTCTTTTTTAGGGGGAAGATTACAAAGGTACCCCAGGTACCCTATTATATTTATTTTTTTATAATTAAAAAAATTCATTTATATGATTTTGACCATGTCTGGTTCCAGTAACAAAAGTACTATTATAGTGCTATTAAGTTCTGTTATAGTGCATTCTTTACCAAATATAATGACTTTATATACAATAAAAGGGTTAATAAGCAAGAATTCATCCATGTGAACTGTAGGAGCGAGAAAACCAGGGAAAGAGGGCTGTTAACTTGGCCAAATTGGATCCAATTCCATTCCACACAATTTGGCATTGCAGCCTGACCGCTAGAGTCCCTCGTCTGACCCACATTCAAAGCACAATGAAACATATATACTCGGCATGACTTCTGAAAACATCTCGATTTGTTTTTTGTTTTAAATGTTGCAAATAACTGAGAATAACTGCATATTTATTCATCCTGTAATTCATAAAAGCCCTGTATATTCAATACTGTAACATGAAGGGTCGTCCTGGTGGTGCACACTACATCCTAGACCCCTCACTGTCTGTCTAGTCTCTCCTCAAGCAACGTTGTGGCCCAGAATCGGAAATACTCGGCAGGGATTTTGGCAGTGCCAGTGATGTGCCGCCCATGGAAGTGTCACATTGCATTAAAGTGAAGCTCTGTGGGTTGCACACCACTCTGGCACCCTGTCTGTTTAGACTTGCGCTGTGTGAGAGTTAGGTTTCTGCCATGAGTTGAGGTTGGCATTTTCTAACAGCGCCGTGAATGATGTTTCATGCCTCGGTGACCTAACATGCCCAGTTGCTTGGCATAGTTCCATGGCAGGGGTGAGTGAGCAGGCGTTGCTTGATCTGAATGTGGTGGTCTCCTGTAACTGGGCTTATGATTTGGACTCATTAGAAATGGTCCAAAAAGAAAAGTGTCAGTACCATTCCTCGCTATGCATTCATGCAAAACCACAGCAGTCATGCATGAATAATGGAGTAAACAGAAAAGTGTTGTTACAGATGAATGGAGTTGCCTGTCATCTTTCTTTTGTATTCTCTACTTCTGTCTGGCTTTTTCAGTGATATTATCTCTCTGATTAGCTCCTTAAAGAGCGTTGCGTATTCTGTATAGGAGGATTTGCATGCATTAAACCACTCTTTGTGCTCTAGTGCTTTGAAATCACTGTAAATCTACAACCAGAGCTCTCTGGAACTGGGTCAGCACAGTGTCAGTGAAATTCAAGTTAAATATAATGATGTTTTTGGTATCTTGACATTGAACTTCCATCACTAATTCTTGGTGTCTAATGTCAAACCTGTTAAAAAGTAAGAATATGTCCATATGCAAATGGCTTTAGTCTTAATTCTTTTATGTTCCATGGAAAGGTAAGTAAATGACATCAAAATGTTAATTTGTGGTGGAACGATCACTTTAAATTCAGTCATGTTTTATGTCTTCTTTTTCTCCACAGAGTGACAAACTCATCATTAAAGGTGGAAAAATCGTAAATGATGACCAGTCATTTTATGCTGATGTTTACATTGAAGATGGAACCATTAAGTAAGATTTCATTATTTTTAAAATCTGCATATGGTATATTGTATATACTTACACTGCTGTTCAAAAGTTTGGGATTGGTATTGGTTTTAAGAGATGTCTCTTATGCTCACCAAAGCTGCGTTTTTTTTTTTTTTTTTTTTTTTTTTTTTTTTTAAACAGTAATATTGTGAAATATTATAAAAATTAAAAATATCTGTTTTCTATTTGAATATATTTAGAAATGTAATTTATTCCTGTAATGCAAAGTTGAACTACAAAAGCTTTCTATTTCAAATAATTGCTGTTTGTTGAACTTTCTATTAAAAAATATGCAACTGTTTTCAACATTGATAATAATCAGAAATGTTTCTTGAGCAGCAAATCAGCATATTAGAATGATTTCTGAAGGATCATGTGACACTGAAGACTGGAGTAATGATTCTGAAAATTCAGCTTTGATCACAGGAATAAATTACATTTTTATAAAATATTCAAATAGAAAACAGTTATATGAAATTTTAATAATATTTCACAATATTACTGTTTTTTTTTTTTTTTTAATCAAATAAATGCAGCCTTGGTGAACATAAGAGACTTCCCAAACTTTTGAACAGCAGTGTATATTTGATTGCATTATGATTTATTTTACATTCAGTTCATTTAGCAGATGCTTTTATCCGAAGCCACTTACAAATGAGGAACATCACAAGAAATGTTTATTTTTTATTATTCTGACTGACAGGCAGATTGGCGAGAACCTCATCGTACCTTCTGGTGTGAAGACCGTGGATGCCTATGGGCACATTGTGATCCCAGGAGGCATCGATGTTAACACCTGTCTCCAGGCCCCTCACCTGGGCATGACCCCGGCAGACGACTTCTATCATGGCACCAGTGCTGCTCTGGCAGGAGGAACCACCATGATCAGTATGTCATTACATCAACATCTTAAATGTACACAGAAGAAGAGAGCAGAAGACTTACAGTAGTTATCATTAAACTCAGACTGGAAACAGTAAGCCATTACTGAGTACAGAAGGGAGGGTCTCTGCTGAAAAAAAAAAAAAATGTGTGTGTGTTGTACAGTATTAGGGCATAAGAGCTTGTCAAGTCTCATAAAATCAGTTAAATTGGGGTCACAGTGCTGTCACTGTCTGTTCTCTTCTCTTCTGCTCAGCTTTCCTTAGATAAGCCACTGTATTGTTATGAAGTCATTTAGGACAGAGAAATGTCTCCTTCATAGCATTTGAATTGTATTTAAAGGGATCAACCATAGTTAAATTCTGTAAACACTCACCCTCATTTCATCCCAAACCGTTCATCTTCAGAACTCAGCTGAAGATATTTTTAATGAAATCTGAGAGAAATGCATTCCCATTTATCCAAAACTCTGCTTAAAAAACACTGTAAAATAAATTAATAATCGTAAAATAAATGAATACAAATAATCCATGTAGTTACTCAGTTATAAGCAGCTCATAAAATATGCATAATTATATTATATTTTTAATTATAATATTATAATTATAAATAATATAATATAATTATATTTTTGCTGTATTATAGCATCTCAGACTGCTTTCATTGCTTAAAATATTGTCAACTAGCTATTTATGACCACAAGCATTTAAAGGGGCCATGACATGGATTTTTTTATTACTTTAATAAGCTCCTTGATGTTCACTTATAATGTTAATAAAGTTTTTGCACACAAAAACCAAATATATACGACTATCTTCAACCCTCATTCTAAACCTCTGTCAAAAATGATCTGCAGTCAAATGCTCCGAACAAACATATAATCCTCTGACGAGGTCCATGACAACAATCCGCATATTCCTGATATTTGATATATCCACTTATTCCTAATTTCTACAGAAATGAGCCGTTTAAACAGGATGCTTCAAATTAAACATTCCTTTACTCTTCCATTTGTCCTGTTGTCAACAGATTCAAATGCGTGGAGTACGTCAGAAACTGAACACGCATCTTTATACTGTACCCAGTGTAGACAGCATCAGTTATTATAATGGGTTGTATTTGCTTTTGACGTAACATGACTCTCGCATCCGGTCAGCTGTTAAGTGACTGAACATCAGTGGGTGGGGCCTATAATGTGATGATGTATAACAATTTGTCAATGTCTTGCTCTGGTGGCAGTCACATGCAGATGTATTTGCCTGTGTGACGTCACAAATCCCACAGTATCCAAACATGACTTTTTTGGCATCAACACTCTAAAAAATGCTGGGTTAAAAACAACCCAAGTTGGGTTATATATGGACAAACCCAGCAGGTTGGGTTAAAGGGCACCTATTATGCCCTCTTTCACAAGATGGAATATAGGTCTCTGGTCTGGTCAAGTTTCAGCTTAAAATACCCCACAAATTTGCCCCTATTTGGGGGTGAGCAAAAACATGCCTTTTACTATATTACTATATTGCTGGCTAAAAAAATAAATCCAAAATTGGTTTAAAAAATGGCTGGCTGAAAACAACCCAATGTCTGAGTTTGTCCATATTTAACCCAGCATTTTTTCGAGTGAACTTCACGTTATTTCTCTTAGTAGTATGGAAGGGTGATTAAATTATATATAGAAAGCGATCAAAGAACGCTCCCTTTACAATCGCTGGAGCTGTCAATCAAACAGCACAAGTTTATCAGTGACTGAGTTCTGGACTTTTATTCAACGAATCTCTTACATCACGTTTGCACTTTTAATTATGATTAGCATTCATTAGTGTTCAGAAATTGTTGCAATGACGAGATCGCTGCTTTCATGTGCTCAACAACATATCTGTGATTGGCTACAATGTTCATCACTGCAACCTTTCATGCTATGATTTAAATATAATGACATAGATTTAAGTGTAATGCTATAATCAACACTTTTCATGATTAGTTAACCTTGAGAGCGGTAATAGTAAAAACATGCTAAAGTGTACGAGAGAGTAATACTTATCGATTTCATTTTGCAAATATGTTAGCCAATCACAGCAGCGGGCGTTGAAGTCTCACAGCAGACACGCCCCTTAAAACAGAACGTTCAAATCAGACGGCTAAAATCAGGGCTTATTAAATTATGATCATTTTTTGATGTAAAAGCATACTAACACTTTAAAGGTGCCTTAGAACTTTTTTAAAAAATAGGTAATATGCAGTAAGTCTAAGGTGTCCCCTGAATGTGTCTGTGAAGTTTCAACTCAAAAAACCCCATAGATTTGTTTTAATTAATTTTTTTAGCTGCCTATTTTGGGGCATAATTAGAAATGAGCGGATTCAGGGTGTGTGGCCCTTTAAATCTGGTGCTCCACGCCCCAAGAGCTCGCGCTTGCCTTAAACAACATAAAAAAAAAAGTTCACACAGCTAATATAACCCTCAAAATGGATCTTTACAAAGTGTTCTTCATGCAGCATTTCTAATCGCGTAAGTTCAGTGTTTATTTTAATGTTTACATTTGATTCTGAATGAGTTTGATAGTGCTCCTTGGCTAACGGCTAATGCTACACTGTTGGAGAGATTTATAAAGAATGAAGTTGTGTTTATGAATTATACAGACTGCAAGTGTTTAAAAATGAAAATAACGACAGTCTTGTGAATACAGTAAGAAACGATGGTAACTTTAACCACATTTAACAGTACATTAGCAACATGCTAACGAAACATTTAGAAAGACAATTTACAAATATCACTAAAAATATCATGATATCATGGATCATGTCAGTTATTATCGCTCCATCTGCCATTTTTCGCTATTGTTCTTGCTTGCTTACCTAGTCTGATGATTCAGCTGTGCACAGATCCAGACGTTAATACTGGCTGCCCTTGTCTAATGCCTTTGATAATGTTGGGAACATGGGCTGGCATATGCAAATATTGTTGATTTCATGGTGACTTTAACACAGGAGTTTATTTCTCAGCATGTTTTTCATCAGTATGCTCTGCTCATCTTGCTCGCTTCCTTTAGTTGACCATGTTGTGCCTGAACCGGGTTCCAGTTTACTGGCAGCGTATGACCAGTGGAGGGATACGGCAGACAAGAGGTCGTGCTGCGATTACTCTCTGCACATCGACATCACTCGCTGGCATGATGGTCTGTTTGAGGAGCTGGAGTCTCTGGTCAAAGATAAAGGTGATGTGAGATTTCAGGTGTGACTTTGATATTTTTGCTTTCTGAGTTATTAGGCTTAGTTTTTGATTGTTTTACACAAATAAAAACACATTAAGCATTCGGCTCTAGAAAAATATATTACATTATAAAAACATAACTCTGTTTTTCATTTTAGGGGTCAACTCATTCCTCATCTTCATGGCTTATAAGGACAAGTACCAGAGCTCTGATACGCAGGTTTGTCGGTCATGTAATGTTTATAATCCAACTCTATAAACCAAGTCTTGCTGACCCAAACTTTTGAACAGAAATGTATGTTTATAGAAATGTATTTCCACTCTTTGCGTCTGTAGATCTATGAGATGTTTAGTGCCATGAGAGAACTGGGGGCCATTGCACAGGTTCATGCTGAAAACGGTGACATCATTGATGAGGTAACTACCATTAATTACCATTAATCTTGATGTCTTCAATTGTTAATGCATTTAATATGTCTTTTATAAAATATGTCAGTTTCTTTCCATCCAACCAACCAACCAACCGTATTTTCCTCCATACTTAGATGCATTGTTGATTTTGTTTGTAATCACAGGAACAGAAGAAGCTTTTGGATCTGGGAATCACTGGCCCAGAAGGACACGTACTGAGCCACCCAGAAGAGGTTAGTCTTATTAGTCACCATGAAATAAAAACTGATATAATATTGTGGTATTATAAATAATGTGGTATTATAAATGATTTATCTGTGAACATTAAGTTTATGTGAATCTTTTATCAAAATAACTTCCCCTCCCTCTTGCAGCGACATCTGTTCTCCTCTCTGACATGTTTACTGGCGCGAGGGCGGGACAACCTGTCACTGACATGAGACTGACCAATAGCAAACCACAACCATCTAATCATCCAATCATTTTCCAATGGACAAAATCAAGTCCTGCCGTAAATGTGTTGTTGTTTTACTGATATACTCGATTTATATACAGTCGATTTATATACAGTCGATTTAAAGTCAGCATGAAATGGAAGTTGAGTATTTCCCCCCCCTATTGTGACACATATCCAAGTGAAACGGCTTTTTGAACAAGAAAAAAAATGTAGGGCGGGACTTGATGTTGTCCACGGGGAATGATTGGATGGTTAGATGGTTGTGGTTCGCTATTGGTTCGATCTCATGTGAGTGACAGGTTGCCCCGCCCTCATGACAGTAAACACATCATCAGAGAAGAGATGTTGCTGCAAGAGGGAGGGGAAGTTATTATTAAAGATTATGAGGGCACATAAATTAAAAAAAAAAGATGTGCACAGATAAATTATTTATAATAAATACTGCAATATTCCATTAAAAATAATTGCCAATTTTGATTTTGTGTTGACTTTAATTCCTAATCTGCTCTACCATGTGCATTACTAATGCTGTTGTTCTGCAGGTGGAGACTGAGGCTGTGTATCGAGCCATCACCATTGCCAAACAGGCCAACTGCCCTCTCTACATCACCAAAGTGATGAGCAAACCTGCTGCTGATGTCATCGCCAAGGCCAGGAAAAAGGGTACGACTGTTGATAGAGCTGCTCTAAAACACTAATGGAAGCACAAAGAAAGCCATGAGGAGAGGCCGTAAATCATTGTGTCATGTGCTCCGATTCCTTTTCAGGCATGGTCATCTATGGGGAACCAATAGCAGCCAGCCTCGGCACAGACGGATCACACTACTGGAGCAAAAACTGGGCCAAAGCTGCTGCATTTGTCATGTCTCCTCCTCTCAGCCCGGACACGAGCACTCCGGATTACCTCAACTCACTGCTGTCCTGGTGAGCAGCAGAAATCATGCCAAATATCAGCCAGTGGAGCTGTTCAGTAACATTTTCAGCAAATAGTGTCTCCATTCACATCTATCTATCTATCTAATCCACCTCCCTCCCTCCATTCATTCATCCATCCATCCATCACCTCCATCCATCCATTCAACTCCCTCCCTCCATCCATCCATCCATCTATCCAACCATCCATCCAACCAACCACCTACCTACATCCACTTCCCTCCCTTCCCTCCATTTATCCACCTACATCCATCCATCCATCCATCAGCTCCCTCCTCCCTGCATCCATTCCTCCATCAATCCATCCACCTCCCTCCATCCATCCATCCATTCATCCACCTTCCTCCCTCCCTGCATCCATTCCTCCATCAATCCATCCACCTCCCTCCATCCATCCATTCATCCACCTTCCTCCCTCCCTGCATCCATTCATCCATCAATCCATCCAACTCCCTCCCTCCATCCAACTCCCTCCCTACATCCATCCATCTGTCCATCCATCCAGTATATATCCCAGCCGACTACTAATTTTTGTGTAGGTTGTAATCTTTTAGGTCAAGACACCAGTGCTTTGTAGTTAAATATTTAAATACTTAAATTAAATACTTTAGAAGGCATTACAATTGATTTTTTTTTTTTATTTGACAATTGCAATTCCTGAACTGTTTCAGTGGGGATCTTCAGGTCACAGGCAGTGCTCACTGCACCTTCACTACGGCACAGAAAGCTGTTGGAAAAGACGACTTCACCCTCATCCCAGAGGGGACCAACGGCATCGAGGAGCGTATGAGCATCGTCTGGGACAAAGCTGTGGTAGGTCTTCTTCATGTTTTAAATGAATAAAAAATAATACATTTAAAATGTTGAAAAATATTCTATACTTCAACACTACAAACAATGATGTTTTTGTCGCACAGGCCACAGGTAAAATGGACGAGAATGATTTTGTTGCAGTAACAAGCACAAACGCTGCAAAAATCTTCAACCTGTATCCTCGGAAAGGCCGGATCGCTGTTGGATCTGACGCCGACATTGTAATCTGGAACACCAAGGAGGCGAAAACTTTCTCTGCCAAATCTCACAACCTGGTATGAAAACTGAAAAAGAAAACCCAGTTAACAATGTTATTATGTATCTAACATAATTATACCTTTTCATCTATTGATTTAGAGTGGGAATTATTTTACAGTTGAATTCTGTCTGAACTGAAGAGAATTCTGTTAAATCCTTGTAATGTTCTTTTGGAATTTTGAGGATGTGAAATAAAACTCGTCTGTCCGTATTCTGAATTGTGTGTCATCGCAGACAGTGGAGGTGAATATCTTTGAGGGAATGGAGTGCCGAGGCTTTCCTGTAGTGGTCATCAGTCAGGGCAGGATCGTTCTCGAGGACGGGAAACTGAGTGTGACAGAAGGTTCAGGCCGTTTCATTGCTAGAAAAGCCTATCCCGACTATGTCTACAAGAGAATCAAGGCCCGAGGCAGGGTAAGAATGTCTGTTTGTGATTATGAATACTGACTCACTCATCCCAGGGGTCGAATAACAGATTTAACACCCTCACAGACTTTTAAAGTTTAAAAAGACTCACTTTAAGGTTGGCTTTCATAATCAAATCTTTTGTTTTGCAGATGGCTGATGCCCGTGGTGTTCCTAGAGGAAACTATGATGGCCCTGTCCATGATGTCATCAGTATGACTAAATCTGTACCACCCACTCCCACCACTAGGGGGCCCTCATGTCCAGGAAAGACCCCACTGGGACCGGCCAGAAATTTGCACCAATCTGGATTCACTTTATCTGGTAAGCACATTTGTTAATGGTTATATTGATTATATTAATAATTTATTCACTTTTTATATTCTTTGTTTATACTATATATATATATATATATATATATATATATATATATATATATATATATATATACACACACACACAGACACATATTATATTCATTACATTATTAAATAATTGTACTACTGTTCAAAAGTTATATGTACAGAACTATTGTAAAGTTTTGGTTAATTTTTTTTTTTTTTTTGCAATGATGCATTAAATTGATAAAGAGTGATATATAAAACAAAACAGTTATTTGAAATTTTATATTTTATTTTATTTATTTATATTTTATATATATATATATATATATATATATATATATATATATATATATATATATATATATATATATATATATATATATATATAAAAAATTCAAATAACTGTTTATATACATACATTTACAGTATGTATATATTGTACAGTGTATATAGATTTTTTATATATATAATAATTTATATATAAATCAGTTTTTAATGTTGTCGTGATAATGAAAAAGTATTGTGTACAAATGCAAAACAATTATTTGAAAATGTAATATTTCACAATATTATATTTTTTTACTTTTTTTTTTTAATAAATGCAGTCTTGCCGAGCATAAAACATTTCATGTTTTAAAAACATATAAAATAAATTTCATTTTCATATGATCTCAACATATTTTTTTTATTAATCATCCACAATGCTTCATGAGTTGTTCATTTCCATATAAAAGATGTCAAGTTCACAGTCATTGTTCCTTTGCATTGCAATGTATTGTAATATAATGAATCATCTTGGACCTTGGTTTGGTTCATGGCGTTGAACTTTTTATTGAAGATTTAAAAAAAAAAAAGTCTTTATGAAGAAAAAGAATGAAAAAATACTTCCAGAACAAACGCTGCTGAAAAAACCCTCTATGTATAATCTGAGAGTCTCTGTGACCTAAATCAAGTGGACATCATTTGGAGCTCATGCAGACGTGCTTTCATTAGTCATATCTGTGCATTGGATCCAAACTAAAACAAATACAGCAATAAGTTTCAACCTCCTTTTTTTCTCTTTTTCTCAAAGGCACTCAAATGGATGACCACATCCCCCGGCGTACGGCACAGAGGATCGTAGCACCTCCTGGAGGCCGTTCCAATATCACATCCCTCTCATGAACCTCGTCCACCAGGGGATCCAACAGCAACAGTTCCGCCTCCTTTGGCTTCCAGTTTTATATCACCTGTATCATGCAAATACTTAATCCAATAATCCATACACTTGCCATGACCCAATAGGCTATGCAGCAACTCAATATAGCTTACCATGAATTCATACTCACTATGTAATCTGCCGCCTCCTCTGGTCAGACTCACTCATAACGTAGCATGCTCCTCGATCAGAGTCACCCAGAATCCATTCTGCTTTAGCGTAGCATTGATGGCGTAAACACGGCTAGTGATTGTTGTGCGTTTGTGAACCACTGAATGGATCTCATTCTAGTGCTGCCTTTGAACCAGTGCTTTCCTCCTGCGACGAGACGTTTAAAGGGCAAGTGTTTTCTGCACCAGTACTTGCAAAAATGACATACTTCACCTTTAAGAGGCTGTGCTCTGTCATTGTGCTTTAAAAAAAATCAAGAACTACCTACTGATGGTCTTAATGCTAAGATATTAAAAAAAGAAACCGTTATCGTTGTTTGTCGATGTCGTATCTGAGAATAGAGCAAAAAATGGATTGTAGACGTCTGCTTCTAACTGCCTTTACGATTTACAGTTAGTTTTGAAAAGTAAGGTGTCATCGAGCTGAGACTCATCACATGGATACAGCAATCAATGCATTTTTTGTATGTTTCTAAGACAACATTTGGTGCTCTCAATCTATAGATCAAACACATGCCAATGTGTTACTGTGAGGAACAGTCACTTTTTGAACCCAGATGAAAGTTTTTAATTCTTTTGAGTTTTATATTCCTCTAATGCAACAGTCTTTTGTAGTCGTAACCAGTATTTGCTGGGATTCTCCATGTTAGATGTACTGTAATTTTGGTGAGATATTTCAGAGCTGAAGGTGAAGGTCAGTGAAGCTGAGAGAAAGCGATCAGTGGATTGTCTTTTCTACCTTCTTGTGTTCATTCTGTAAATATTTTTTTGTTTTGTTTTTCATTTTTGTGCATGGTTTGCATGTCCTCAATAAAACAATGGCTATAGAAAATTGCATTTTGTGATCATTTCACAACAGTGCTTCTGTAATTTTGTTTCAAAGTATGGTTTAGTCATCATGGACACATTCCAGGTTGTCATTTTAATTCCATGTTTATATTAAGGTCAGCAAGATTTATTTTTATTTTTTTAAATAATACTTTTTTTCAGCAAGCAAAATGCATTAAATTGATCAAGTGACTAAAGATCTTTGTTAATATTTATAAATTCTTTGCAATCCCAAAAATTGTAATATTTCACAATATTACTGTTTTTATTGTATTCTACGGTAAACTTCTATAAAAGTAAATGGTCAACCACAGCAAATATAATTTTTGTTTCCATTTGTTTCAACATGGAAAAAGAAAAATCTGTTTTTGTATTCTCATAACTTTTCAAAAGAAAAATATAGATTGATTACCACACTCAAAACACAGAAAGGTCAAATTTACAGAAACTGTAATTTTCACTTTCTATTAAAAAAAAAAAAAAAAAAAAAAAGGTAGACAAGAGACCATTAAAATGGGATCTATAATGCCTCCTTTCACAAGTTGTAATATAAGTCTCTGGTGTCTCCAGAATGTGTCTGTGAAGTTTCAGCTCAAAATCCCCCACAGATCATTTATTATAGCTTGTCAAATTTGCCTCTATTTGGGTGTGAGCAAAAACGCGCCATTTTTGTGTGTGTCCCTTTAAATGCAAATGAGCTGCTGCTCCCAACTGCTTCCAGAAGAGGGCGGAGCTTTAACAGCTCAACAACAACAAAGCTGGAGAATCTCACGCAGCCAAAATGAGGATTGTCAGTAACAGTGTTCAGCCTTACATTGTTCAAACCGGAGTCGGCACTGATGGAGAGACTCAGGAAGAAGTTACAACTTTTAGAATGAAACTGGACGTTTCTGAATATAAAGAAATGTCTAGATTTATGTAGTTGCTGTGGAGTTGATTCAACTCGTCCACTAGCATGTGCCGTCATGTTAATCTTTTGTGCAAATCCAGCGTTAAATTGACGGCTTGTGTACACACTAGTAATGCTTAAAAGGTACACTATGTAACGGCATTCTAGCGGTTAAAAACAAACATGTATTTAGTGGAAGAACACAGTTTTGACTCTTTTGAGGTTCTCCTTTCTGCATGCATGTCTCGCATCACTATATCAGCTCTAATAAAGTTTGCAAAGTCATGATCACACAAGGTTAAAGACGCTTCTGCGTGCTAAAGCTCAGGCGAGGGGGAGCGAGTGTCTGCTTTCTCCAGAAACACGTGTCATCCGCTGGGGTTGATGAGGCTGGACAGGTGGAGATGTCATCAGAGCTTTATTGAGAGCGCTGTTAGCACAAAGACACATGAACAACAAGCATTTGAGGCTTAAACTCTACGTTATATTTTCAGTTGCATCAACTGTAACAGTTTTGAATTTTCTCAAACTTTATACTAATTAGTAGTTTATACAGAAGATACACTACCATTCAAAAGGTTGGGGTCAGTATAATTTTTTTTTTTTTAAAGAAATTAATACTTTTATTTAGCAAGGATGCATTAAAGTGATCAAAATTGACAGTAAAGACTTTTACATTTAAAAAAAAAAACCTGTGCCATGGACTCCACAAAAAAAAAAAAAAAAAAAAATCAGTACAACTGTTTTCAACATTGATAATAATCATAAATGTTTCTAGAGCAGCAGATCATCATATTAGAATGATTTCTGAAGGATCATGTGACACTGAAGACTGGAGTAATGATGCTGAAAATTCAGCTTTGATCACAGAAATAAAGTGAAATTGAAAGCATATTCAAATAGAAAACATTTATTTTAAATTGTAGTAATGTTTCAGAATTAATGCATTTTTGATCAGCCTTACTGAGCATGAGATTCTACTTTTAAAAACATTTCAAAAGTTTGGCGGCGGTAAGATTTTTAAAAAGGAATGTACTTTAAGCCAAAGTGACTTTCTTATAATGAAAAAACAAACAATAAAAAAAAAAATTTAAATAACATTATTTAGTAATTTGATTGAAAAAAACTTTTGCAACTGTACTGTCACTATTGATCAATTTAATGCATCCTTGCTAAATAGTATCAACAAAAAATGTTGACCCTATATATATATAGTAGTCAACATTTGAAGTGGATCAAAACTTTTCATCAAAGTTGTCCTAAAACCTTCTTCTTAGGACAACTTAGGTCAAATGTTGACTACTGTATAACATTTCAAACAGTATAACATTTATATATTATATATACACACACACAAACACACACACACAACCATTAAAAAAAAAAAAAAAACCTTAAGTCATTCTTGTGCTAGTTCAGTCCTGTGATCTAATGCTGAGATGCTTCAGTTACTCCGTGTACACAGACACCTTCTCTGCTAAAATATGCAGTGGTTGTCTTTTACATGTATTGGAGAAATACGGAAACATCTTTTCCGTAAACTTGTGCTTAAACTTGTATAGCAGTGAGTTGTCGCCGGCATCCGAGAACATCACTCTGCCGCCCTCCCAGTCGAGCTGAACTCGTATCTTCTGAGGTTTCTTCTTCAGTGTCAGAGGAGCGTTGGTGGCCGTCCGCACGCGATACTCTCCTCCGTACAGGCAGATGATCCACATGCCGCGGTCGGGGCTCGGGGGAAACCACTCTTTCCGCTGGACGCTTTCTTTAACCACTCCCAGTGCCCATTCGCTGCAGTCTCCCACCTCCACGTCCCAGCTGTGGCGACCAGAGCTGAAACCCTCGGAGCCCAGGACACACTCGTAGAAGCAGAAGCGCTCGGGGTTGTCCGGGACCTGTTGGTCTTCTTCGCTGTAGCGGATGGTGGTGAGGTCATCAGACAGAGTGACGCAGACGTCTGCGGTGTTGGGATCAAGGATCACAGGAGCTGATGGTTTGAGAGGTATTCAGAGTTTAGTGATTAAACTAGTTATTCATAAACAAAAATGTCATTTAAAAGCTATTTTCTGAGTTTGTGAAATAATCAGTACTGGTTAAAACATAAAATCTCTGTCACATTTTTTTAAGGGAGACTTTTATTTTATATTATAAATTACAGATTTATTCACTTTTTACACCTAAAGAATGAGTAAAGACTTATGTCTGATGACTTCTTGTAGTTTTGTAACCAAGTTGATATGCTTGATATATTTAAATATTTAACCAAATAAATTTGACTTTTATTTTGTATATTACAGATTTACCTGCCCTTAAAAAATGGGTAAAGACTGTTCTGATGACTTCTTGTAGTTCTGTAACAGAAAGATCTATTTATCCAAATAAATTCATCATTATTTTTATTTAGTTTTTTTTTTTTTATTGTAAATTACAGATTTACTCTTTACACCTAAAGAATGAGTAAAGACTTAAGTCTGATGGCTTCTTGTAGTTCTGTAACCAAGTATGATAAGTATGATATGCTTGTAATATCTAAATATTTAACCAAATAAATTTGACTTTTATTTTATTTTGTATCATAGATTTACCCTAAAGAGTAGAGACCATTCTGATGATTTCTTGTAGTTCTGTAACCATGTTCATATTGTAATAGCTAAATATTTATCCAACGAAATTTGAATTATTTTATATCATATATTACATTGACCTGCCCCTAAAGAGTGAGTAAAGACCATGACTTCTGATGACTTCTTGTAGTTCTGTAATGAAAAGATCTAAATACCAAAGAAATTTTACTTTGAGTTCATTATTTTTATTTTTATTATTTTAAAAATAATATTTTATTATTTTTTAAAATAACCGCTCCCTAAACAGTGTGTAAAGACTGATGACTTCTTGTAGTTCTGTAACAAAGATTTCGAAAACGTACTGCTCCAGTTGATACGCTTGTAATATCTAAATATTTAACTGAAGAAACAAGACTTTTTTTCTTTATTTTTTGTTTTTTTGTTTTATTATAGATTTACCTTCCGCTAAAGAAAGCAAAGACTTTTCTCATGACATCTTGTAGTTCTGTTACCAAGTTGACATTCTTGTAATATCTAAATATTGTCTTTTGTTTGATTTGACTTTGAGTTCTTTATTTTTATTTTATTTTATATCATAAATTACAGATTTATCCACCCTTAAAGAGTGAGTAAAAAAGTAAAGATTTAAACAAGTCTGATGACTTCTTGTAGTTCTGTAACAAAGATTTTGAAAAGTTTTCAGAAAATGTACTGCTCCAGTTGATACGCTTGTAATATCTAAATATTAAACTGAAGAAACTAGATTTTTGAGTTTTTTTCTTTATTTTTATTTTATTTTATTTTTTAATCATAAATTATAGATTTACCTTCCGCTAAAGAAAGTAAAGTCTTTTCTGATGACATCTTGTAGTTCTGTACCGAAGTTGATATGATTGTAATATCTAAATATTTAACCAAATAAATTTGACTTTTATTTTATTTTGTATCATATATTAGATTAACCTGCCCCTAAAGAGTGAGTAAAGACGTTCTGATGACTTCTTGTAGTTCTGTAACAGAAAGATCTAAATATTTATCCAAAGAAATTTGACTTTGAGTTAATTATTTTTATTTTAATTATTTTAAAAATAATATTTTATTATTTTTTAAAATAACCACTCCCTAAACAGTGTGTAAAAACTGATGACTTCTTGTAGTTCTGTAACAAAGATTTTGAAAATGTACTGCTCCAGTTGATACACTTGTAATATCTAAATATTTAACTGAAGAAACAAGACTTTTTTTCTTTATTTTTATTTTGTTTTTTAATCATAAATTATAGATTTATCTTCCGCTAAAGAAAGTAAAGACTTTTCTGATGACATCTTGTAGTTCTGTAACCAAGTTGATATGCTTGTAATATCTAAATATTTAACCAAATAAATTTGACTTTTACTTTATTTTGTATCATATATTAGATTTACCTAAATCTAAATATTTAACTGAAGAAACTAGACTTTTGAGTTTTTCTTTATTTTAATTTTATTTTTTAATCATAAATTATAGATTTACCTTCCGCTAAAGAAAGTAAAGACTTTTGTCATTAAATTTCGAGAAAAAAGTCTAGATAAAACGTAGAGAATAAAGTCATTACAAGAAAAAAGTTGTTAAATTACGAGAACAAATTTGTTAAATTATAAGAAAAAACTCATTAAATTTCGAGAAAATTTGAGATAAAATGTTGAGAATAAAGTCATAATTTATTTATTCTCAACATTTTATCTCGACTTTTTTCTTGAAATTTAATGAGTTTTTTTCTCGTAATTTAACGAGTTTATTCTCAACATTTTATCTCGAAATTTAACATTTTTCTCATAATTTACCGAATTTGTTCTCGTAATTTAACGACTTTTTTCTCGTAATTTAGTGACTTTATTTGCAACATTTTATCTCGACTTTGTTCTCGAAATTTAACAAGCTTTTTTCTCATAATTTAACTAGTTTTTTTCTCGTAATTTAATGAGTTTATTCTCAACATTTTATTTTGACTATTTTCTCGGTTTTATTTTTTTATTATTGCTTGGCCCTAATCCTCGTCCGTACTTTTGAGTTTTTTGTTTATTTTTATTTTCTTTTTTAATCATAAATTATAGATTTACCTTCCGCTAAAGAAAGTTTTCTGATGACATCTTGTAGTTCTGTAACCAAGTTGATATGCTTGTAATATCTAAATATTTAGATATTTATCTAAATATTTAACCAAAGAAACTAGGCTTTTGAGTTTTTTTGTTTGTTTGTTTGTTTGTTTTACTTTCCATGTTGTTAATTGTGAGAGATGTGCCCGTTTGCTCTTACTGTACGTGACAGCTGACTGCATCTTCTCCCACACTCTGAACTTGAGCGAGCCGATGTGTTTGGCCACATCAATCAAAGCTCCTGAGATATCTCCTGGATCCTGCACAGTGCAGTTCATCCTGTGACAGAAAGAGAGAGAAGCTTCATCAAAGTAACTGCAGAGGTTCATTATAAATTGAAAATGAGCCTCATTCAACAAACTCAAATTAATATTTAATGTTGATTTGCTCTTGTTTGTTAAGCTGCTAAACTGATCAACGTGTCTGGGCTAATTTTGCAATAATAATGAGCAGTAGAACTGTAGATTTATGCTGTGTAACATATATATATATATATATATATATTTACAATTACCGTTCTGATGCCTTCTTGTAGTTCTGTAACAGAAAGATCAGTTTTTAGAAAATGTGCTTCTCCAGTTTTTCTTAAACAGATGCATGTTATATTTAACTTTTTAACAAAATACATATTTCGTTTCTTTTAATACTATTCAAATAAAAGTAAATATTCTTGATATGTTTTCCCTACCTTCAAGAATACCATATTGTCTGCACTCATGGCCTCTTCTGTTGAACTAATGGCTTCTCTTAATGTCATGATCTCATCTGTTAGTCTGTCCAGCTTCTCCTTCATGTTCTGGCTCTTCTGCTCCTCTTCCTCACTCAGAGCTCTCAGCATGGAGATCTCCTCATCATGCAGGAACTGATGGAGCATTTCAAAGTTCTCCTTTATCAGACGCACTGTGGTCTGTGTCTGTCTCTGTCCGGAGGGTGGAGAGACTTTCAGAAAATATTGCCGCCTTAATGTGTTTGTATTTACTGAGTTTTGTGCAAAATGTGTAAAAATTTAGTTAGTGAATTATTAAATAACTAATCACCATCAATAGTATGTTAGATCTTAGAGTCTTAGAGTCCTACCTCTGTTAAAACATGCAAAAGCCCCAAAACAGCCTGAATATCCTGTTAAACTTGGCTTGCATTGATTATTTGTTACCCTGATGTGTTCTGAAGTTTCCTGGCAGGTTTGCTTGGCTGTGTTTAATGTCTCCAGTTTCTCCTGTAGAGGTCTAAGAGCTGCTCTCAACTCCCTCTGTGAAGAAAGTGAATTATTGTCAGTTCTTGCAGTTCATCTGAAACTATTTGCAAGCATTGTGCTATAACAGAACTAGAACTACAACAGGATTCAAACCTACAATCTAGTTTAAGCCTCGTCTGTGAAACCGGAGGCAAATTTCTAATTTTTGTTTATTTTAAAGGGACAGTTCACCCAAAAATGAAAATGACCCTATGATTTATTCACCCTCAAGCCATCCTAGGTGTATATGACTATCTTCTCTCAGATGAACACAATCCAAATATCCTGGCTCTACCAAGCTTTATAATGGTAGTGAATGGGGGGCATGTTTTGAAGCCCCCCAAAAATGCATCCATCCATTATAAATATAATCCATATGGCTCCAGGGGGTTAATAAAGGCCTTCTGAAGCAAAGCGATGGGTTTTTGTAAGAAAAATACCCATATTTAAAACTTTATTATGTACAATAACTAGCTTCTCTTAAATATATCTCTGATTGTGTTTGTCTGAAAGAAGATAGTCATATACACCTAAGACGGCTTGAAGGTGAGTAAAATCAAGGGATCATTTTAATTTTTGGGTGAAGTACTAAAATAATAAACTAAGACTAAAAACTAAAACTTAAAAGCTATATAGATAAATTAACATTAACATCAAATAAACATCTGCCCAAAAACCTTAAAATGGCTAAATATCAGCCAATTATAGGTCAATCACTACTAGAATCATGATGCAGTCGATTAAGAAATCGAAGAAGAAACAAACCCCTTGATAATAGCTCAAATGATAAAGTACGTATTTATGCACCTGTTTCTCACCTTACACTCTTCTGTGGCCACTTCTATGGTGCTGCACTCATGATCTTCGTGTTCCTCGCCCTGACACTGATCACAGATCAGTTCTTCGTCCTCCATACAGTACTGAGTCAGTCTCTCTCTGTGCTGTCTGCACAAATCTCCATCCTCTGCCGTCTCTGTGCCCTCCATGGCGTTTCCCACCCGGCGCGGCTGCCCTTCAAACAGTGAGTCGAGCAGCCCCTTCAGCACACTGTCCAACAGCTCACGGCCGTAGCACTCCGTACAGCCCGGCTGGTCCTGCCCGAGCTCCTGCTGACACAACTCAAGGCAAGCCTGGCACAGACTGTGTCCGCAGGGCAACAGGAGCGACCCTTCACCCTGGCAGCCTGGGCACAAGGAGTTGCTGGAGGGTGAAGATGGTTGATCGTCTGACATTGTGATGGTCTGTTAGTTTTGTGGATGTTGTTGTCTTCTAAATGTCCTTCTCCTCTCAACGTCTGGTCTGCAGCTCTCTGGTTGTTGCACAATCACTGCTGTGCGTATCAAAGGAAATCCCCGTTTGGATAGCTGGTGGTCTATTTATAAGGGAGTTATTTTGAAGCACGCTCCCTTAGCTGTTTATATGCAATCGTGTCTGTGTGGAGAGTTTCGCTTAGTGCAGATCATTGGGCAAGAGTCTGTTGCTGAGTCACTAATGTGTGTGTGTGTCTCTCCGGCATTAAAATGTAAAGTGATCCCACTTTCCTCAAGTGATTCAACACAAGTCAAAACCAAATCACTTTCATCTGCACCAATGCAAAAATTGACTATTATACCTTTATATTATATCTATCTACACACACACATATATACATACATATACACACACATATATATATATATATATATGGTAAGATTATATATATATATATATATGGTAAGATTATATATATATATATATATATATGGTAAGATTATATATATATATATATATATATGGTAAGATTATATATATATATATATATATGGTAAGATTATATATATATATATATATATGGTAAGATTATATATATATATATATATGGTAAGATTATATATATATATATATATTTTAAGATTATATATATATATATATATGGTAAGATTATATATATATATATATATATATATATGGTTAGATTATATATATATATATATATAAGGTGAGAAACAGGTGCATAAATACGTACTTTATCATTTGAGCTATTGTCAAGGGGTTTGTTTCTATATATATATATATACAAAGAAAGAGAGATTTTGTACCTTGTTGCTTAAGATTTACTTGTTCAATTGCTTCTTATATTACTAAATAAGGTTGATGAATCAATAACTCCAACAAAAATGCATAAATTTTTCAATGTTTCCCATATTTTCATTATTTTTCTATAAAGAAAATCAAAGGACAAATGGTTAAATATGGTTCTACATGTCTCCTAATCCGCGTATAACCATATATAACCATTATAATCACTAAATGCATGGTCATTCCAGGAAGATAAATTCCAAAATTTTACTGTAGCAATCATAAATACAGCTAATAAACTCTCTCAAGAATTAAAAACAAACACTGAGGTGTGTTTTACCCTATACTTTATTTGCGTTTCATGTCAAGGGGTGAAAACCTGCCTACAGTAAGCAACTGAAGGAAATATACACAGCAATTCAGTCTACACACTCTGAAGAACCAACTGTACACACAATCTCATCACCATTACATCTTTCCATTAGAGCCATTTAGATGGAGTGTTTTCCCCAGTAACTGTTAAAAATGCAGATTCAATGCAAAATAAAATACAAAAAACAACAGTGACAGTCTTCAAAACACATGACCTCCTGCAGAAGCTCCTCAATAACAATTAGAAAATTCAGTGAGAAATTTGAGATGCAAATTTTCAGTTTTCAACAAGTGCGTTTTTCAATTGAGATGGTAACATTTTAAAGTGCTTTTATAAGTTTAAATTCGTTCAACAAGACAACCGTTAGACAAATGATCAAACAATGAAAAAAAAAAAAAAAAAAAATCAGGACTGTAGAGTGCGGTTTTCATTTCCTCTCCCATCGCTTTTCTTCAGTACTGCGAAACTTGCACTACACCAGATTCATATTGCACACAAAAGGTCTTAAAACGTTGTCTTCAATATTCCCCATGCTACTACAGTACTACAGTAACATTCACAGGACACCTAGTAGGATTTGGATCCAATTTATATGGAAAAACAGGAAAATGGAAACAAAGTATACTGGAATCTACATACACTTCTCATAAGAAGAAAAAAAAAGACATTAGTAGACTTAAAAAAGTTCAACAAAAGAAAATGAACAGCAAAATCCCTAATCTACAATAAAACATAAAATAAATAAAACAATATTATCTAGTTGCAAGTGCAACAAATTGAAAACATGACCTAAAATGATTAAATAAACCCCGCCCACCATTAAATAGGCCCCACCCATTAACACTAGTCAATGAAAGGCAGTAATGTTGTGCTGAATGAAAAGCATCGGAACCGTACAAACTGTGGAAAGCCAATCAGCAGGTCTAATTAAGCAAATGCAAAATCACAAGGCAACCAAAACCACAGCAGACAATAATGCAAGATCATATTTTGGTTGTATGAGCCAGAACTAAACGCTGTGTGGGTTCCCCTGGGTTGTTTGCAATGCTCAAATCACGGAAGATTCGATCATTTCTAAAATGCATAACTTCAAAATGTGGACCCTATAATGAACTAAACCATACCAAAAACAATGAAAAAATCAAATAAAAGGGTAAAAACAGGAGTGTAGGTATATTGTGATTCCAATGGCTGTTTGACCACTGCACAAACCTCACTGCCCAAAAACAACAAAATGACACTATACAAACGGTTTTAAGCATAAAACAAACTAGAAAATGACATTACTGTATTGTTTTTACAGGGAGTTTATTAACAAGGAACAGTTCACCAAAAAAAAAAAAAAAAAAAAAAAAAAGAGCTTTTGTCATCATTTACACACTTTCATGTCCTCCCAAATGAATGTGATGAATTTAATTATGAATTTCCTTTTTCTGTGAAACAGACGTTTTTCTTCTATATAAAATGAAAACAGTGAAAAGGAGCTACAAAAACACCATTAAAACCACTGAAAACATGGTGCATAAAGAGATTTTGTGGCAGGTTTGATGTCAGTGATGCCAAATACCATTATGTCTTGTAAACAAATGGCACAAAATTAGATTTTAGAACATCTGAAGTGAATAATGACATAAATTTCAGTTTGTTTAGAACGGCATGACACCAGAGTCATATAAACTACTTTAATGGTGTCCTTTTTGGAGCTTGAAATTGTCTATCTCCATTCATTTTCTCAAAACAGGTTTGGAATAACATGAGGGTGAATAAATGACAATATATATTTTTTTTTAATGTTGGGTCAACTGTCTCTCAAATTAAATGCAAAAACAATGTAATTACAGTCCTGTCAAGGAATATTTTAGGCAAAACTAAGAGGATGTGATTTTGAATAATTTGTAGTGACTGATCTACGGAGCAACATCGATACGGCAAACTCTACCTGTTTAAATAGTGAGAACTAAAGTTAAATATTGAAATGTCAAAATGACCAAGTGACATTAGTATTATTGTTTTTTTTTAAACCTAGCTACGGCTGTGACATACACGTAGGTCTTTATGCTGTAACAATGATTACTCGTTATGTGTTCATACAGTGCTTTAAATATACCTGTAGCTCAGGTGCGTCTACATTAAGCAGCCTTTTCATTCTCATTTCATGGAACTGCATCTTGTCTGTCCACTTTCAGACGACCTTTTTATCATAATTTAAATAATTTCTTCTGAGAATGTCCATCATCACAAAAACTAATTCAATGGTTCATATTATATATATTTATATATATATATATATATATATATATATATATATATATATATATATATATATATATATATATATATATATATATATATATATATATATATATACAGTCCAATTGTAGTGTTTAACTTATTTAGGTGAAATGTTCAATAGAAACTACTCAAAGCAAGAGAGGAGAACAAGCTAACTCTCTAAACAAACCCAAAATGTGAATGTATATAAATAAGGCTAAAATAACGCAGCTAGTAGTTTTTTTTTTTTTCTTTTTACCGTTTTTCATTCTTTTCTGTCTTTTTTTCCGTAATTTTGTAATACATTCAACTTGGCACAGTGAGGGACGTGGAGAGCAGGATGTGAGCAGAAACCGACTGTGCAAGAGTGAAGAGATACACGCTAGTTACACACGTGTCCACTGGTGCAAAAAGCCTGTCTTTTTTTTCTTTATATTTTTAAAGGGAAGATATAAGACATAAGAATGGAGGAACAACTGTACAGCCCAGACGGGGATAGTATTTCATGTTTCATACACATATATATACTTATATTCATTTTCATATGTATAGTATTGAACCCTCCCGTGCTGTGGAATGCCTGTTTAGCTTTTTGGGGTGATATCAGCTTCAGCTGGGGCTACTGGGGTTATGTTCAGCATTCAACAGCTGGAAACAGTGAGAAAGAAAGAGACAGAGTAAAAAAGTAAGATTTAAATGACACTCACAACCCATTTTACCTCCATAATGTGACATATTTGCGAGTAATATGCAGCATCTACTCACTTATTTTACTGTTTGACTCCGCCTCCACCGCGGATGCCCACTGATTGGTTGTTCTGGAAGAGCCCCGCCCCTGAGCGGTTGACATTGGGGTGGGTGGGAGAGGCGACAGGGGGCTGACCTGGTCTGATTGGTTTGGCTGTGAAAGGAGGAAATATGAGTAGTTAGACCCAAAAACAGGTTTTAAAGGTGCCCTAGAATTAAAAATGTAATTTACCTTGGCATAGTTGAATAACAAGAGTTCAGTACATGGAAATGACATACAGTGAGTCTCAAACACAGTTGTTTCCTCCTTCTTATATAAATCTCATTTGTTTAAAAGACCTCCGAAGAATAGGCGAATCTCAACATAACACCGTTACGTAACAGTCGGGATCATTAATATGTACGCCCCCAATATTTGCATATGCCAGCCCATGTTCAAGGCATTACACAAGGGCAGCCAGTATTAACATCTGGATCTGTGCTCAGCTGAATCATCAGACTAGGTAAGCAAGCAAGAACAATAGCGAAAAATGGCAGATGGAGCAATAATAACTGACATGATCCATGATATCATGAAATTTTTAGTGATTTGTAAATTGTCTTAGTAAATGTCTCGTTAGCATGTTGCTAATTTACTGTTAAATGTGGTTAAAGTTACCATCGTTTCTTACTGTATTCACAGAGACATTTTTTAAACACTTGCAGTCTGTATAATTCATAAACTACTTCATTCTTTGTAAATCTCTCCAACAGTGTGTAATGTCAGCTTTAGCCACGGAGCACTATCAAACTCATTCAGAATCAAATGTAAACATCCAAATAAATACCATACTTACGTGATTAGACATGCTGCATGACGAACACTTTGTAAAGATCCATTTTGAGGGTTATATTAGCTGTGAGAACTTTGTTTATGCTGTTTTAAGACAAGCACGAGCTCCGTGGGCGGGGAGCACCAGATTTAAAGGGGCCACAGCCTGAATCGGTGCATATTTAATGATGCCCCAAAATAAGCAGTTAAAAAAATGAATTAAAAAAATCTATGGGGTATTTTGAGCTGAAACTTCACAGACACATTCAGGGGACACCTTAGACTTATATTACATCTTTTAAAAAGACGTTCTACGGCACCTTTAAGTCTACTAAACTGGTCAACTAAATCTATCAATCAAAAACCCCACGTAAAAGAATGATGTTTGCACATATTTTGGCCCTGATTTGCATTCTGGACCATTCAATACCAGTTGCAGAAAGTCAAGAGTTGGAATAACCTTAAACAACTAAGGATCAGACTTTTTTTATGATGCCCAGCTTTTTAAAATCTGTTCCAATTTTAAAAGTTGTGTGTATTCCAGCCTTAAGACAACAACTTGAAAATCTTCAACACTGGCCATTGTGTTTAATTAAAAATAATCATGACATAAACCATGATTAATCATTTTAATCTATTAGTATCCCTAAAAAAAGCTTCATATTAACAATCAAAAACTTTTCACAATTTCCTCTGTGGTAGAATGATGTTCTCAACCCTCTCCAAGTCCCTTGCAACTTTCAAGCATGCTGAAAGACATATCACTTAGCTTAGTGTGTGCATACTAACCGATCTGTGCAGAATGTCCTCTGCGGGCCATGTTCTTGGCTCTGACGGCCTCTTTGATGCGGTCCACCTCCTGCTGATAGCGTTTGCGGTCACGTGCTGCGTTCTCTTTGGCCTCTTTGAGCGCAGACTCCAGAGCCTTCACGCGCTCCGCCGTCGCCCGCAGGCGCTTCTCTAGCTTGGGCAGCTCACAGCGCAGGTCAGCATTATCACGTACCAGCTACACAGAGAAAAGAAAGAGACAGTGAGTGTGTGTGTGTTCTGAGAAAATGCACGTGGTATCTGATTTTTAGAAAGTGTGTTTTTACCTGCTTGTGCACTTTAGTGAGCTGTTCAAGGTTGTTCTCAAGGAATGAGATCTTCTGTTTTTGTGCCGCACTGCCGCCAGTGTCATCTGAGTCCATCTCAGCACTCTGAAATATACGTTAATACATAATTCAGGCCTGTCTGAGAGTGGATCATAAAGTCATATGTTTTATGATGTCTAGTTTATTAGCTTTGACTGCAGTGATTTAAAGCTTACTGTATTAAATATTTAAGATAAATTAAATAAAAGTAAAATATTTTTTTAAAGATTACATTAAAATAGTAAAAAACTTTTTACATTAAAAAGTAAAATAAAGCACAAAAAATAAATAAATAAAATAGTAAAATAAAATATATATTAAAAAAAAGTTAAATAAAAATTTAAATAATTACAAAAAAATAAAATACATTTTAAAAATAAAATTAACTACAAAATAAAAAATTAAAATAAAGAAGGGACACCCTCTTCAATATGTCCTTCCCAAACAAGAAATTAGTTGACAGAAAAAGTCTT
The DNA here is from genome assembly GCF_024489055.1 of Chanodichthys erythropterus. Classification (NCBI taxonomy): domain Eukaryota; kingdom Metazoa; phylum Chordata; class Actinopteri; order Cypriniformes; family Xenocyprididae; genus Chanodichthys; species Chanodichthys erythropterus. The sequence goes on along the minus strand of NC_090239.1, from coordinate 3,995,678 downwards.
TAAGAAAATGACAGATACATTTAGGAACCTATAAAACATTTAGCTTTTAATATCCACATTTTCATTATCTGGAGTAACTTTTTAACTCTTAACTACAATGGTTGTACCTTCTTCACTCGTGTGGCCAGATCCTGAACAAAGAGCTTCCTCAGATTATGAAGAGTCTGCAGTTCTTTGGCCTGAGGAGAAGTGAGCGATCAGACCATGCATACACACAAACGACGATTGTAAGAATCATCTCTCAAGCACAGAACAAAATGACCTACCACGGTCTCCTCCAGGCCTTTGAGATCCTGTCTGGCCTGTTCCCTTCTGTCCTGCATCACCCTATAAACATATTTCATCATGAACACACCAGACATAACTTTTCCGGCACACTACTAAAATCTCTGCATGTTTGATGCGCGTCATACGTGAGCTCATGCAGTTTGCGGCTCTTCTCCTGGTCAGTGGATCGGAGTTTCTCGTGCTCCACCTTCAAGCGCTCCTGCTCCAACATGATCTTCTGGTTCTGACTGCAGACAAAAAAACAAAACGAGAAAAATGAGCACATGAGGCCCTGATCTGATTCAGTGCATGAAGATGAGCATGTATGTGTCTTACTCCTGAAGTTCAGTGATGAGTTTCTCCTTGGTCTCCAGCTCATCTCTAAGACTGCTTAGCTGTTTCTGATGAGCTTCTCTGTGGTTCTGGATCTGCTGCTCGACTGCAGTCTGTCCAATAATATACAAAGGAAATTATAAATTACATCTCTCTTTTAAAATAAAAGGAAATGACAAGCCAACTTCTGAATTGATGCAAACTGCAGAACATATAAACGGTACATTTACAGTTTAATGGGCAACTAACAAACATTACCTTACCATGCTTACCTTCACTTCATTAGCACTTTGCATCTCATTCTCCTTCTCCATTGCATGAACTTTCTCTGCACAAGGAAAAATAAGCTTTACAAAAACAAGCCTTTCATGCCCAATGCCCTCATGCCTCACCACAAGAGCGGCTATTAAAATGCATTTATGAGAAGAAAGAGAAGATGGTGTGTCTATTTGTACCCTGGGCGCTGAGTTTGACCAGTTCCTCATTGAGAGAGTCAACATTCTCCTCTAACTGTCTCTTCTTCTGTTCGATATTTTGCAGATACTCTGTCAGGGACTTGATCTTTGCCTCATACTGTAGACAAACACAAATAAATCTCAGGATTTTTGAAACGGCATGCTATTATTGTAATGGAGAGCATGTGGTGTTTCCATTCAGCTACAGTCACACATTAATTACCTGATAAAACATAAGTCTGGTTTTACCAGAAGAGCAGCTTATAAACTCTTAATTTATTCTTTTATGTACAGTAGAAAATCTCAAACAAGTTTAAAATGCTTCAAGGATAAGTAAATAATAAAATTTTCATTTTTGAATGAACTACTCCAGTAAGACCGAAGATTTGTTGCTTTATCTTTTCCTCCCATTTACCTGAGAGATACGGAGCTGACAAGCTGCAAGCTCTTTTTCGTTCTCATCCATTTTCTTGTTGCTCTCGGCCTGAGCACTCTCCAGCTGTTTGCTGCGCTTCACCAGAGTCTTCACCTCCGACTTCATCTTACTGATGTACAGACGAGCCACGGTGAACTCTTCATCAATGAGACCTCCACCTTCATGCTACACAGACAGAGAAAAGAAACAAAGATAAAGATAATTGAGGTTAGAGAGGAGGGTGAGCAGTTGAAACAATGCAAAGGAAATTAAACAGCAAGAGTGAAGAGGCAAATATTAAATGACAAAGTAAAAGAAAAGTTATGGTTCTTTGCCTTGTTACCTTAATGTCATTGCTGCCTACGGCGATGCCGATCTCGGCCAGGTCTTTAAGTAGTGATGACATCATCTCAGTGACTCTCTTCTTCTGATGGTTGGTCATTTCCTTCAGTTTCTGCAGCTCAGAGTCAATAGATGCGAGAACGCTCTGCAAAAACAGCTGAGATTAGCCAAATAATACCAAGGCATACTTAAAAATATGATCTGGCACTATTATAGGTACCTTCCCATTTTAGATATATTATATGGTAACTAGTGCTGTCAATCAATTAAAAAAAAAAACTAATTAAATCACACATTTTTCTGTAATCAATCGAGATTAAAACATTTTAATATTTTTATATGTAATAATTTCACAGTTACTCTCCAAATTAACACAGAAACAACTTAAAGACAGTATATTTTAAATATTTGTTTTTATCATCCATCTTTTTATGGATGAAGGCCAGTATCACTGATACTAATATTGGTACTGGTACTGATGTGTCTATGAAATATTTTCTCAAACATTAATTATAGACATTCAAAGCTATCAATTTCAACATTAAAAAATAATTATTAATTTAAGGGAGCTTAAACTTCACATAAACCCATTATAATAAATGTCATAATAGCTGTGGCCTTCCTGTCTAACAGGTAGGAAATATACAGAAATTGAAGTTATCAAATACTTTACAGCCTTCACTGCATAAATTATAAAAGAAAAATAGATTAATCCTTATTAAAGCTTCAATATTCTCTGTTACATTTGTTCTTTGATTAACATTAACGACAGACATCACAGCAACTGGTTTATTAGGCTGCTGTGACTTTAAGAGCTGCCGCTGCCAAACATGACACGGATCTGATGCACATCTTATTTTCTCACAACTCTAAGTTAATTTAAGATGTTATTTTAACTAATTTAAGACTGCTCTTAGGAGGATACTCGACAAAACAGGCATTTTGGCATAATTCTGTGTTATTGTTTAAGCGTGAAAGAGAACTCGATACACACAGACATGACATTTACAGATAGTGCATTCTCCTTTGTCTTGTGGCACTTGAGTGGTTTAAAAGCATTTGCGTGAATAAGAGCGTGATCAAAGAATCAGAATGCTAGCCAAATTATGAAGAAAAAAAAACAGATGCTGCGTTAAATATTCTTAATGTGTAAAACTGAAAAAATTAATAGCATGCGTTAACGCAATAATTTTGACAGCACTAATAGTAATATATTATATATATTATAGAGTAAAGAATGAGAGTTCATCCTCACAGATTTCTGGTTGAGCTCTTCACTCAGGGTTTCAAACTCCTTGGTCTTGTCCTCGACCTCCTGACTCTTCTGATCATAGTTGACTGCGAGCTCCTCCAAAGCCTGCAGCACCTCCTTCACCTCCTCTTTAGACGCCTCGTTCTCCATCTGCAGACGGGTGAGCTCCGCCTGCAGGTTGTCATGGTCCCTCCGCGTTGAGGCCAGCAGCTACAATACAAATGACATTTTTTTTGTATTGTAACATTACTGTCATCAAGCATGTTGCTCAACATTAGGGTCAAATTCTTGTGATTGGACATAACATGGTCCAGATTCAAACCTGCTTCATCCTGTTCAGCACCAGAGCTCAACATGTAAGGAGCATGTGAACTAACCACAAGGACGGAATGTTATTTATCATTTAGAGCTCTTAATGCCTTTAATTTAAAGTTCTTAATGGCAAAAGACAAATCCCAACTCTCAAGTCTCTAAATGATTCACAGACAGGACACTGTTCTTTTTCATGGGAAATAATGCAAGTCTGATATCTATGTTGAGCTCTCACCTCTTCCTGATCCAGCATCTGCTGCTTGAGTTTCTCAGCCAGCTGAGACTGCTGATTTATCTCATCATCCTACAGGTAGACAGCACAGAGAGAGAAAGAGAGAGACAGAATTAATCTAACAAATGTGTCTATGAAGAAATGATGATTGATGATTTTATAGCAGAATTGTATGTTGTTTACATTATTATGGACAGACTGTTTTTTTTCATGTCAATTCATGTCAAATGGTACTGATGTATGACACTGATGTTAAGCTTATGGTGTATCATCAAAATAATATTGGATTTTTTTCATGATCATGCTGATGTTTGTACTCTAATATGACTGCAATAATAATCTAGAAAGAATGATCCTGTTGATAAATTTATAGTCGAAATTAATGACAGACAAATTTATCTATGGCAAATATCAATGTCTAGAGAGCAGGGTAACTGATAGTTAATAATATTCACTTAAAGGTCGGTAAGATTTATTTGATCAAATACAGTAAAACAGTAATATGAATAGTAAAATGTTAAATATTCAAATTTAAAATACACACATTATATATATATATATATATATATATATATATATATATATATATATATATATATATATATATATATATATATATATATATATATATATATATATATATATATATATGAGGATTCTTTGATGAAAATAATATTCATAGCATTTATTTGAAATAAAAAGTTTATTATAAATGCCATTTAGTGTCACTTTTGATCAATTTAATGCACATGTGCTAAATAAAAGTATTACTTTCTTACTGACCCCAGACTTTTGAACGGTAATGTATACTAAAGCTAGGTCGATACTAGTCTGAAGGCTTCATTCATTCATTATTTAAGCTTAGTAATTTGTCTCACCTTGTCATCCAGCTGTTTGTAGAGTTTGGCTAATTCAGCCTCACACTTCTCACGCTCAGCGTCAGTGAATTTGAGGGCGGGTATGCTGGGAGATGAGGTGAGTTTATCATTGTTCACCACATTATCCAGGGCCTGAACTTCTGCGTTTGCCTTCTCCTTATCATACTGCTCTTCAATGGGGACGTTCTCACCTAAAAACATACAAAATTCAATGCAGCTATGTGTAATTCTCTGTAAATATAGCTGAATGAGTATAAAGTGTGTGTGTGTCATTTCAGTACCATTCCTCCAGCGGTTGAGCTCATTCTCCAACCAGGTGATGGTGTTCTTGAGAGTCTTGTTCTTCTCTTTCTCCCTTTCATACTTTTTCTTCCACTGCTCTGCTGTCAGCTCCACGTTCACACACACTGTGTTCTTAATGGTCTTTGCTCTGACAGTGAGAACCGTAAAACGACTTGACGCTCAGCACTAAAGTTTCATTAAAACTCTCATTAAAACTTAATGCGTGCGTGTCCACTCACCTCTGTCCGAACATGAGCGTAGTTTTAGTCTCAGCCTCATTGAAGGAGGATGGAGAGCAACAGATCACTATAGTGGTCCTGCAGTTCCCACCCAGAGAATCCTGCAAGATCCTCGTCATCTTACTGTCTCTGTAAGGAACGTACGTCTGACAGGAGAAAGAAACATTCATTCATTACCCTTCCGACAGGTAATCGTATATAATTGTTAAACTCAGGTGCATCAGACCCACCGATCCTTCAGCCAAAGCGGAGATGACGTTGCCCAGAGCTGAAAGAGATTTGTTAATGTTTTTGGCTTCATCCAACACAGCACCTTCTGCTCCGGTTTTACTGACCTGCAGTCAAAAACATCAAATCAGAAACAGTGCTGCCAGAAATGAAACCAATATTAAAAGAGGACCTATTATGCCCTTTTACGAAGTTTTGACTTTGTTTTTGGAGTCTACTAGAATAGGTTTTCATGCTTGAATGTTCAAAAAAACGTTATTTTTCAGACATTTTACATTGTTGCAGCACCTCTCTTCCCAGTCTGTCAGTAAAGCTCTGTTTAGTTCCTGTCACTATGAAGCTCCTGGTCAGCTGGACCAGTGTGTTGTGATTGGTCAACTGCTTCAAATGCGTTTCGGAAATGTCACGGCCCTTACCTTAATTGAGTTTCAACACACTACCAACTCAAATCAACCAGGCCTCATGCTCTTCATTTTGCGTATGCCTTGAGCAGGAATTATTCAAATGAGGAATTTTGTGAGGTGTTCACTCCCGGAAGAAACCTCCATTTTAGTTTTGAGTTGTTTCAGGGAGTTCAGAAACAGATATAGAGAATAACTCCTTCTGAACAGCAACATTACACTATAAAATTTTAAAAAAGCTTAACAGGTCCTCTTTAATAAGGAACTACTCAAATCACATTTAGTATTACGGGGTTAAAACAATATCCTGAAGTGAAAACCAGATAAAAACAGCTGTGTTAAATATGTCTGAGAAATGTAGAGAACAAGTGAAAGAGGAAGAGAAAAGAGAGAAGTAGAATGATTACCTTCTCACTTCCTGCTAAATCCACCAGGAAGAGCTTCCCACTCAGTTTCTGCTCCGTCTGTGTGTTCTCTTGCTTGACGTTTATCAGGAAGATACTGTGACTCCTGGAGCTGTGCTCGTTCATGTCTGACACACACACACACACACACCGCAGAGAAAACTTGAGTGTCCGTTTTGACTCAACTTTGACTACATGCACATAACAGGAAAACCTTTAGATTGTATAAACATTTCTAAAGCAGTCAAATAAGGAAGAACGTCATGAAACTACTCTCACTAATATAACTCAACAGGTGTGGAAAAGTTCAGCCTGCTAAAATAAGACTATGCACCATGTCTGACTGATTTGCCTGGGCTTACTTGTAACAGCCACATGTCTGTTGGATTTGCCTTCATCAATAGTGTCCATCACTTCCTCTGGGCTACACACAAACCGTTCAGTACAACCCTGCAGATGGAGAAAGAGACAGACAAGGAAAACATTTCAACCACTACTACACCAATACATCCACAGAGAATTACTAAAACAAAGCCTCACCTTTACGTAAGGAACTCTGTTCTTGTCTTCGTGTACAGACAGGTTGGTCTTAGATACTGAAAGAGAGACAGAATTGCTGATTTTAAATTCTTTTCCTTTCTCAAGGAAAGAACTTGCATAGTGCTGAAACCCTATTGCAACTTAAAATTTCCAAGGATAAGCATTCTCCCCTAAAAGTGATCGGGCAGACCAAACCGTAAGTCACAGAGACTTGAAACTTTGAGGGCTGGTATCTCACCGTTACAGTGGCAAAAAGGACAAAATGGCTCATTTCTCCTGAACCGTTAAGCATAGGCTCAAGTGTCTTATATCGTTGGAGTCCTTGGCTCAAGATGGACAAAATGCATGCCTTGCTCATCGTTCTTGACGAAATTCTCAGGTATTTTGGATTTTTTGAAAAACCTACTTTGGCAAACTAGTCCTAGGTTTTTGACCCGACCAGACCCAAACCAGTGCAGTGAGATTCTCTGAAGTCTGACTGTCAATAATTATAAATAAAAAGTTGAAATTTCGCTTCATGGTCCCTAAGGGCTGCCAAAACATCTGAAGTGGGTGGAGCCACTTTTACTAAATTGTATAACGGTGAACGGTATGAGATATTTTCACCAAACTCAACACACATTGTAAGAGCTCATTCTGTGGTCGCGTGAAAAAGGACGTGGCAACAGCCCATTCGGTGGTACTATAACAGGAAAACAAAAAAAACATGAAAACTGCTATAACTACTACACCGTTAGTCCGATTGACTTGAAAATTGGCATGCAGTGTCTTTGTGGACACTGCATCTATGAGGACATTGACATTTCAAAAAACACATCCGCCATCAGCCAATGAATTTTGAGCAGCTATCGGACAAGGTTAACGAATGGCGATCAGAACAAAACTTGCTGGGCCTGTTTGACTCATCGCCCTAGAGGCCTGTGAGAAATTTTAAAGAAATCAGCCACCGGGTGGCGCCTTTGATCATAAAGGATCGTGTGTTGCGATTTTCCGTGCACATTCACGACATTCATACCATATGGTAGAGCAACTCTGCCTCTAGGACCGCCGCTGTCCATCGAAACTTTCGTTAAATAGTGGAGATTATTTCAAAAAATGACTTTGGAAAACTAGTCCTCGGTTTTTGGCTCAACCTCGATAACTGTTAAAAAGCTTTAAAAACTATATCCATCTATGATCAAGAGAGTTACTGGCTTACTAATTAAAACAATACTTTTTACGCATGTGCGTAAAGGCCTTAAAGAGCTTGAACCCAGATCATTGCTGATCTCAGCTATATTTATTATTATAATATGACAGAAGACTCTAATATACAATCTAATACATAAAACAATGCAAAATATTATGGAATTCTTATATTTGATTTCATATTTAGTCATACGTACCATCCAACAAGTCCCTGATCTTGTCCAGGTAAATCTCAAAATAGGAGACCTGCCAATGCAGACGATCTCTGTGAGTTTTACAGTTTAATTACCAGCAGTCATAAAATTAATACACTACTGTTCAAAAGTTTGGGGACAGTAAACATTTTTATAACTTTTTTTAAAAGTATCTTATGCATCAAAAATTCAGTAAAATTGTGAAATATTACAATTTAAAATAATGTTTTATTTTTTAATACATTTAAAAAGTAATTTATTCCTTTGATGGCAAAGTTATATTTTCAGCATCATTACTCCAGTCTTCAGTGTCACATGATCCTTCAGAAATCATTCTAATATGATGATATGCTAATATGAATATGTTACTGATTATCATCAATGTTAAAAACAGTTGTGCTGCTTAATACTTTTGTGGAAACTGTAATAAATTTTTTCAGGATTATTTGATGAATAGAAAGTTCAAAAGAACATCCATTTTAGAAAACATTATAAATCCCTTTTATAGAGATTGCAAAGACAAAAAGTAAAGACAAGGCCATTAAAAATCTGGAGATGAGAACAAGGAAGTTCCAATGCCTAATTCATGTGGCTTTTCTCGGTCTGAAAATGTCAGTGGGAACCCTTTGAATAACCAACACTTATTTGTCATGCATTTCAAACCTTGATATGGAATTCCAGGTTTTCATCCATGGAGTAAATGTAGTTGAATATATCCTGGACGATCCTTGGAATGATGCCCATGCCATCAGAATCGTGCAGGTTCCCCTAAACGATCGCACAAACACACATTGAATCGCCATGATGATGTGTGATGATTTAAGGTACAGTAAATGCACTGATAGTCCTGGTTAGCAAAAATCATCAGCAGAATGTTAACCCTAAAACAACTGTAACAAAATCAGTAACAAAACCACACTAGGTTTCCTAAAACTAAAGTACCCAATATTTGAAAATCATCAGACACTGATTATTTTTATTTCTAGATTCATTTTCACCTCCATGGTGTGTGTTTTTCCAGAGGATGTTTGTCCATAAGCAAATATTGTACCGTTGTAACCCTCAAGCACATCTGCAAGGCACAAAGACAACAAAATATACCATTTGAATATGATCTCATGGTCACAAATACAATATTTAGTGATGCTTAATTAATATCAACAAACTATTATACCAAATAATATTAATGGCAACATGAGGGTGACAGAATTTTCATTTTAAAGTTGTGATTAGGTATCCATGCCTCCAGATGACTCGTTCCTCACCTTTAACAATCTTCTGAGCACAAGCGTTGTAAACCTGCTCCTGAGTAGTGTTAGACTGAAACACGCGATCAAACATATACGGCTTACCCTGGAGAGAAAGGAAAAAAGAGAATGAATGATGGGTCATTATGCATATGTGTGTTTCTCTTTATATACAACTCTGAATCAGCAGACTACTGTCATAAGACTCAAAGATGATCCTTCAGAGAAACATTTTACACCTAAAAGAATAAACAGACTAAACAAGAACCTCATTATTACAGGCTAAAGTACAAAACATCCTTCCCTACTGTTATGAATGGCTCTAACCTTTAACACAAACAGCAGGGTTCCCGCAATAAAGCTGGTGTCTTATATACTGAAGAAAATAAGTCCTCTATGGAAAGCAAAAACAAACATAGAAGTGAACAAGCTGTAGCTCGAGTCACATGCAAATGACTCTTATGAGCTGATTCTTTAAATGAATCATTCAACACTTATTGGTTTAAATCAGTCTGACAAATTCTTCACCGAATGAAGGTTACAGAAGCAAGTTCTGCAATGAATCTGCTCATTAGCAGGCACACTGATTGGTTGAAATGGGTTGACATGACCCATCCACACCAGGCTGAGGTCTTATCATGCATCCAAATGCCAAATTTCCTCACCATGCCACTCTAAACACAGGAGTAGATTAACCAGGTGAGGAAACAGCTGTGAATGTAACACAGCTAAGCAGATTAGTCTAGCCAACCTCTAACTAACACAATAATGCACTCACACCTCACCAACCATACCACAAGCCTATATTTAAAATTCATTTTAACTAGAGGTTGACCAATATTAGTCTTCAAAGGTCAGTGCTGCTATTAGATATCTTAATTTCTATAAATGTATGTCTCTACACATCCCTAATCACAGCAAATGAAATGTACACAAATGTCATTCTCACAATCTCTAAAAATATTTAAAAACAGAATGTGTATTATGCACTGACAATGCTTTAATATCATTTATTTATCATATATTCATTATATTATTATTTAAGTCAGTTTATTCAGAGATGACACTTTTGTTAATCAGAAGGGACATTTATTGGCTGATGCCAGCAATCTTAACATGGCTAAATATCAGACAATTAATCAGCATTAGTATAGAATTATTAATATACTTAATATTTTGAATCAGCTTTTATTTTGATATTTTCAGTTCTCATTTTATAGTTTTTGTAAATTTCCATTTAGCTTTATATTTAAGTTTTAGTAATTGTATCACTTCTCCTTTCACTTCTACTTCTACTATTAATTACCAAGGCAACATTTTTTTTCTCATTTAATTTTTGCATGTAATATTTAATTTTATTTTAGCTTTATTTAAATTAAGATTTTAATCATTTTAGTTAACAATAACAACCCCCTCCAGCACATTTAAATGGTACAGAGACATACGGATGTGGCTTTCTTGTCATGTTTTCTTGCATTACTTCATGCATTATAAACCAAATATAATGTAGCATAACCCTTGCCAATAACACTAATATTTTACATCTTCACAACAACATATCTTGAACATTCAGTGAACCAAAAGGCTCAATAGTTAAAGACCATTTGAAATGTTAATAATGCACAATATCACAGCTTTGGAATTTCGAACCAATGACTTCTTTTAAAATCTTCAGACAATCACAAGACTGCGTGAAGAGTGTTTTTGTATATCCGAATGTCCTGAGGCCTCCTCCATCGCCAGAAAGGGAACAGCACTGTTTACAACTCTCAGTATTCCCAATGAGGGATTATAATTGTACTCCCAACGGTCACAGAGATGGGAAGGTTCGTCACATGTTGGTTGCACTGCGTTTGCATAGAGACAAAGAGATAAAAGAAAGAAACAAGCAAAAAAAAAAAAGAGCTAATTACAGCATATTCCCTTATGAGCCAATAGTGAAATGAGACAGATATCAACACAACAAGACATGCATAATCCCAATACTGATCCTTGTATGTGTAACTGGACAGACAGGTTTGGTTTCCTTCATTACAGCAAGATTTATTACCCAATTTATTATCTTTCCACCTGCTAAAACCATTCACAAGCATGGTCCATTTCACCAGAGCATGCCTGATGCTGACTTGCTGAAAACAGCTGGAAGAGAAAACTCATTTGGCTGCACACGCACAAAAAAAACAACAACACATCACTGCACTGGAAAACAAAAGTCCGAGTGTGTTGATCAGACAGTATGTGTCACTGCTGCAGAAATGAAGGCCAAGATGAAAACAAGTCACAAGCATCGAAATTTTGGACACGATATTGCAATCTGACTCTGTAAGACTGAAAAACTACCAGGGCAAATTGTCCACAACAAAACCACAAAACTGCCCCACCTAATACCCAGCTGTACATTGCATAGACTGCATGAGGGAAATTTAGGACATTTTCACTTTAATAGACATCTATACTGCATTATGAGTTCAAACAAGTAGTTTAACTATATGCAAAAAAAAAAAAAAAAAAAAAAAAAACGCAGAAAGTCATCATCTACTGCCACTCAAAACAGAATAACTACACAAATCCTAGCATGTAAAGCCTTTTTAATAAGGCAAATAAATTAGTAATGATGTATAGGTTAAAAATAGGAAAACAGACAAGACATGTATCCAGGAACATTTGAATTCAAAAGGATTTTTTCTGAATAGGAGAAGACTATTATGCCAAACCAATGATGTCAGCATTTTATTGCAACGTAGGCCTATTTTTATATTTACAGTCTCAGAACAGATACAAAACCAAGACAAAACAGATAAAAATGGCTTCAACTTCAGAAATGGAAAACATTATCATCAGAGAAAAGGTGCATTCAAGTCATGCTTTAACTGAAGTGCATTATTAATAATTAATAATCACATTTTTTGAATAACTTTATACATCTGGCCAACATCACTTACTACAACCTCGCCTGAACATTTTCAACTGTCTAAAAATGGCATGCTTTTAAAGACTAAATCTCAATAATAATAATAATAATAATAATAATAAAATTTATTTTTAAAAAACTAACCTAAAACCTGAAATGTAGGAACATTTGGATTAGGCTATATATTATATATATAGCCTAACTAATGTCCAACATCTTTGTATGTTTCTAATAGAAGCACAAATAATATAGCCATAATAAATAATGACTCGAATGGTCTTTGTTCAGTTGACGTTATTAAAGTAGGCCAAATCATAACAGACTGTTATGATCACATTCACTTCATTTACTCTTTTTTTTTTTTTTTTTTTTACTCATATTAACTCTTATTTCAGTATGATAAGCGAAATATGTACAGGCCCTGTATTTAGCAAGCTTTTGTTTATTATCTAACGTTATATGAAAACAAACCGATTAACATTAGCCCAGGGGCTAGCGGTTACATTTCACTTATCAAAATCCATTTAGAAGTGTACTAAAATCCAAAATTATTAAACAGACTAAAAAGCTTAGCTTTTTCCTATTTTTAAGTTCAAAATCAAACATTTTGACAATACGCTGCATTACATATGAGGACTGTTAGCCATGGAGCTAACAATGATTAAAAACTGTTCAACTTGCGAATATGTTACTGATTTAAAGCCTCACATGTATCATGTCCTACATAGTATAAGGATAGAACACGAATTATGATCATATTTATAGGAATAGATACATAGATAAGAATTAAAGATGATATTTTCTGTCAGGATACGTCTGCAGGTGGTTAGCGGATGCTAATAGAAATGGACGGCGGGTGTCACAGCAGAGCAAATGCGGCAATTCATCATGATATTGTATTATAAACTCACCCCGATGACCACACTATCCTCTCCTTGAAATTTGGGGATATATTTGTCTCCCCTCATCACCTCCGAACTGTTTAAAGGCCGAAAACGGCACATGACTTTGATGGTGCACTCGGCCGGGTCCGCCATCTTCAGCTGTGAAGAGGAGGAGGAGGAGGATGATGAGCGCTCCTCCCGACCGTCCTCACTTCTTTGTGTTTGATCCGTTTAGGTGGAAGTGGGTATGACAGAATGGGTTTTGAATGGATGGATGGAAAGAGGAGGCTGTCACACACCTCCTAACAACGTATACACAGATACTGAAACAAGAAGAGGAAACCGGGGCTTGTTGTCTCATTAGGAAGTTGTCACAAATCTCAGTAACCAAGAACAAAAATGCAACAAAATAAATACTTAAAAAAAAAAAAAAAAAAAACCTTTAAAATTCACAAAAATGATTCTAATTTGTGGGGGCTAGTTGTCACATATAAGCTAAGTAACAAATGCAAAAACAACACAAAATATTAAATATGCCTGTGTTATATTTTCATGATAAAAATCACAAAAATTATTCTAATTTGATGTGTCAACATAAAACCACTACAGCAGAGACCTTACCCCTTTATGAAACAAATGCACACTTATCAAGATCCCAAATTCTACAACAGAGCTCCTTGTTCCCTCATTTTGTTTTTTGACACTGTAAAGTGTTTTATACTGTACACTTTTCCAGTAACCCTCAAAATGCAGACACACACACTGCTTGCTATTCTTTGCCGACGCAGCATTGATTCTGGATGATTCAGGGATCCGCTGGATGCTGATGGATGTATGATGCCAAGGGATGTCAGGGATGCTTTTGCAGAGATGGAAGCCAAAATCTGGCAGATGTTAAATGGTTAAATTGAAATGTCTTGTATCAGCTTGTATTCAACTGCAGGAATTTTGATCAAGAGATGCATATTCATCTGATGATTTGCCAGTATATGGTAGCCAAAGTAAAGGGAGTACTGTATGCCAACTTTCTTGGCATCACAACCATAACGTCATGCACGCAGATGGCATTGCTGGAAATTACTCATCACAAGTGCTGCATGCTCACATATATTTGGGAGTGGCATGACGACACATGTTGCAAATGTTTTCCAACCCCTAAGCCTATATGAGTAATAGTGATTCTTATATTAGTAATACGGCTAATAATTACAGATACAGTAATTTCAGAGTGGTTGTGGCTTGTATAGAATTAGTTCTGAGATAAATAATGCATTTTTGTGTTTGAAAATGTTCCTCAGTTGCATTACTGTCCTGTCACAAATGTCCCAACCAGCTGTCACATCATGATACATTCCATAAGTGCTGAGATTTGGGAGTTATTAGGTTACAAAAAGCAGAGGTCCATCAATGAATATATGTACCATTTGACATGAAATGTCATGCAACACATTTTACTTCTGTAATGTGAGGTATATTTAAGTAAAATATAATGTTCAATAAGAAAATAATGATTTTTGTTAAATGAAATTAATATACTTTTATTTAACAAGGATGCATTAAATTAATAAAAAGCGTCAGTAAAAACATTTATAATGTTATTAAAGATTTCTATTTCAAATAAATGCCTTGATCTTCATCAACAAATTACGAGTTTTCTCAAAAATATTATCTAGCACAAATGTTTCAACATTGATAATAATTTTAACATGATAAGAAAGTTAATGATAAGAAATGTTTCTTGAGCACCAAATGAGCATGACACCAGATCATGATCATGTGACACTGAAGTATATATTGCATACTTATACTGAAGTATACACATGCAGTGGAAATGGCAATAGACCATTTTCCATCAGCTCAGCTAATTTCCTTACACCTGATTTTCTATTATGGGATCAATAAAATGCATCAATCTCGATGCCCTTTCACTAAACCCTCTGACATGTCTGCTCAATAGACTGTGAGCAATGTGTGCGTTTCTGTTATCTCTGGTTGTCAGCATCACACTGCATGACCCAATCACACGCTCTGTTGTCGCTCTTGGCCAACATCAGGACATCACCGCAGGCGACAGGAAGCTGGCAGGACAGGTCTCAACAGCCCTGTTTAAATGGCTAGATGGATGAGAGAGATAGAGGGAGAGACGCGTAGAAAGAAATAGAGCTCAGATGGGATTCAGAAAAAAACAGGCTTTTCTGGGTGTTGCCAGTCTAAGGGAGATTTAAGTTAATTTGACCAATTTAGACTGGAAAACAACAGGGCAGAGTTGTGCAACACAAACCAAAACAATTAGTGGCACTCTGATGAAATCCATTGCTTTATATAAGTAACAATTTAAGGGACAGTTTCATTATTATTGTCATTATTTACTCACCCTCATGTCGTTCCAAGTTTTGTTTTTTTTCATTGAACTATGACATAAATCACTTTTCATCACACAGACATATCATATGGCTTCAGAAGGCTAATGCTTGAATCATTTAGACCACATTTATGGTGGTTTTACTGTGTATTTCCCCTTTTGGAGCATTTTAAAGCAGAGTACTTTGGTCCTCCCTCCATATGGAAAAGAGCTTTAACCTTTTGTGATCCAATGAAAAAATAATTCATCATAATTGTCACGTTTTGGTTTAGTTTCTGTTTTTATGGACTTTTAATTTGAATTTCCTTGCTTTGCATGTGTTCAGTTCCTGTTTCCATGGTTACTGATTATGTTCTTCACCTGTGTCTTGTTTGGTTGCTCATTTGCTCTAGTATATTTTGCCCCTATTTTGAGCTGTCAGTTATTGGCTGTGTCCAAAATCGCCCCTAATATAGTTAACTTGAAGGAGTGAGTGAAAACGAGTGAGTGAATTTCGAACACTGAGTTCCTAACAACATCCCTTAGCTGTTATAAATTCACTTTAAACCACAACTTCTTGGGGATTTTTGCTTTTATTAAACGGTTACCACATAATACAAATATTAAAGCCCAAAAAAATGTATCAATGCAACTTTCATGAAGTAAAATTGTTAAAAGGCTTCCTTCCGCTGGAAAAAATAGTCCCTGACCGTGAAAAGCAACAGAAGTTATGTTATTACGCCATTAGATGGCAGCAAAGACTGTCTTTATGAGTGAGTCACTCAGTCGCAAAGACTTTTATATTGAAAGTTGTTGTGAACATGCAAGACGCAAATGGCAAATGCTTTGACTAGCGCTGTCAGTGTCAGCAGGGCACGGGAAAACCCATTAAATGTTATAAGGACAAGATATAGCATCGGACATTCAAACAGATTTTTTATTATGAACATAGGATGCTAAATGCTAAATTTGAATGCTGGTAATACACACGGTCACTCGATATCTCTCTCACAATACTTTTCTACATAATGCAGTAAGCTTCAATGAACAAAATCAATAGAGAGCAAACGTTGCTAAGACAGATGCAGTAATATATTAATTTAGTGGTGCAGCAATTCTTAATTGCGGTCAGCTGTAAGTTTTCGGGAATTTTACAATGGCTTCGAACGCGGCTCAACCAAATCAGAATCAAGGGCTGGAAGTATCCGTTTTATAATAATTTGAAACTTAGCAAACTGGCAGCTCCAGTAGTAATGAAAAAATGTATCTTGAATTCTGTAATGGAAACTAGCGTGTAAAACTTAATTAAACAATTTAGTAATCAATTAAAAAGGAATTTAAACCTGTATTATATATTATGCTGTACCAACATTGGACCACCGGTTTGGGAAATGGATGGATGAATGATTCAGCTGTGGGCGCCATCTTCTAGTCAGACGTGGGAATTCATTCAATTGGTTGTACACCCATTATTGCGGTACATTGTGGGATTGAATGAGTGCAATCAATAACATCCACTATGGTTTCGGACACCACTACAAATAGCTGTCCTCTCAAATAGTGCCCTATTTAAGAGTATGGAGGGCGATTTCAGACACAGACATTTTCTTTGTCTAACCAAGCTGTTGCACATGTTTTGATTTGATTTAACCTACCTGTTTGAATTATCTAGTCATTAAAACTGCTGCAAAAGGTCCTCTACTCAACCATACAATATTAACCTGTAATTATTTTTTTTTAAATCAAATTATTTTTAAAAACTTTTTTTTTTTAATTATATAATTAAAACAAAATGATTTTGGGATGAATTATGCCTTTAATTAGACAAATTCATTCAGGTAAACAAGAGGGCAAAGATTTTAATGCCTTTAATACTATTTAGCAGTGATTTCCATCTCACTAGCTTCATTACTGACAATTCTGCAGTTGTCTTTGTTCATGTGGTGTCGTTAAAAGCTCAGATCTAATAATAACATAATAAGTATGTGAATAATCCAGGCATTCGTCAGCTGTTTCACCTTTTAAAAGTTTCTTTTTTTTTTTTTTTTTTTACAGTAGATAGATATCATCAGGAGAATGAGCAAAGAATACAATGTGTGTGTGTGTGTAAAAACACCTGTTCTGGTTGGACGTGTCCTAAATACCACTCAGTCTGTGTTTGGGGTTAGTCTGTGCAGGCCTGTTATGTTCATTCTCTGCTAGAAAAGAGCAGATGTTGCGATTAATCATGGTTTTTTTCATTTGACATCATGCACAAAATAGTTTGAATATTTGCAAAGCCCATGACTTCATAATGTAGAATTACAGAGTAGAACAACGCCAACTTGTGCTGATAAGAGGGAATAGCAGGTCATAGCCATTGAGATTTTCTTCTGTCCATCAGGTTCATGACTGTTATGGAATACTTGCTCACAGTTTTAAAAACGGAAAATTATTTTGTATTGTTATGTTCATAGGGACATAGGAGTTTATTTTTGTGTTTTTCTGTAGGGCCTATATAACTTAGCCTAAAAGTATTGGTATCATATTGCCTACTACTTTACTTTTTACATTTAAAAACAAAGCAGCATTTACAGTATTCTGTACAATATTAGTAAACTACAGTATATTCTATTCTGAACACAGCCATTATGCAAACTTGAGAGCATTACATGCTTGTATTTAATTGAGTAAACGGAATTAAGTTACCAGTTTGACTTTAAAAACACTTATATTTTGCACTTTTAAATTAGTTTTGTTAAAAAAAATGTCTTTATTGTAGTTGAAAATGGAAATATTGAAAATACTAAAAAATGGAAGTGGAAATGTTTGGGTTGAGTGCATTGCATTTTGTGATAGAGAATTCTATGCGGTTTATTTGGGCAAAATAGTATGCAAAGTATGGTAGCATGCTTTTCTGAGTCCAGTCTATGTCCAGGAAATAGAAAGACAAAGGTGCAGAAAACAGAAGAACAAAAAAGAATGCTGGCCAATGGGGGATTCAAGGAAAAGAAAGAATATTGGGCGAGAATATTCTAAAAGATAATGGAAGAAAAGAAAAGAGCTAGACAGAAAGACACAGCACTCATTATTTTGTCTCTCAGTTCATTTGGGCCTGTCTGTTTGACTGTCATAACATGCAACACAATTATAACTGTCGGCTGCAGGACGCAATTAAAGCTGCGTCCCATAGGTCTGGATTATACACACTCAGCACAGATAATAACCTGCACACTCTCTCTCTCTCACACACACTCACACACTGGTTTCCATGTTTTATGGGGACTTTCCATAGACATAATAATTTTTAAACTGTACAAGTATATTCTACCCCTAAACTTACCCATCACAGAAAACTTTCTACATTTTTATATTTTCAAAAAAACAAAAATGATTTCATATAATTTATAAGCTGTTTTCTTCATGGACCAAACAAATGTCCACACAAGGTAAAAAAAAAATACTGGTATTTCTATCTTTGTGGGGACATTTTATTCAGGACATGTGTCCCCACAACGTAAGGAAAACCAGGTACAAACACACACACACACACACACACACACACACACACACATGAACCAAACCAAATCTGAGATTAATCACAACATTACACCATAGATAAAACAAATAGGATTTTTACTTCCAGCACTTTATTAATACTTTTGGTATTAGGAGTAAACTGAGTAATAGTTCATTTTGGACCACAACAAGTCTGCACCCAAACACAGGGGCACATCAGGAATGTATCTCATCACCTCTGTTATTTTCTGTCTATACAAATTAGATGATAATGCAGAGTGAAAATGATAAATTATATAAATATGAAGATGATAAGGCACAAGATTATGTAATTTATAAGTACGAAGAGCAGGTTTTGAAGTTAGAAAAATGGTGTATAGCGAGTTCATTTTTTGATAAATGTTGGGAAGACCACATAATTGATAAGTCACTCACAGCCCCTAACAGAAACAATGCTGTTTGGAAATTGTGAAGATTTTTCAGTAGCCCACGATTGATTGCAAAATGAATTTCTCTGGTAATGTGGATTATTCTTAAATAAATTATGTGTGTTTTGCAAAGAGTTGCCTGTTTAATTTAAAGTGTCAGCTTGGTTCAGATGAATAACATTTGCAAATAAAGTAAAACTATAGGATTATAAGGATGGCAGGATCCAACCAAAACTCAATAGATCACTTTATAGCAGTTCAGAGGAAAGCTTTGGCTATAAGTAGACATAATGGACCCTCTGAAAGGGATAGTTCACCCAAAAATGAATAAATAAATCAATTGTCATCATTTATTCACCCTCATATCGTTACAAACCCTTAAGACTTTCATTCATCTGCGAAACAATAAATGAAGATTTTTTTTTATGTAATCTGAGAGGTTTCTGTCCCTCAATAGACAGCTATTCAACCTACACTTTGACACTTGACAAGTTCAGATGGTAAAACTAACCCATATGAATTCAGTGGTTTAGTCCAAATTTTCTGAAGACATGATCACTTTATATTATGAACATGAACCATATAAAACTAGCAGCCTAAACATTTATTTAGAAAGTTGAAACTACCACTACAGCTATATAAAGCATCTCCCCTCACTCATTTAAAAGATTCATTATAAGTCCTATAAAGCATTTCCACCAAAACAACATACTATAGTAAAAATGTTTAAAGGACCTTTTAGTCTTATAAAAAAAGAACTGGAAAGAAAAGCAAAGGCCACTTATCTTTCTCGACGCCACACCCATGTCAAAACAATGCCATGAAGAGAAATGCACAGAAACCTACCGTGGAGTGCATCTTTCTATGGCAATGAACACTGCTAAAATCCAAGCCACTTGCCTAAAACCCAGGGTTGGCACAAACTAAATTGAAAGATACTTGGCTACCCACCTAAACAGTCTTCATGGTATAGGGCCTCAGATCTCTAGACAGACTTGAGGAGTGTGCATCACTTAAAGTGTTATGTCTCCTTATTTCTGACAGATTTTTGACCCACTCTCTGGTTGAATGGAACATTTCAGACATAGATCCCTTTTTTTTCTACTACTACTTTTTTAAAACTTCATTTGTTATGCCACACCTAATCAGGTTTCTTAAGGTGTGCCTTAAACAAAAGTCTGTCACGTAAAATATTTGATGTCCCAACAACAACTGTTCAAGCGACTTGTTCTGCATGTTCTCAACTCCTTGTTTGTACACAAACATACAGGAAAATGTTCTCAAAAAACTACAACAACAACAAAAATCAAATTTTGAATAAACTTCAAAAAAGGCAAGGCAATTTTATTTGTATAGCACATTTCTTACACAATGGTAATTCAAAGTGCTTTACATAAAGAAGAAGAATAAAAATAGAACACAAGGAATAGAAATAACAGTAAAAACAGAGAATTTTGCTATCTGGAAGAGGAAGTCTTAGGGAGTTTGTTGTTGCTGTTGTCTGTGGATCTAAACAGATCTATCAGTCAGAGCAGATCTAAATGGATCTTCCTCACACGACAGGGCTGCTACCTGTTAAGGCACTTCAAACTGATAAACAAAGTTTCAATCTCACCTTTTGCCAAGACACCTCAAACTGCACCATACAGCCCTAATCCCCCTTCCGGAGATATCTTATCTATGCAACGCAGTTCAAATTCCCCCTTTGGAAAGTGTCCTGACTGTAATCCAACCATGCACCACAGCTCAAATTTCCCCATGGTTTGTCCCCTTATCCAAATTTACCAAATTTTGACCTTATCACAAATGCTTTCTTCCTAATTCTCCCAGCTCTTTCAACAAGACAGCAATATTTAAAATGCATTAAAAGTCAGAAACAACAAGATGATACATAAAAGATATAAAATACATTAAAAATTAAATAAAAACAGAAAAAGGAATTAAAAGAATAAAAATATAATATGTATAAAATAAAATGCAAACAGTTCGGACATAGCACAGTGCTCAATCAGCAAATGCATAGATAAAAAAAGATGTGTTTTGAGTCTGGATTTGAAAAAGGGAGGAGAAAAACTCTATATCAAACTATAAAGTATTTTTACTTCTAGATGCAAGTCTGATTGCAAACAAAAACAATGTGTCACACCCTCATTCTCAAAAACCACAAACAAAACTGAAAAATTGTGACCCAGACTGTGTTAAATATCAGGAGTTGTCAGCACTGTCTTAATGTTGCTAATTTATGTTGTGTAAAACCCACTGATAACTGCTGTCCTAAAGTACTATGGTAACATCTGTTACACAATAATGTCAATGAGAACAATACGTAGAGGTATTTTTGATGGTATTTTTGATGAGTTATGCTTCTGGTAAATGGAGTTGTAGGCGAAGAACAGGTTTAATTGCATTGTTCACATGCTACAGATCAGTTTGATTAATTTAAACCCCTGAAACTTTTTAAAGATATCTGAAAACACAAATCATGACAGGACAAAGAAAAAAATAGAACAAAACAATGATTATTGTTCACTCTAAATTAGGTTGGAACATATTTGATATATCAAATATTAATTTGATCGTATTCACATTGCCCTTTTTTCATTATATATAGAAAAAGTTGAAGGGTGAGAAAATATAAAGGTTTGCTTCCTGCAGAGTGACATTCTTCTTTATGTCAGATTCTACATCTTTAAGGGGCACAATTTTAGGCTTCAATGTATCACGGCTGTGTCTTTTTGACGTTTCTTAACTTCATCTCAAAGAAACTTGATGCTCCACGATTGACCAGCACTTGTTTAATCTGAAACAAAGATGGACAGATAGATCAAAATATATTTTATTTCCATTGTACTCTATTGGTTATGGAAGTCTGTAATTAAAAAAAGAGTAATTGTGAGATAGTTTAGAATAAGAAATAAAGTCACTACTGTCTGAAATAAATTCAGAGATATACAATTACAGATATAAAGTATTTTTTCTTTTTTTCTCTAAGGCAGAAAAGGGCTTCCATTCAACAACTTTTGCATTAAAAGTGCGACATACTTGCTTCAAAACATCCTCAATGTTTCCAGTCTGTGTCAGGTCTAAAAATGAACTAAGTTTTATTTGAACTCCCAAGACATTTTCTAAAAGGAAACATACAAATAATATGTCATAATAACACACACTCATATACACACACACACACATATATATATATATATATATATATATATATATATATATATATATATATATATATATATATAAAAGCAAATTGAAAATACATTTATCTTTGATAAAAAAGTCCTACCTGTTCCATTGTTCACAAGAAAAGCCCAACGACCTGGAACATCTACATTAGTCGTGGTCTTGAGGTTTGGGATGGAGAAGCCAGCATTTTCATAATGAATGACATGGTAGTCAGTGGAGCCTATTGTATCATATCCAGCCTATTAAAACCACAAAAAAATGTTATGTATAGATACAGAGCCAGTTTAGAATATTATTTAAATCTTGTGATGTTTGTTTTACCTCCACTGGAAAATATGACACACAGTCACCATAATTCATCAGAATGAAAGAAAAACCACCTCCTGAAATTAAAACCGCTTGAAAGGTGACTGTCTGAAAAGAAAATAAACAACATCATAATTCATATTTTACACAGCCTTGTGCCTGAAAAAGAAAAACTATTTACCGGTGCTGAGCGAAGATTAAATACATTCATATCAGATGTCTGAACATAGTCCCATGTTGCAACAAAGACTGAAGAAGCAGTGAAGCCAATATGAGGGAAATACTGGTTTATATCCTGAGTGGCACGAGTGAGCACACTTCCATTAGTGTGCTGCTGAAACCAGTATTTGCCTATACCAATGTCATCAAGATCAGTCCAGAGCGCAGCAATGAAATCTTCAGCTCCATGTGTGGGAATGATGAAAGGGTGAGCTTCTGGTATAGGTTGGTTGAAGGTAAGGAGTCCATTATTATTAACCTGAAATAAAAGAAATCAGGTCAAATCCACCAGTAAAGTATGAACTGGCTTATTTGCATTTATATCAGACTGCAACAGGAACTGGATTCTCACATATATATAGTTGTACTTGCGGCCAAAGTACGTAAATGGAGTGGAGAAGGTAAAATTTACAAAGGTTTCATAACCAGTTTCAAGCTGTTCACCGTCTCCTGCCGCTGAGCCGAATGGATAGAATATCGCTGGTGCTGCGAACAGAATCAACACAATAAACAAATGAAAATGTAAGCAGTAATTAAATCGATTCCGAGGTGAACGCCAAAATAATTCAAAAGTCAATAAATACCTGTCCATGCAGTTGTTGTTGGAGTGGCTGTTAAAGAAAAAGATTATTCAATTATAAAACACTTCTGTAAAGTACACTGACATTAAAGGTTTCCATTAAAAGCAATGCATTTACTGGCAACAGTGCTTATTTTAGTATTATAGTTTCTATATTTCTATTTTCCGTTTTCATTTTAATTTAAGTTAAAGTTATAGTAATTCTGCTGTGTTTTTTTATTTGTTTTTAAAATTTCTATTTAGTTTCTATCATTTTATTTCATTTATTTAGTAAATTTAGTATTCCATTAAGACTATATGAAAAACAGAGATGTCGCCTTGCCAACTAACGGAAATAAAAGACTTTTTTCTGTTAAAGCTTATTTTATTTTATTTAATGAAAATGTTTTAACAGTGGTAATTACCCTGATAACCCTAATAACTACAATAACCCTGGTATACACACAATGAAACACAGTGGCAGTGACATCTGGTAATATAAGATGCCTTGAATCTGTGAAAAACAAAATTCTTGTTTGTTAAGATTGTGCTGGTGGTAGCCAGTCATGAACTAACTTAAAGACTGTAAACATTTTATCTTATCTTTATCTTATTTATTTTAATAATTTGATCCATGATTTTCCTATGGTTGATAGAGAAGCTAGGTAATGAATATAACTATTTATTATTAATTTAATTAAGTATAAGTGTCACCTTCTGGCATTCTGTAAAAAAAAAAAAAATAAAAAAAAATGAATGACAGCTCATGAGAACAGTTTCTAGTCTCTGTTTTTATTTGAGCTCCAGATGAGGACAGTCTATGAGTACCGACCAGTGTTGTTGTTTGTGCAGGTATGCTGTAATGCTTTTTTTAAAAGAAAGAAAGAAAGAAAGAAAGAAAGAAAGAAAGAAAGAAAGAAAGAAAGAAAGAAAGAAAGAAAGAAAGAAAGAAAGAGAAAATTGAAATTTCAACAACATAGGTGTAATTTTTAGGCTTTTAGAAAAACTGATTTGAAGGATATAAGAATTGTCAATAGAAACCTGTGTGTGTAAATTTGAGAGAGCAACCACACATCAGGGTTATTTTCATAGTTTTTTTTTTTTTATTTATTTAAATAATTATAATCATTAATCATTAACATAGTGGTCAATAGCTTGCTATTGTTGTTTAATCTCGTGATTGTGTGGTTTGCAGGGATGTTTGTCTTCACGTGAAAGAGAGATAAGATAATGTTTCTATTTCAAGGCTTTTAACATCACAGGATGATTTTATGAAGCAGTAATTTTCCATTATTTTTGGTGTGCTATAATAACACTTGTTGGATTTGTACTGGTCAGACGAAATTTGAGAACTGAGACATACACGACTAAGATTATTCAATAAACCCTGCTCTGCGGCTTTCTCCGTCACACTCTTAGGCTAATAGAAGACCGATATCATCTGGCGTCAGGGTCGTATCTAATATATCTGATATTTCTGATGTGGAGGTTCATCTGATCAAACTAATCTAAAGGATTATATTTACCTATAGGCTGTGTTGTTGCGTCAGCTGATGTTTGAGTTGTTGATTCTGTTGTTGTTGTGTCAGCTGATGTTTGAGTTGTTGTTTGTGCCCTGGCTGTAAAAGAGAAAGAGTTTATTAAATTCAGAAACACAAAATTGTATATGTATATTGTCTTTGCCACATTAAGACTGATAATCAAACAGAAACTAAAACTTACTCAGTGCCACGACTGATAAAAGCACCAGCAGAGTCTGTGAAACCAGACACGATCTCATGATGAGGAAGTCAAATATTAAACCAGCATGCAGGAGTCCTTCGTCTGTAATCAGGCGAGATTTATTATTCTCACTAAACCGATGTTGATCTTGAAAAATTGAAATAATATTAATAATTGTTCCCTTTCAGTCGGTCACGTTCGACGTACGTCAGTAGTGACCGACGAATTGGGATATCGCTTAGAGAGCCCTATCAGCTTCGTGTAAACTAAAACAAGCCAATGGAATTGGCTTGCGATATTTGCATAATGCGCACCGCCCCCGACAGGTGTATATAAATAGGAAGCAGATGCAATCGCACTCTGTCTTTCGCTTTGGAGCCATTCAGTGGTGTCCTGTTTAAGAAGACTGTTTGTGTGAACTAAACTGCCTCGAAGAGGATTCACAGCAAGCCATGTGTGCCGGTGTAACGGTGCTACAGCGAGGTTGCGAGCTCCCGAGGATCCGAGCTATAGCTCTCAACTGCTGTTTTCACAGCACACGCCTAGAGTGAAAGTGTGTGTGTTGCAATTTGGGCCGGTTCCTCGGTGTGTCCAGGGAGTGGTGTACCTGGCACATTGCATCACTCCCTGTGTGCTTCGGCACGAGCAAGTTGACTGTTTTCCCTTTCTAAAAGAGCTTTACAGACGAACCCTGACAGTATGTCATTTCGTCTGTGTGTTAAAGGGTGCGGTCGTTCCCTGGTCCCTGCTGATGGGCACAATCGTTGCATCTCGTGTTTGGGCATTCTGCACGCTGAAGCAGCTTTTCGTTTTTTCGGCCCCGGGAACTGGAATGACGGTACGGCGCTGTATAGGAAGGGTGACCTGAGGATTACGGTCAGGGCTTCCCCGCCGAGCGGAAACGCTCCTCGGGCCCCTGCCGCCTCATCAGCACCGCAACCCATCGTGCCACCGTTGGTTTCCGCTGGGCCCTCTACGGACTGTTCAGCCGTTACCTTTGGTGTGCCGGCGGCGGATCGGATGTCGATCGCTGCATCGGAAGGTGAGCCTGAGTCCTCGGGGGAGGAAGATTCGGACGCGCTGCCGCCCGGGACGGCTGTGCTCTCCCGGGCCGCCTTGTGCGTCGGGCTTGAGTGGAACCCTCTACCCTGTCCCGGCCCATCTCGGTTGGACGATTGGTACTTGGGGGGGGGTCGTGCTGGTCAAATCCTGCGTCCCGCCCCAATGCCTTTCTTCCCGGAAGTACACGATGAGGTGACCAGGTCTTGGCAAGCTCCGTATGGGGCTCGTACAGGGCCTGGTCCCTCTTCCACCTTCACCTCCCTGGACGGCGGGGAAGCCAGGGGATACGCGAGGATCCCGCCAGTCGAGCGGTCTGTTGCGATGCAGTTGTGATCCCGCTCCCAAGCCGTCCGAGTTGGGTCCCTCTCTGCCTTGCTGCCCCACCCCCGGTGCGTCTGTGGTGCCTTTGGTCCCGCTGGCTCAGTGTCTGGAAGCGTGGATAAAGCTCCCCAGCCTGTCCAGTTGGCTCATTCGTACTATCAGACTCGGCTATGCGATTCAGTTCGCCCGGCGTCCCCCGGTCTTCAGGGCTGTCCACTTCACTCAGGTGTCGTTGGACAGTGCACCTGTTCTCCGGGCGGAGATTGCTGTCCTCTTGGTGAAGGATACAATCGAGCCGGTCCCTCCAGCCGATATGAAGTCGGGGTTCTACAGTCCCTACTTCATTGTACCGAAAAAGGGCGGTGGGCTACGGCCAATCCTGGACCGTCCCCAGGATTGGTTTGCAGCAATAGACCTGAAGGACGCGTACTTTCATGTCTCGATTCTGCCTCGACACAGACCCTTCCTCCGGTCTGCGTTCGAGGGTCGGGCATGTCAGTACAAAGTCCTACCCGACATGGTTTTAGCTCCCAGCCGGTTGGGTCTTCAGGTCAACTGGGACAAGAGCAAACTCGCCCCCGGGCAGAGGATCTCTTGTCTCGGTCTCGAGCTAGACTCGGTCGCATGGACTGCGCGTCTCACCGAGGCGCGCGTCCAGTCGGTGTTGAACTGCCTGAGCTCGCTCAAGTGCAGGACAGCGGCTCCACTGAAAGATTTTCAGAGGCTCCTGGGGCATATGGCATCTGCAGCCGCGGTAATGCCGCTCGGATTGCTTCATATGAGACCGCTTCAACACTGGCTCCGCGGCCGGGTCCCAAGATGGGCGTGGCAGTGCGGCACGCTTCGTGACACCGAGCTGCCATCGCACCCTTGTCCGGTGGTCGCGCAAATATGCGTTTTCCCCAGTGAGCCTTCTCGCACAACTCCTGTGCAAGGTCAGGGAGGACGGAGAGCAGGTTCTGTTAGTGGCTCCGTACTGGCCCACTCGGACCTGGTTCTCAGACCTCATTCTCCTCGCGACAGCCCCTCCCTGGCCGATTCCTCTGAGGAAGGACCCCCTGACTAAGAGATGGGGCACCCTGTGGCACCCGCGTCCCGATCTATGGAACCTCCACGTGTGGTCCCTGGACGGGATGCGGAGGTTCTGAGTGATCTCCCGCAAGCGGTCGTAGACACCATCACTTCCGCTAGAGCTCCTTCCACTAGGAGTCTCTATGCGTTGAAGTGGAACCTGTTCGTCGAATGGTGTGCCTCTCGCCGAGAGGACCCCCGATCATGTTCGGTCGGATCCGTGCTTTCCTTTCTGCAAGATGGGTTGGAGCGAAGGCTGTCTCCCTCCACCCTCAGGGTGTATGTTGCCGCTATTGCCGCACATCACCACGCAGTTGAGGGTAAGTCCCTGGGGAAACACGATCTGATCGTCAGATTCCTGATGGGGGGCCAGGAGACTGAATCCTCCTCGCCCTTCCTCCGTACCCTCTTGGGATCTGACCCTGGTTCTCACAGCTCTCCGGGGTCATCCCTTTGAACCTTTGCAATCAGTCGACCTGAAACTAATGTCTCTTAAGACGGTTCTTCTGGTTGCATTGCATTCCTGGGCGCTGGCTCATGGCGCCTCGCTGACAGATATCTGTAGAGCTGCGGACTGGGCGACACCAAACACGTTCGCTAGGTTTTATAGCCTACGTGTAGAGCCGGTATCCTCACGTGTACTCGCATCCACTAGTCGGTAGACGTGTTGTACCCACTCTAAGTGTCGGGACTCCATATGCGTACTGCCCCCCGGGCCAGTCCATGTGTGTATTCCCTCCCCCATTGGGTAGGTAGTGGTCTCCGCAGCGTCCCTTACGGGTTCGCTTCCCCAGTGAGTCTAGTTTACTTAGTGGGTATTGGTTAGACAGCAGTAGACTCTCTCGGTGTAAGCTCGCCCCCTTCACCGCCAGCCGGTGCTATGGGCGGCTGAGCTTGCGCTGGGCACTGGAAGGGGTTTCGGAACTGTGGCGCTTTAGTTGGGATCCCAATTCGTCGGTCACTACTGACGTACGTCGAACGTGACCGACTGAAAGGGAACGTCTCGGTTACGTATGTAACCCTCGTTCCCTGAAGGAGGGAACGGAGACGTACGTCCCGTCGCCACAGTTTCTGTACCCTCGCTGTAGCGCGGACACCAGTTGTCTCCTCAGCGAAAAACAGAGTGCGATTGCATCTGCTTCCTATTTATGTACACCTGTCGGGGGCGGTGCGCATTATGCAAATATCGCACGCCAATTCCATTGGCTTGTTTTAGTTTACACGAAGCTGATAGGGCTCTCTAAGCCATATCCCAATTCGTCGGTCACTACTGACGTACGTCTCCGTTCCCTCCTTCAGGGAACGAGGGTTACATACGTAACCGAGATGTTAGAAATTAAATATTTTCAACTTTGAAGTATGACAGTAGGTGTTACTTTCAAAGCTGTTGGGAAAAAAACATAAATATTCTAAAGGTCCCACTTTATACTAGACATCTTTTACAACAAATTCCACATTTAAAATGTATGACATTATTTAGTACATTTGGTTTGCCAACAAGAATTGTACACAGCAGATTTATCAAATAATATATTTTTTTATAACAGTTCAAGAATCAATATAAAGTGAAACTGAATTACACATTAAAGCCTAATTTACAGATTCCTTAAGGGGACATGGCTGTGGAAAAATAAGCTAAACATGTCCCTGGACCACAAAACCAGTCATAAGGGTCAATTGTTTTAATTAATATACATAATCTGAGAGATGAATAAATAAGTTTTCCATTGATGTATGGTTTGTTAGGATAGGACAATAATCTGGAATCTGAGGGTGCAAAAAAAAAAAAAAAAAAAAAAATACACATATTGAGAAAATCGCACGGGTATATTTGTAGCAATAGCCAACAATACATTGTATATTATTAAATACATACATATTAAGTATATTTATTATTATTATTAAGTAAAAATCATAGATATTAAGTAAAGATCATGTTCCATGAATATATTTTGTAAATTTCCTACTGTAAATATATAAAAAAAATTGTTTTGTGAGTGGATATGCATTGCTAAGGAATTCATCTATACACAACTTTAAAGGCAATTTTCTCAATATTTTTGCAGATTCCAGATTTTCAAATAATTGTATCTGGGACAAATATTGTCCTATCCTAACTTATTCAGCGTTTAGATGATGTACAAATCTTAATTTAAACAATTAATTTACCTTTGCCTTTATCTTTGCAATCAGTTGCAAAAACATTTGCGTTTGGTTGCAAAACTTCAGGAGATCTTTGCGAGTTTCTTGGGTTAACACAAACATTTAATATAAAGCACAAAGGTACTGCCAAATAATTTTTCCTCCCCTCTCATATTTTTTCTTCACCAGTTCCCTTTAGGCGTACCAATTACATCTGCTATATACTTTGGCAGAATAATTATTTAATTCTGTATATTACTAATAAATTTTAGTACAGAATAATTATTAATAAATATTTATTGAACACATATTGCTGTTTTAAAAAATCATAAACATACTTTATTTTCTTTTTATTTATTTATTTATAGCAAAATATACCCATTTATTATAATATCATATTATAATATTCCATTACACATAGAATAAAGCTTATGGAATGTAATATTACATAGAAAGATTTGACTTACCCTTCTAAGCTGCTCTTGCACCTGCTGTTTGTGAACAGGAAGTTTCACTAGTTTTAAATGTTTCCCTGAAAGGAAAACACGTCCTGGAATGAAAGAAAATTTGTTGGAACACAGCAAGAAATTATTAAACAAAAACACACACACACACAAAAACCCAAGAATCTCAGCAACCCAGTTGAGATTCCTTCAACAAGCTGGTCGAAGGAGTGTGATGCTCTAGACTAGACAACGTTCTGCTTAGAAACCCTGGGTCCAGCCATTCATGTGGATGCCAATATAAGACGTCCCACATACTTAAACAATGTTGCAGAGCAGGTCCCGGTGTTTCCTGGTGGAAGTGATCTCTTTCAGCAGGATAATGCACACCTCACTGCACACATTGTTCAGGAATGGTTTGAAGAACATGACAAATAGTTCAAGTGTTGCCCTGGGCTGCAAATTCCCCAGATCTCAATCCAATCAAGCATCTGTGGGATGTGCTGGACAAACATGTTTGAGCCAAGGCGGCTCCTCTTCACAACTTCTTCTGGCTTCTCTCAATTACTGTATTCACACAAATATTACAGAATGAGGATCAGGATGATGAACTTTGTGACAATATCACTTCAGTACCCATACTATAATAGACTAGTCAAATGTCATTAACTGGTAAATAAAACAACAATGCCTCCCTGTTATGATATTTTATCACCACCTGCTGTAGAATTTCTAGATGCAGAGAGATCGCCTCTAAAACATGACAGAAGAACAGGAATGTTTTTAACATACCAACAGATATTTTTAGGCAATGTCAGTTTTTAAATGTCGAGTTTCACTGTCAAGTGCAATTAATACCTATAAAAAAGGTTGATTAATACGCCAAAAACCCTGTATCAACCATTAATATTAACTGAAAACAACACAAACACTCACAACACACCAGCACGCAGCTACTTTTGTTCATGTTCTTCTGAAAATGTAAAAATCTATTTGATACGATTCATATCGTTGAGAATTGTTGGATCTGAATGATGGGTAAACATACCCAAAAAATAACCATGAGGAGAGAGATAACTTTAAAAAAATGGGATTCAGAATTCATTTTATTCAAAATGAACTACTTATTATATTTCATTGAAATATTAAGAAAACATCACTATTAACTGTAGTTAAAAAAAAAAAAAAAAAAAAAAAAAGTTGATATTGCCGAACAATTTTACTGATTTATTGCAGTGCACAGCTGTTGTCTCCCTCTCGTGGTGAGCAAAGGAACAGACAATTTCCCTCAGCCACAGGCACCAATTACCTAAAACAAGATCTTTTCTCAGTCTACCAATCATATGTCTTTCCGTATGTTTGCCGATACAAAAAGATAATTTCTTGTGACAATTAAATGAACCAAGAAATTTTTAACTTGCCAGTGTGTGCACTAACCAGACAAAATAAACCTAAATTAACTCAGTAATAAAATAACTCATATTTTATAACAATATTTTATAACAATATTTTATCTTACCATTAAGAGTTCTCCTAAATAACAGTAAAAGTTCTTAGCTAAGAGTTTCCTCTTAAAACCTATTCACAAAGCTGCTGAGACAAACTTTTACTAAGGAATAGACTGAAGTCTGTGATTGGCTGATGGGGGAGGAGTCAGCGATTTAATCACAGAAATATTGTAGAATGAGGTGTCATGTTTCCAAATTAAAATAAAGGTTTTAAAACACAAATGTTGCATTATTCAAATAAACATTTTTTTTAACAAAAATGTTGCCATAGTCAAAATAAAATGTTGCCATAATTTTGCCATAGTGTCACTAATTAAACTAGTATATACAGTTAATTGTCCACCTCTTGGATGTCTTCATCTCAGAATTCAGAATTCAAGTGACAAATTATATTATATTATTATATATAATTTTTTTTTTTACTCTATTCAATAATTTGTAAGTGTGAACTCATGAAAACCACTGCCACAGGTAATCAGACAATATTTATTTATTTGTTAAATTTGTTTTTTTTTTTTTTTTTGGCGTCTCATCGTAGATTCAAATCTATAAATCAAATTGTATTGCATTTATGAAGAAAAGGTTCAGCACCCAAGGCTCTATTGCTATTGCCTCAATGGTGTACAGCAGGGGTCATCAACTAGGCTATATTTGTCCAAGGGCCAGAATTTTTCTCTGCAGACACTGTAAGGGCCAGATACTCGTAATATAAAATAAAATTTGAATTGTATACTAATATGTTATTATTTGATATACTAATTCTAATTCCAATTTTATGTTATTTTTTACATATTACCTGTACTGCAGCAAGCCACCAGGGGGCGATAGCAGAGTTTGTATGGACCGAAGTGCATGTCTGAGCTTGTGTTTTGTTGCTTTGACATTGTGGAAAAAATAGAATAATAGAAACAAAATGTATTAGCATTTTTACCCGTTATTATCAATCTAAATTAATCTCGTTTTTAATTTAACTTAATTTAGTTTTTCTTTATTTAAATTTTTTTTCTTTATTTAAATTTCATTTTTTCTTTATTTAAATTTCGTTTTTTCTTTATTTAAATTTCGTTTTTCTTTATTTAAATCCTTACCTTACTGTGCCAATTTGTTAATCAGAAAAATATTAAACTACCTTAAAAGTATTGCTTAATGTAACAGACCTGTGTGTATGCGTTTTATATCAGTAGTGCAATGTCCGTTCTCGTGAGGTGCGCCGCTTCCCGCTCGCGCTGTTCTGACTGTAGTTTACTAAAAGTTTATTAATTCTGAATGTGTCGTGTCTCGCGTGTCCATCTATATTGTGTGGGAAGCCAAACACACCAAAAGTGGTACGAGGCAGCGGGGTGTTACAAAGCTCGCGCCGCGCTGACATGTCATCTGCGCGGATCAATGGACCGAGCCGCGCGACCGCGCAGACGAGTTTTCTAGCGCCACCCAATGGGC
The DNA here is from genome assembly GCF_024489055.1 of Chanodichthys erythropterus. Lineage (NCBI taxonomy): Eukaryota > Metazoa > Chordata > Actinopteri > Cypriniformes > Xenocyprididae > Chanodichthys > Chanodichthys erythropterus. The sequence continues at coordinate 3,962,422 of NC_090239.1, read as the reverse complement.
AGCGCGGCGCGAGCTAATCTCATCCAATAGTATCCAGCTGCAGACCCGCAGCACCACAGTTTCAGAACCGCAGTTTCATGATGTCTACAGTATTTAACAACAATACTTTTAAATAGTCATTTTTCTGTTCATATCGGCCTAACATGCATAAGATATCATGATGTACAAAGAGGAGTTTTAATTACCAAGTTAATCGATAATGCAATGTTTTGCAAAACTATGTTTTGTTAAGGCATGAACTAATTTGTATAAACTGTGAACAAATATACTTTTAACCAAATAATTTTGAAAATATATTAATAAATGTGTAACCATATAGTAAAATGTCTCCCTTGACTGTAGGCCTATGTGATATTATTTCCTTATGTTCATGTTGTGAACTTCTGACAAATAGTATAAAGACACAGAGGCATTTAAGGGCATTTAATGTCAAAATATAAGCCTACATGTATTTAATCATTCCAAATCCTTGAACAAGAGAAACATGCATTTAAGCCAATGAGACATCAGAAGGTGTATATGGTGAGTGTATGATATTTCTGTCATGATGTGGTGAGCGAATTTATATTTAGGCCTATATATTTATATTACTAAGTATTTGTATTACTAAGTGTCTGCTAGGCTATTGAATCATTTACATTTTATCATTAAAGATTTTTTTGCATTTGTCAAAGATATGTATCGTGTTAATATTAAATAAATATTAATAAAACTTATTCATTTTGTTTTCAGGGATGAAAAGACAGGGTTTTCTGCAGAAATGCCATGATATGGGCTTATAATCTTTAAGTGTTTTAAGATGATTATTTGTTTTTTGCTTGTTTTTATTTTATTATCAGCAGTTTAAATATGTTTTAATCCTATTATTTTAGAAATGTTTTATATCCTATTTGTTTTCAACACACGTTTTACTTGTTCAAGGCTTTTTTTTAAATGGTTATTTTTATTTGACATTAAATAGCCTACGTTACATAATGTAAGTACTATGTGCAGTGCCGTTTCTAGGCATAGGCAAGCAAGGCGGTCGCCTAGGGCGCAAACAGCTGGGGGGCGCCAGTGAGAGCCCCCGCCCCTCCAAGATTTTTTATTTATTTATTGTATTATTATTATTATTATTATTACTAATATTGTTATTTCGTACTTTTGCTATTTTGAGGCATTATGATTAGGCTAACGTTACTTGCGATTATCTGAGTGACAAGTCTCCTGGTGATAGGCTAGTGGATCGCATCGGGATGTTAAGTGAGCTCTCAGATTCAACCGCTGCTGTTAATAAGAGAATAGAGAAATGAGACGTAGAAGGCGGCAGGGAACGTCGTTATCCATGCTTACTGGATTAAGTGTTTTAGTTTCAGAAAGAGGATGAGAAAAAGAAAGCGAAATATGCAGGTATGTTACTAATTGATTAATTGTTCTGTTCTTTACAAGTTGCTCCATCATCACGAGCAAAACATGACACTGCATATTAACATAGGACAGGTTTACCACGTCATGCTCATTTCAGCAACGGAATATTAATTTATAGCATAATACAGTTGAATAAAAAAATCATTATCAGAGATGGCTGTTTAGTGTAAATTGACCAAGTGATAGTACCATAACTATGACAAGTTTGACAACCAGCGTGGACCTGCCAAACGAACATAGCTTCAACAGAAAAACAAACAAAAAATAAATAAATAAAAATTAGTTTACATGAATTCAGTGCATATCAAGAAATAACTTAAAAACATCAAATATATACATTTCTTCATGCTGTAATAGTGCAGTTGAAGTCACAGACAGACAGGCATTGTGATTTGGGTGTGTAGATCACGAGAATCTGTTTCTGCTGGAGAGTTTTATATTAATTCTACAAACAATCATAAGGTGCACTCAACACATTTTTGGAGAAACACAAGGCAGATGCTACTGTAGAAAGAGAAGCTAAAACAATTATAGAACATAAATGAGTGGTGTATTGTTATTCAACACATTTTTTAACTTTGGAGAAAAAAAAACATTCTTAAAAATATTTTATTTCTGTAGGCTACATGAACACCAAAATACCATCTTCATTAGATTGTATTTAGAGTTAAACTAATAACAGTTTCATGTAGTTTATTTTATTAACTATCATTTTTGTGAGTAGAATACAATTTTAACTAGCTTAAGAGTTTCAGTTTGCTCTGAAATATATGTTTAAAATTTTTTTTTCATCATCTTTTTTTCATGCATGGGTTCTTATAAATATTTTTGTAAATATATAACATGCAGAGAGCTAGTAGAATTGACTCACAAAAATGGGGGGGGGGGGGGGGATCTTAATAGGAATCTTGCCTAGGGTGCCAAAAAGTCTAGAAACGGCCCTGACTATGTGTAACAATTTGAACATATGAAGGAAATAATACGATCAAATATACAGTCATGTTACACATGTATTAATATATGTTTGAATTAATAAAAATAATAATAAATAAATATTCTCAAACTCTGTGTCATTGTATTAGCCTATTTAAAACGTGGAGAAAATAATTTAAAAATAAAAACGGCGTAGTTGTAGCCTATTCTCGCAGTAGCCTACACGACTGTGTATCCATTCATTGACATTAAGCATATAGGCTGTTTTAAAATTTTGCTCTTTGTACATCATGATATCTTATGCATGTTAGGCCGATATGAACAGAAAAATGACTTTATTTAAAAGTATTGTTGTTAAATACTGTAGACATCATGAAACTGCGGTTCTGAAACTGTGGTGCTGCGGGTCTGCAGCTGGATACTATTGGATGAGATTAGCTCGCGCCGCGCTGCCCATTGGGTGGCGCTAGAAAACTCGTCCGCGCTGCGCTGACGAGTCGGTCGCGCGGCTCGGTCCATTGATCCGCGCAGATGACATGTCAGCGCGGCGCGAGCTTTGTAACACCCCGCTGCCTCGTACCACTTTTGGTGTGTTTGGCTTCCCATAATATTGCACCAAATGCGACACTGCACCGTCTCCGTTGTGAAGTCGATTGGATGAACGGTTCTCGAAATAATAAAAATGCAAACGGACATACAGACACAGATTCCTGCCTTTAATATGTTCAGCCCCTCAAATAGTCGATGTTCATTACTACCGAAGCTTTGAAGCTCAAAAAATGGTATTCGGACCAGCCCTAAACTTTTTCCTCTTACAAGGCTATTCCTGAATTCAGTATTATTTGGGGGACCGGATGGAAATCTCTGGCGGGCCGGATTTGACCTTGCATGGTGTACAGTGTCTTAAAGTGGATTAGGATTGTATGTGATTTAGTCTTAGTGATTTAGGAGTCCTCTTGACTACTGCTAATGTTTAGCTAGTTATTAGCTAGCACTAAAATGCTTTGTGAAATACTCTTAGAGCAAAAATTTAGGACTCCTAAAATTAGGACTGACACGCCCATTATTTTTAAGAGTTTCTCCTAAATCAGCAAGTTAGGAGCTACTTTTAGCCTTAAGATGTTTTGTGAATACGGCCCCTGTTGTTTATTCATTGTCATACTATATTATTTCTATCCACTTATTAAGCCACAAATTAGGATACCTATGTATAAACAAGCCTCATTTATTTTAAAGGACAAATATTTACAAAGATGTTAAAATACATTTTAGATTTTGTAATCTAAATAATACAACATACTTTTCTCACCACTGAGATAAGGGCGTTTAAAAGTGAAAGCAATAGTTCAACTGGGTCAAGTATTTGTCTGCTTGTGTAAGTATGTTTCTAGTAAATAGAGTTGTAGAGGAAGGTCAGATTTCACTGTTCACAAGCTTCAGACCAGTTTGATTTGTTTTAAAGCCATGCAACCTTGCAAGAGATCTGATAATACAAAAGCATGACAAGAAAAGGAAAAAAAAGAGAATGATTATTATTCAAGCTATGAACTCAGAAATAAGTTGGATCAAACAAATAAAATATAGTTCTTTTTTATCATTATGTGGATTTGATCTATATGTATATGAAATAAATTGAAGGGTGAGAAAATATAAAGGTTCCCTTCCTGTAGAGTGACATTATTCTCTTTATCAGTTTTTAAATTTTCAATGGCAATAACATTCAGTGTTTTAATTCTCTTCCTTGAGGCTCATATTATGGCTGCGTCTTTTTGACATTTCTGATCTTCATCTCGATGCTACTTGGAAGTCCATGACTGACCAGCTCTTGTTTTATCTGAAATGAGGATGAACAGACAGAACGTAAAGTATTTTATTTGCATTATACTCTACTGGTATGGAAGTCCATAAAAGATAAAATGCCCCCGTGACTTACTTGCTGCAAAACAGCCTCAATCTTTCCACTCTGTGTCAGGTCTGAATATGATGTAAGTCTCATTTGAACTCCTATGAGGCTTTCTAAAGGGACACACAAACATAATAGATAAGACATTATAACATGATATAAACAAACTGACACACAATCTTGATAAAACCCCTACCTGATTTACTGATAAAGGCCCAACGCCCTTGAACATTCACGTTACTTGTGTTCTTCAGGTTTTGGTAGTTGCCATTAGTTGAATCAGGAATTACAAAGTGGCTTATGGAGTTTATTGTGTCATATCCAGCCTATTAATACCATGAATAACACATTTTATGAATACATAAAGAGCTGGTGCATATAGAATTTTAATTCAATCATCTAATATTTGTTTTACCTCCACTTGACCATATAACACAGCACAGTCACCATAATTCATCAGAAAGAAAGAATGACCACCACCTGAAATTAAAACCACTTGAAACAGGATTGCCTGAAAAGAAAAGAAACAACATCAGAATATAGTCTACACAGTCTCTGAATTGAAGAAGAAGAAAGAAAAAAATACCGGGTTTGGCTGAAGATTATACTTCCAAGTAACAACAAAGACCCAAGAAGCAGTGAAGTTCATCTGAGGGAAATACTGGTTTATATCATGAGTGGCACGAGTGAGCACACTTCCATTAGTGTACTGCTGAAACGAGTATACGCCACTGTAATTGTCGTCAAAGTCATTCCAGAGCGCAGCAATGTAATCTTCAGCTCCTCTGGTGGGAATATAGTAAGGTCCTGATATTGATTGCATGTTGAATGAAAGGAGTCCATTATAATTAACCTGTAATATGAGAAATCAGTTCAAATCCAGCAGAAAATTATGAGCTGGCTTATTACAGAATTTGCATTCATGCTTCGACTGACAATGGCATTGAATTCTCACGTATGTGTTGTTGTACGTGCGGCCAAAGAACACAAATGGAGTTGAAAGACCAACAGATGCGTAGCTTTCACCACCATTTTCAAGCTGTTCATGGTCTCCTGCTGCTGAGCCGAATGGATAGAATATCGCCGGTGCTGCCGAGAGAAAGAACACAAAAAACACAAATGAAGATGTGAGCAGTTTTTATGGTGATTCTGACATGAACAAACCATTAATTCAAAAGCCAATAAATACCTGTCCATGCAGTTGTTGTTGGAGTGGCTGTTAAAGAAAAAGATTATTCAAGTATTAAACACTTCTGTAAAGTACATTAAAACACATTGCATAGTCATATGATGAGTCGTTTATCAGTCACAGCATTATTACTTGTTGAGACTGTGGTGGTTGATGTGGTGTTTGCTGAAAGAATGAACACAAATACAAACACCATTAAATACTTCATAATCTCACTTGACGAGGGCAGTTTTCTGTTGATGTATTTTCAATTAAAACAAGAAGTTAAGAGTATCTGATTGAAATTCAAAGGTTTTTAATTACTTGTCAGTGGTGTTGTTGTAGGTCCTACTGTAGTGCCTGTTTAAAAAAAAAAAAAAAAAAAAAACATTAAATCATTAAACCCTGCAAAAATCAGTAAAACCTTTGCATGGGCATATGATATTGGACTTGCAACTCAACTCATTCTCATTCTTCAGGCGCACCATACTTTAGAAATAAAAACAAGCCCGGACACATTTTAGTTATAGCAAAATGTAAAGATATTTCAATAAACCAGCTTTACAAGCATAAAATCACTCCTTCCAGGACAGCCAGAAACCTTGGAGTGGTGACGGATGATTGTCTAACCTTCACAGATCATGTTGCAGCAATGACCCGGTCCTGCAGATTTGCCTTGTACAACATCAGGAAGATTAGACCCTTCCTATCGGAACATTCCACACAAATTCTTGTCCAAGCTCTTGTTCTATCCAGACTGGACTACTGTAATGCTCTCTTGGCTGGCCTTCCAGCATGCACTATCAAGCCTCTGCAACTGATCCAGAATGCTGCAGCAAGACTGGTCTTCAACGAACCGAAGAGAGCGCACGTCACTCCTCTCTTCGTCAGTCTGCACTGGCTGCCAGAAGCTGCTCGCATCCAATTCAAGGCTCTGATGTTTGCTTACAGAACGACCGCTGGCTCTGCACCGCTATACCTTAACTCACAACTTCAGACTTATGCGCCCTCCAGAAACTTGCGTTCTGCAAGTGTACGGCGCCTTGTGGTGCCATCACATAGGGGCACAAAATCACTCTCACTGACCTTCTCCGGGACTGTTCCTGGCTGGTGGAATGACCTCCTTCCCCGCCACATCTCCGCTGATCACCCAGAGCAACGCCACATCTCCGCTGATCACCCAGAGCAACACCACGTCTTCGCTGATCACCCAGAGCAACACCACGTCTTCGCTGATCGCCCAGAGCAACGCCACATCTCCGCTGATCACCCAGAGCAACGCCACGTCTCCGCTGATCGCCCAGAGCAACGCCACGTCTCCGCTGATCGCCCAGAGCAACGCCACATCTCCGCTGATCGCCCAGAGCAACGCCACGTCTCCGCTGATCGCCCAGAGCAACGCCACGTCTCCGCTGATCGCCCAGAGCAACGCCACATCTCCGCTGATCGCCCAGAGCAACGCCACGTCTCCGCTGATCGCCCAGAGCAATGCCACGTCTCCGCTGATCGCCCAGAGCAACGCCACATCTCCGCTGATCGCCCAGAGCAACGCCACGTCTCCGCTGATCGCCCAGAGCAACGTCACGTCTCTAGATCAGTCAGGGAGCGGAGAGGGTTGCATTCCAGTGTGGCTGATCCACCGCTGACTTCAGCCTGAGCGGCTGGTATTCCTAAGCCTCTGCCGGCCGCTTCGCACTCAAATTCGCCGGTTGCAACGCACTCAAGTTCGCCGATTGTAACGAACTCAAGCTCTCAGGATGTGTTGGACAAGATGGCCGTTTCACCAGTGCCCACGGGCAAGATGGCCGCCCCTTCAGTGTCAGTGAACAAAGGGGTCGTTCCAGCTGTTGAGTCCGCTCCAGAGCCCGCTCCAGCCAGTGAGTCCGTTCCTGAATCCGCTCCAGCCAGTAAGTATGTTCCTGAATCCACTCCAGCCACTGAGTCCGCTCCAGAGCCGGCTCTAGCCAGTGGGTCCGCTCCAGAGTCCACTTCAGTCCATGAGCTCGCTGCAGCGTCCACAGAGGAGGTGAACACAGAGCCGCTGCCTCATCCACATAAGAGGAGGAAGAGGAGGAAGAAGGTTTCTTTCATTCTGCAAGGCTCAGAGGCCTTCCCAGAGCCCGCTGTGGGCCCGGAGACCACTCCAGAGGTCTTTCTTGCTCCGCCCAAGCATCCTGCCCAGCCAGCGCCACCCAAGTGTCTTGCCCTGCCAGCGCCACCCAAGCGCCTTGCCCTGCCAGCACTGCCCAAGCGCCTTGCCCTGCCGGCGTCACCCAAGTGCCTTGCCCTGATGGCATCACCCAAACTCCTTGCCCACGAACCCGCCACGGCCTCCGTTGAATTCCCCAAGAACTTTTTTTGGGGGTGGGGGGGGGTGGGGGGGGGGTGGGCAGTATACCTGAGGGTGGGGAGCTTGTGGGTGGGAACCCTGCCCGGCTACTGCCATCAACGGCCTCCGAACTTTTATGGCTAACTCCCTATGGCCAGTTATGGACTCTGACCCACCGTGGTCATCTACAGACTCTGTCTCATCGTGGCTGCCCAAGCCACCTGACCTGCCGTGGTTGCCCGAGCCACCTGACCCGCTGTGGCTTCCTGACACTCCTACCCACCTACTGCCCGTGGCACCTGACCCGCCTTGGCTGCCCGTGGCACCTGACCCGCCATGGCTGCCCGTGGCACCTGACCCGCCATGGCTGCCCGTGGCACCTGACCCTCCGTGGCTGCCCGAGTTCCAGGACCTGCATTGGAGACCCCGTTCCTGTCTGCATGCAGGTCCCCAATGCACCCCCCCCCCCCTTGCTGTTCCTTTTACGTCGCGTCCCTTCCGGGAGGGGGGCGTTATGTCATGATCACCGTCTGTTCCTGCCAGTTCCCGGACTACACTTCCCACAATCCTCCCTGCCAGTCACATGTTCACTCCACACCAATCACCTGTTGCCACATACAACTTAGCACAAGACCTGGACTATAAAAGACTCACACACACACACTACCTATGGGCGAAGTCTTGATTACCCTGTGTGTCAATTCCAAGCGTTATCCTGTTTCCCTGTCTGTTCCTGTTCCTACCTTTGACCCTTGCCTAGTTATCTTGTTCTGTGATTGATATCTGCCTACCTTTGACCATTGCCTGTATTCTGACCACGGTTCTGCCTGTTCCTTGTGATTCCTGTTTGCTCCTGTCTGACACTGCCTATACGACCACGCTCGCCTGTACGACCACGCTAACTTTTAATAAAAGTTTTGCATTTGGATCCCTACCTGAGTCCAGCCCCGTTACAATACCAAAGACATTATAACATAAACAAACTGACACATAATCTTGATGAAACCCCTACCAGATGTACTGCTAAAGGCCCAACGCCCTGGAACATTCACATTACTTGTGTTCTTCAGGTTTTGGTAGGTGCCATTAGTTGAATCAGGAATTACAAAGGAGTTTGTGGAGTTTATTGTGTCATATCCAGCCTATTCAAACCAAGAAAAACAAATGTTATGAATACATAAAGAGCTGGTATAGAGCATAAAATTTTAATTCAACCCTGCGATGTTTGTTTTACCTCCACTTGACCATATAACACAGCACAGTCACCATAATTCATCAGAAAGAAAGAATGACCACCACCTGAAATTAAAACCACTTGAAACAGGATTGCCTGAAAAGAAAAGAAACAACATCAGAATATAGTCTACACAGTCTCTGAATTGAAGAAGAAGAAAGAAAAAAATACCGGGTTTGGCTGAAGATTATACTTCCAAGTAACAACAAAGACCCAAGAAGCAGTGAAGTTCATCTGAGGGAAATACTGGTTTATATCATGAGTGGCACGAGTGAGCACACTTCCATTAGTGTACTGCTGAAACGAGTATACGCCACTGTAATTGTCGTCAAAGTCATTCCAGAGCGCAGCAATGTAATCTTCAGCTCCTCTGGTGGGAATATAGTAAGGTCCTGATATTGATTGCATGTTGAATGAAAGGAGTCCATTATAATTAACCTGTAATATGAGAAATCAGTTCAAATCCAGCAGAAAATTATGAGCTGGCTTATTACAGAATTTGCATTCATGCTTCGACTGGCAATGGCATTGAATTCTCACATATATGTTGTTGTACGTGCGGCCAAAGAACACAAATGGAGTTGAAAGACCAACAGATGCGTAGCTTTCACCACCATTTTCAAGCTGTTCATGGTCTCCTGCTGCTGAGCCGAATGGATAGAATATCGCCGGTGCTGCAGAGAGAAAGAACACAAAAAACACAAATGAAGATGTGCAGTTTTTATGGTGATTCTGACATGAACAAACCATTAATTCAAAAGCCAATAAATACCTGTCCATGCAGTTGTTGTTGGAGTGGCTGTTAAAGAAAAAGATTATTCAAGTATTAAACACTTCTGTAAAGTACATTAAAACACATTGCATAGTCATATGATGAGTCGTTTATCAGTCACAGCATTATTACTTGTTGAGACTGTGGTGGTTGATGTGGTGTTTGCTGAAAGAATGAACACAAATACAAACACCATTAAATACTTCATAATCTCACTTGACGAGGGCAGTTTTCTGTTGATGTATTTTCAATTGAAACAGAAAGTTAAGAGTATCTGATTGAAATTCAAAGGTTTTTAATTACTTGTCAGTGGTGTTGTTGTAGGTCCTACTGTAGTGCCTGTTTAAAAAAAAACATTAAATTATTAAACATTATTCAATTATTAAACACTTATTCAAAAACTCATATACAGGTGCTGGTCATATAATTAGAATATCATCAAAAAGTTGATTTAGTTCACTAATAAAATGTTTCACTAAAAAGTGAAACTTGTATATTATATTCATTCATTACACACAGACTGATATATTTCTTTTAATTTTGATGATTATAACTGACAACTTGATAGATAGACCCTTTATTGTCCCCCAAGGGAAATTTACTTTCACAGACTCTGTCAATACACAAAAATGAGGACAATAATAACAATATACAAAAAGACAAAGCATGCAGGATCTGTTCAGGTTACAAATTGTTTAGAGCAGCAATGGCAGAAGGAACAAAGCTTTTACTGAAGCGTGCCCGCCTCCACCTTAAAGTTCTGTATCTGTGGCCTGAGGGCAGCAGAGAAAAGTAAATGTGGAGAGGGTGGTCCAAGTCTCTACTGACTGTCCGAGCCATGCGTGTAACAGCTTTGCTGTTAAGAAGAGAGAGATCCGTAATGGGTAAACTGATCATTTTGGATGCTGTGCAGTGTTGTCTGAATATTTAAAATATGTGGTAACAGAAGATGAGCTAGTACAATCGTTCGTATACAGGGTATAGAGAACGGGGCTGAGCACACACCCCTGGGGGACTCCGGTGTTGGTAACTATAATGGAGGAGGTGACTGAGCCCACTCTAACAGCCTGTAGTCTATTACAAAGAAAGTTGTGAATCCAGTGAATGAGAAGAGGAGATAGGTTAAGAAATTGAAGCTTTTTAATCAGTTGGTGCCGTTGTATTGTATTAAAAGCTGAACTGAAATCAATGAACAGGATGGATGCGAAGGTTCCAGGCGATTCCCGATGTTGTAGGAGGGGGTGGAGGAGACATGCCACGGCATCCTCTGTTCCCCGCCTGGCCCTATATGCAAACTGATATGGATCCAGCAGAGGTCTGACTGCTGGAAGGATAGCGTTGAGAATTAACTTTTCCATGCACTTCATTATTATTGAAGTAAGTGCAACGGGTCGATAATGGTTTAGCTTGGATGGACGGGGCTTCTTGGGAATCGGGATGATTGTAGAAGATTTCCAGATTGTTGGAATGTGTGCCCCCCTGAGGGAGTCCCAAAAGATGGTCAAAAGGATCGGGGACAGCTCCATAGCACACGATTTCAGCACCCTGGCCGGAATGCCATCTGGGCCCGGCACCTTACCCACTTTACACCTGCTCAATTTCTGGCGTACATCCTCCACTGTAAATGGGGGCTCGGATGTAACAACCGGTGACAAGGCACTGAGCAGCTCTTCAAAAAGGGCAGAATGATCATCTCTGTCAAAACGGGTATAAAAGGAATTCAGAGTAAATAAAATTCCTGGATGTAAAGCCCCGCAGTTGTTTAGAAACCACAAAAGTAAAGTAAGTAAGTAAGTTAAAGTTTTAGTAATTTTGTTGTCTGTTTTTTTTTATCTCTTCAATCTGCTGTTCGTCGGCCTCACCAGCAGGTGCCACAAGTACTGCAGTACTGGGATTCCCCCAAAAACCTTAAAGGGTTAGTTCACCCAAAAATGAAAATTCTGTAATTAATTACTCACCCTCATGCCGTTCCACACCCCTAAGACCTTCGTTAATCTTCGGAACACAAATTAAGATATTTTTGTTGAAATCCGATATCTCCGTGAGGCCTAGCCAGCAATGACATGTCCTCTCTCAAGATCCATTAATGTAATAAAAACATATTTAAATCAGTTCATGTGAGTACAGTGGTTCAATATTAATATTATAAAGCGACGAGAAAATTTTTGGTGCGCCAAAAAAACAATATAACAACTTATTTAGTGATGGCCGATTTCAAAACAATGCTTCAGGAAGCTTCAGAGCACTATGAATCAGCGTATCGAATCATGATTTGGATCGCGTGTCAAAAATATTCTTGTCACTTTATAATATTAATATTGAACCACTGTACTCACATGAACTGATTTAAATATGTTTTTAGTATCTTTATGGATCTTGAGAGAGGAAATGTCATTGCTCCCTATGAAAGCCTCACGGAGCCATAGGATTTCAACTGAAATATCTTAATTTGTGTTCCGAAGATGAACGAAGGTCTTACGGTGTGGAACGACATAAGGGTGAGTAAGAAATGAGAGAAGTTTAATTTTTAGGTGAACTAACCCTTTAATTTGGTCTTCATCTACAGCCGCTTGCGGCACCTGCTGGTGAAACCGACGAACAGCAGATGGAGATCATGCATCGGTGCTCTATTACTGCTTTTCCTGCAGTTCCCGAATGTGCAGTGTTGAATTTTCTGACGAATTTGATCCACTGAATTTGTGGAAGCGAATTTGTAAAGCAAAATAAAATGGACTGAAAATTACCTGTTTGAATATTATAGCCCTAAAAATACAACGCATAATGCAATGCATATTTTTTTCAGTTAGTCCAATTCAACAAGCTTTTTTATTTCAAATACTTCAGTTATTATTTCACTTCCATATGCGTCAATCACAGCTATTGAAAGATGCATCTCCACCAAAGATTGCTAACTGGGATTAAATTACTAACTGACAACGTCACAAAGTTATTTTGTGGCAACAAATCCAGGAATTGAAATTTTCCTGTTGGTGCCAGTATTATGAAAAATAGCAACCTACACATTTAGAAGCTACAACATACCACAGAGGAAATATAAATCTTTAGTAAAATCTATTCCCTTAACAGATTATCTATATGTGCATGTCCCTGATAGCAAAATCTATATCGACTGACACTATATAAGTGTCAGTCAAGATACATCGTCATACCACACCGACTCTTCTTTCACACCACAGACATCTTTTTTTTGAGCTGTGAGAAAAACAGATCTGGTTCTAATTCAAATGACTATAATACCTGACACTGTTGAAGGTGCAGGTGTTGTTTGTGCCCTGGCTGTTAAAAGAAAAAGAGAGATGATTAAATTCAGAAACTCAAATTTGTCTGTTTTTTTATTGTCTTTGCCACATTAAGACTGATAATCAAACAAACAGTAAACAAATCCTTACTCAGTGACAGTACTGATATGAAAACCAGCAAATGTTGTGAAACTGGAGACAATCTCATGATGACAAAGTCAGTCACTCATGAAATAAAACCAAAATGTAGAAGTCCTTATTCTGTAATCGGAGAGACAGAGCTTCATGCAGTTAAACTGATGTTAATCTGAAACACTTTATAAAATCTTATTAAAAATCAGTTATTTCTGAGACTGAAATCTGACTATAGGAGACACTCTCAAGGCTTTCTTGACCAAAAACTGATGCATCACAACACTTATTTCCATCAAGACGTGCATCAATTTTTAGTCAAGATCTTGTATTTACAATGCAAGAGTCAAGCACTCTGTGAAGTCTACTCCAGCACATCCCAAACACTTTCAATGAATTTAAGGTCTGGACTCAGACATGCCAATTCATGTGTGAAATGATTTTTCATGCTCCCTCCCAACCATTCTGAATCTTGACATTAGCCAGGTTTCCATCCAAGATTTATCACTTTATCACAATGTTTAGCGATATAGCTGATGGAAATGGCATTTGTCGATAAGATTTCTCAAATGTCAACACAATCTTTTCCCATTTATCTTTAGCGCATAAATTCTTCCAATACTTGACATGTCGCAAAAGTTATTTTGGAAACACTTTTGGTTAGGAAAAGGGCTTAACGCAAATAAATGTGGTGTCACATGACCGAATTAGCCTATACATGCAGCGTACAGGTTCGTGGTGTTGCTCCAGTTAAAGAAATGTAGTTAAAAAGGTGCATAACAAAGATGAGTAGTGTCTTGAAAATCTCTGCAGCTCGAGAAAATAAGCGGGGTGTCTGTCAAATTAAGGAAGACTGTTGGAGTTTTCAATGCTGACAAAAAGAAATGTAAAATAATATACAGAAATGTTACTTCTTTATCTGAATAAAAGTAGCCTACTGTCATAAATGTGTGTTTCGATTTTATGGTCAGATGGGGTTCTAGGCTACACGACAAATGAAAATCACAAACATGACACTTGTAAATTAAAATAATTGTATAAGTGAAATTTATTAATATAGATTTTTATCTTAAATAACTCATAAAGCTCTAACAGAATTTTAGAAATGTTATTTGACAATAAGCCTCAGTTCAGCTGATTTAAAAAAAAAGTTAAATACACAAATAAAATGTTTTAGGTCACAGCTGCATCAAAAACATCAAATCCTAAAAAAATAAACAGCGATTTGATGTTTTTGATTGGTTTGATGATATTGAACTCTGAAACTAGCGTATACCCCATTATTATGTAATGTTTTTAGTTCAATCCGTTACACAAATAAAGATAAATTGTCTAAGAGAATTATGGAGCGTAAGATTAAAGAGAATGATTTTACCTACCTCAAACAGCTTCTTCTAGAATGCTCTGTGGGTTAGCAGGAAGTTTGCATTGATTTTAAGTGCGCCTGAGACCTGTATTTAAAGTTTAAACCTTTCCTGGAATGAAAAAAAGCACGTTTTCATAGGACCATTGCTAGAAATTCTTAGAAAGAAGAGTCTTTCACTTCAGATATCATCTAAAGTTTAGATTTCAGATTATAGGGTTCATGTCACAAACATTGAAAGGAATGTACAGAAGTCAAACAGTTGATATGAAACAGGTTTCTCTAGAAACCAGATGCCACATCACAAATGTTGTTCTGTTGTCAATTACCCAAAACGAGAGAAGAGTGTATTCTTAATTGTGTTGCCAAGTAACATGTAGAAAAATCTAAATTGACTGGTTTTAAATGGAAAAATACTATTTAATGCAACTAAATCAACCTTACTGCACCAGAGGTAGTCATTTTAGGGGTTAGATCAAAAAGTCGTTGCCGCTGAGGCCAGGGCAGGACTTAGGGTGGTGGGGGCCCCTGGGCTTGAGTCACTTTCGGGCCCTACCTTCTATACATTACTTTAAATAGAACAAAATGATACATACACAAGCTATGTATTAGAGCTACACAATTCTGGATAAACTGAGAATAAAAATAGAGATCACGATTCTGAACAAACAACTTCAGCAATAAACATAAATTATGTTATTTTGTTAAGTCTATAAAAATGTTAATTGTTAATCTGAATCATTTATTTAAAAAAAACTTTGGTTTGAATGAATGATTAAATTCCTCAATCAAATACACTTGTTTCATAGATGAATCAGCATTTTGAACGAATCTCCTGAATGAACGATTCAATGACAAATGTTTTTTTAAGTAATTTGTCGCCATCTGGTGGCGTAACAATATAATCGATCCAATCGTTATTTGAAGTGCAAAGCTACTTTCAAAAGGTGACTAGTACAGTATACAGAGTTACATGTTTAAAAAAAAGACCGTTATAATTTATTTATATGATCAATTATTAAAAAAGGTTTTCTAATAAATAAATAATGATTAAAAAAGTTCAAAGTGATCATGGTGTTTATTGCAATGCACAAATATCTTGGTCAGAATGAGAATAAAACACTTATTTACCTGGAAAACATACTGAAAAACAAACAAATACCTTGTAAGGTTGCAATCATTACAAATCATTTGTATTACATATAAATAGCTAAATCTATGAGTGTATAAATCTGTTCTTGGTAAGTACTGACATATTGTATAGATTATATACATCTCCAGTATACATATAGGCAGTGTTAGGCTGACTTTGACCTACAGTATGTCTACTACATCACATAAATTACAATCTTAGAGAATAATATATAACAAAATTAAATAAGCATTTTCTCATTACCATGGCATTTTAAAGATCATTAGATGTAATTTAGTACTCTAGCAAAAATACATAAATAGAACTTCATAGAACATGCCTAACTTTGTTCAAATTTAGTGGTAGGCTAATATAAGATAGCAATTTTAATATAGGAAGTGCCTTCTGTCAGCATAGTGGAATACTAGCGCGACTCGAATGAAGTGCACTCAACATTTGTACATATGCCACAAATGTGGTTAAAGGATGGCTGTAGTCGGCCAATTTCATGTAAATTCAAGGTGAGGTATTTAGCAGCCGCAGATCTCAAAAAAAAAAAAACTTACCGATCGGTGCGATTTGCTGCTTAAAGTCGGAGGAGTTGAATACGTACTGAAGCCATACATGCACTTTGCTGTCTTTATTGCAGATGAAGCTGTTTATATATATTTGTGAAATAAACGCATGTTTCCAACATTTACGTGCAGTAAAAAACTAT
This sequence comes from Chanodichthys erythropterus, assembly GCF_024489055.1. Lineage (NCBI taxonomy): Eukaryota > Metazoa > Chordata > Actinopteri > Cypriniformes > Xenocyprididae > Chanodichthys > Chanodichthys erythropterus. The sequence goes on along the minus strand of NC_090239.1, from coordinate 3,946,071 downwards.
TCATTCAAACCTTAATGCACTACTTATTTCAGCGCCTACAGGCCTTTGTACAATGAAGATCAACATAAGCTTATTCTTTTTAAATATCAAAGTCTATTTTTATACTTTTATTTCGATAAATATGGCATACATAATAATACAAATTGTGTTTAATATAATACTATTTCTACATGAAAACTGTTAATGTTGTAAAAACTGACTCATGTACATGGCATTTTTACCATAGTAAAAAAACATTGTCATTCGTCTCTTTATTGCAGAACAAGATCGTCGCATACAAAAATATACAGAGGATTTACAACAGTACTCATTGTTATAGCAGCAAATGAACAAAATCAAATTATTTCTCCAGGGAATAACATTAAATGAACACATAGGCTACTTCCGTTTTGTATTTTCAATACACTTCTTACAAATTATACAATCTTAATATATTGCAGCAGTTCAGTTTAAACTGGTATGATGTAAAATTATCTCAAATCTTCACACTATTAATTCTTCGGACTATTATGGACGTACACTTCCAGATGTCCATTATTTGTAAATAAATCTCACAAGAACATTATCATATAGCCTACCAATTTCTAAAAATAAAGATTTTTTTAAAGACAATATTCCTTTTATTCCAAATAGGCTAACAGATTTGTGTGGACACACAATCGTTGTGATAAAACTCAATTCAATGACAACATTGCAAAAGTTTCTGCTCGTGGAAACCCTAACCAAGGCAGTTTCAGAAAGTAAATAATAAATATCATTACCAGAAGAAGCCGACTGTGTAAATCCTTGACATAAACCGTTCGCATTTAAAGTTATTAAAGCATTTTCCCGAGAAGTCGCCGGCGCGAAGGTAACAACTGATACACTGCTTTGCGGATAGGCGGAAGTTAACTGACGTCATTGTGAAAAGGGTCTATTAAATTAAAATTTTCATTGCAGGGGCAGGACCAGGTAACAATGCTAGTCCAATCAACAAACTTTAAATGAAAAATTAAAAGACTGACATATTATTGAAAAAATCTAACGTAAATGGGCGGGGCCCCCTATTGGGCGGGGCCCATGGGCTTGAGCCCAGTCAAGCCCAATGGTAAGTCCGGCCTTGGCTGAGGCGCACAGCGTGCAGAAGTCAGCAACTTTCTGCAGAGTCAATAGCTACAGACCTCCAGACGTCTTGTGGCCTTAGATTAGCTTAAGAACAGAGCTCAATGGAATGGGTTTTCATGGCCGAGCAGTTGCATTCAAGCCTATCACCAGGCACGTGCACACATAGACAAAAAAGGGGCTGGAGCTCCTGCTCTTTTTCTTCCTCGAGAGAAAGTGCCCTTTTTTCTGGGGTGCTTTTTTTTAAATAAATGAATATATATTCCTGTTTGCGCTTAGCTTCCCTGTCAAAAAAATATATTTACTGTGTAAAACAAATAATAATAAAAAATACTATATCAGGTCGGCTTTGTCGAGTTCAGATCCCTCACTCCGCGACACGCCATTCATGCGCGCGCGCCACGCGCCACGCCCCACGCCCCACCTCACCTCGACTTTGCTGCTGGCTGATAACTTGTGACAAATATTCCCGCAAAAAAAAATGCAACTGCTGTCTGGCGATGAGAAGCGAAAAAGATAAAAGCCCTAGATGGATGCATCCCGTGCATTTCTTTCAGGTAGGCTAGCCTATGTTCACAAACCTGAAAGTTTTGTCTATTTAAGGGTTATTTATACATTTAACGCTGCATTAATAGTTTGACCACAATCGACACATCTGCCTGATTTGATACTAATGAAATTTATGTCATATTATAATTTCAATCATTTTATTGTGCTATGCATTGCGTTTTGAACCATGGTAAAGATATTGGTTGGGCTCACTGGAGCATTCCATGGACGGCCATAATAATAACTTGTTAGAAATTAAATATTTTCAACTCTGAAATATACTTTCGAAGCTGTTGGGGGAAAAAACAATATTCTAAAGGTCCCACTTTATATCTTTAACAAGACATTCCACATTTAAAATGTATGACATTATTTAGTACATTTGGTTTTCTAACAAAAACTTACACTACTATACACAGCAGATTGTATAACAGTTCATGAAACAATGTAAAGTGTAACTGAATTCCTCATTAAAGCCTAATTTACAGATTCCCTAAGGGTACATGGTGTTGGAAAAATATATAATGGGAGGAAAAATAAGCCAAACGTTTTGTGTTCCCCCTAGAATCTTTGCATTCGCTTGCAAAATGTTTGCATAGCCCTGAAAAAATGATGCGTTCGCTCGCAAAACTTTTGTGTTATTTGCGAGTGAACGCAAAGTTTCTCGAGGCAGAATTGTGAGAGAATGCAAAAACACACTCTGAGAATGTCTGTGCACACATCTCTTGAGTGAGCTCAGAAAGAATAGCAATGGCAATGTATTACTGTCATCTGTTTATTTGTCCAATATTAGCTATGCACATGGATTTAATGCCCCAGTTCCTTTTACACTGATGAGCACATTATGACCAGTCACAGGTGAAATGAGTATCGTTGATCATCTCCTAACAAGGCCACACATTAAGGTCTGGGTAGATTAAATGGTAAACAAACAATTAGTTCTTGTAATGCAGGAGAAATAGGCAGGAATAAAGATCTGAGGGCCAAATTGCTATAGCAAGGCGACTGTGTCAGAGTATCTCTAAAACAGCAAGGACAGTTGCTCCCGGTTAGCACCACAAACCAGCGACAGGGTTTAGTGCCCAAGGCTTATTGATGCATGAGGACAACAAAGGCTATTCCATCTTGTCCGAGCCAATAGAAAATCTACTGTGGCACAAGTCACACAAAATTTTAATGATGGTTATGGGAGGAATGTGTCACAATACTCTGCTGCGTATGGGGCTGAGAAGCCGCAGACCAATCAGAGTGCCTTCGATGACCCCTGTCCACCGTCGAAAGTGCCTACAATGGTCACACAAGCATGGGAACTGGACCTTGGAGCAATGGAAGAAGGTTGCCTGGTTCGATGAGTCCCGTTTTCTTTAACATCACGTGCACAGCCGTGTACATGTGTACCGGTGATGGCACCAGGATGCACCGTGGGATGACGACAAGTTGGTGGAGGGAGTGTGATGCTCTAGATCAAGGGTCTCCAAACTCAGCAGAGTTTAGCTCCAACTGCCTCAACACATCTGCTTGGAAGTTTCTAGTATGCCTAATTAGACCTTGATTAGCTGGTGTTTAATTGGGGTTGGAGCTAAACTCTCCAGGACTGAGTTTGGAGACCCCTGCTCTAGACAATGTTCTGCTTGGAAACCCTTGGTCCGGCCATTCATGTGGATGCCAATATGACATGTCCCACATACTTAAACAATGTTGCAGAGCAGGTACATTCCTTCATGACAATGGTGTTCCCTGGTGGAAGTGGTCTCTTTCAGCAGGATAATGCACCTTGCCACACTGCACACATTGTTCAGGAATGGTTTGAGGAACATGATGAACAGTTCAAGGTGTTGCCCTGACCTCCAAATTCTCCATATCTCAATCCAATTGAGCATCTGTGGGATGTGCTGGACAAACAGGTTTGATTCAAGGTGGCTCCCCTTCGCAACCTTCAAAATCTGCTGCTAATGTCTTGGTGCCAGATACCACAGCACACCTTCAGGGGTCTTTTCTCTCTTCAGACTGTATTCACAAAGAATTTACAGAATGAGGATCAGGATGATGAACTTTGTGTCAATATCACTTCAGTATCCATACAGACTAGTCAGATGTCATTAACTGATAAATAAAACAATGCCTCCCTGTTCTGACACTTTATCGCCACCTGCTGTTCAAAAGAATGAAATGAGATAAAAATTAGAATTTCTAGATGCAGAAAGATCACATCTAAAACATGACAAAAGAACAGGAATGTTTTTAACACCCCTATTTTTAGGTAATGTTAATAGTTTTTTTTTTTTATGTAGCCTAAAAATGGTGAACGTGATTTCAAGTACAACATGTTCCTGGATCAACGTTCCAATCAACCAATTAGATCACAACCTGTGTTGGGTGCTTCCACAACAGTGTCATTCATCTATCATTTCCCTCTGATTTTAGGGATAAACTGCTGGTGAGGCCGACTAACAATGGGGATTGAAAGTTGGGGATGGGGATTATGAATCGGCACTCTATTGCTTTTCCTGCAGTTCCCGGATGCGAAATGTTGAACTTTCTGTCGAATTTGAATCTATGTATCATTCATTTAGTTGTTTTTTGAATTAATATTGAAAGTGATGAAAAAATGAAACACCCCTTTCCTCAGCCAAAGATCAGCCGTAGGTCAGCTGAAGATCAAGTCATTTCCACGCAGCAGAATAATAGGCCTCCTCAGGTATGGTTGTACACACTCTTAACACGTTTATTGCAACTATTTCATTATTTTCTCAACACAAACCATACCAGGCAGAGCCTAGACAGGGCTTTCTTCAATTGGGTATGACAGGGTATGAGGGCTATCTATCTTTTATTATATAGCCTATAATTATACTCAATTGTATTTTTATGATATTAATAATAATGATATAGGGTAATAATAATATGCTACTGAATAAAACTGCCACATAACTGTATATTGAACTATTACATCTGACCATATATTACACTTACATTTCATACAACTTATACTGTACTAAAAAATGTGCATTGTCTCTCAAATGTTTTACTGGATTTATTAAGGGTTGTCTTATAATTAGTACAAGCAGTGCTATTAATGATCTCCACTAGAGGGATCCACAGGATAAGGAATCTTTTAAGCCCAATCCTTCTTTCTATGAAGACATTCATTGTTGTGTTATGAATAATAAAGCAAACATTTTTGTGTTAAACTGCAAGCACAAGGTTTGAAGGCAACACATATAGAAATAAATTATAAAACTTAAATTGTTGCTTCAGATTTCTTTATGCTTCAGATACATAAGGTTTTGAGCTGCAAATTCACATTCATTCATGAAACTGACCTATGACATCCTGTAAACTTTATTCATTATGCTTTTTGTCCAGAAAAGCCACAGCTCCCCATTTACTAGCATTAGTTTATTGAGGAGTGTTGCCCTTAGCAATATGGCGTACTCGTTGACGTATTGCAGCAATGGTCCAAATGACGTTAATGCACTTTCAAATGAAAATTACCCAAAGTTTTACTAACCCTCAAGCCATCCGAGGACATTTGACTTAAACAAACGCACTGATTCGCTTCAGAAGACCTTTATACACCCTGGAGTCATATGGATTCTTTTTTTTTTTTTTTTGTCTTAAAAATTTGGGCTGCTATTCACAACCATTATAAACCTTGGAGGAATAAGGATATATTTAAATATATCTCTGATTGTGTTTGTGTGAAAGAAGAAAGTCATATACACCTATGGCTTGAGGATGAGTAAATCATGGGGCAATTTTCATTTGAAAGTGAACTAATCCTTTAAGGAGTGTAGCTATATAAGTGTGAGGTGTTGCATCTCCTTAATTCTGACTTTAGCTCCACTCACTGGACGAGTTTCACATTTCAAATGGAGATTCTTCTTTTTTCTACTACTAGGGAAAAGTCTTTAGTTTTATCATATTTATAAAAGATAGATACGGTAAACTGAGTCTTTCCAGACAAAGCCAAGCTCCAGGAGGCATGCCTGCTTGTTTACAAAGTATTCATCACTGAACAAACAAACATACGTGCACAACCCATTGCTGCCCCGAACAAACAAACTTCATCCTCAGTTCCCTTGACGCTGGGTTCTTTGGGAAGCTGAAAAAGGCAATCTTTCCCTCACAATCAAAAACACACTCCTTCGGCGACAGGAGCTGCATCTCATTTCGGAGGCTGCTTCCTCCATAGGTCGCATTTGAAGGCTGAATATGTCATCAAGGATGTCATATTTAAAAAAGTAACCATAATGAAATTGACTGCTATTCATTGTGAGGTGTAAAATACTGTAATTTCAATCTAATGGTCATTTTCTAAAATGAGACCGCCTCGATGATGTATGCAGCCTTCAAAGGGTGCAGCCCCTGAATTGGGACACAGCCATTGTTGAAAAATCTCTCTGCTTCCGTATCCCGAACGAAGCGCGTTGATGGGTGTGCTCTTGCTTTAGGTGATGTGTGTGTGCACGCTTATCACAGACAAGTGCCTATACAAGGCATTCTGCTCTCTTTTGACATCATACGGGCCCTACTCGAAAAAACTCTCCAAAACCAGAAGTAGTGTATTTGGCATATGTCCAACTCGTGTTTTGAAACTTTGACCATGTTTAGCATGAAAATGCAACTCTTTAATAGTGTAAATAAGTTAAAGCTCATTTTTTTATTTTATGGGACACCAAATCAGATTTCTTTAAGGTGTGCCATAAAAGTGGGCCAAGTAAAAATATTTTATTTGCCAACAACTGTTCAACCAACTGTTTCTGCATGTTCTCAAATCCTTGTTTGTACACAAACACCCAGGAAAATGTTGTGGGGGAAAAAAAACAAAAACAAAACAAATGCACAATCAAATAAACAAGCTTTGAATAAACTTTGAAAAAGAGAGGAGAAAAGGCTTCCCTATTTGGGGGGTTGACGTCAAAGCTTGTGTATCAAACTCTTAAGTTATTTTGGCACAAAATTATTTTTCACTTGTAGAAGAAAGTCAGAACACCAAAATAAACAATCTGTCATGTCCTCATTCTCAATAATCATAAACAAAACTGAAAAATTGTGACCTTGACTTCATTAAATATCAGGGGTTGGCACTTTGTTAATGTTGCTAATTGATGTCCAGTATAAAACCTGCTGAAAGCTGCTGTCCTAAAGCAGTGAATCTCAATCTTTTATAGTCATGGACCACCATCATATTTGAAACCATCCTCAAGGACCCCAGAATAAAAATGGCGTATAGTATAATTTACTACTACTATGTTTGTTGACTTGTCCTATATTTAGTCACATTGTCAGGTACATTATACATATATTGTCTTTCTCTTTTATGGGAACATGTCAATGTCAAAATATACAAAAAATAATATTCAGATATTTTAAAAGGACCCCCTGGCATTACGTCAAGGACCAGTAGGGGTCCATGGACCCCTGGTTGAGAAACACTGTCCTAAAGTACCCTGGTATCTTATTACACAATAATGTCAATGAGAACGATACATGCAGGTATTTTGGACATGGATGAGTAATGCTTCTGGTAAATGGAGTTGTAGATGAAAAACTTGCTTAATTGCATTGTTCACATGCTACAGATCAAGTTAAAATACCTGAAGGTTTTTATAGATATCTGATAGCACAACACATGATATGACAAAGGAGAAAAAAAACATTTAAATTAGGTTGGAACATTACTAATCAAGTATTTCATTATATCATTGTATCATATTCATATTGTCATTTTTTCATCATATTTCATATGCTCATTTATGTTTGTGTGTGAATAATTTATGTGTTTTACATGTAGGTGTGAGAATAAGAAGTTGAAGGGAGAGAAAATATAAAGATTGTAGAGTGACATTCTTCTCTTTATCAGTTTCTACATCTTCAAGGACTCATTTTAAGGTTTTAAAGTCCCTTCCATGTATCACGGCTGTGTCTTTTTGACGTTTCTTGATTTCATCTTGAAGGAACCTGACACTCCACGATTGACCAGCTCTTGTTTAATCTGAAACAAAGATGGACAGATAGATTAAAATATATTTTATTTCCATTGTACTCGATTGGATAAGTCTGTAAAAAAAGAGGCAGAAATGGGCTTCCAAACGTTTATATTAAAAGTGTGACTTACTTGCTGCAGAACATCCTCAATGTTTCCAGTCTGTGTCAGGTCTAAAAATGAACTAAGTTTTATTTGAACTCCCAAGACATTTTCTAAAAGGAAACAAACAAATAATAAGGCATAATAACACACGCTCTCTCTCTCTCTCTCACACACACACACATATATATGTATATATATATATATAATTAACAAACATATAACAGTAACATTATTTTGAGGAAAGTCCTACTTGTTCCATTGTTCACAAGAAAGGCCCATCGACCTGGAACATTTATGTTACTCGTGGTCTCGAGGTTTGGGATGGAGTAGCCATCATTTGCATTATAATGAATGACATAGAAGTCAGTGGAGTTTATGGTGTCGTATCCAGCCTATTAAACAATTAATGTTATGTATAGATACAGAGCCAGTATAGAATATTATTTCAATCTTGTGATGTTTGTTTTACCTTCACTGGAGAAGATATCCCAGCACAGTCACCATAATTAATCAGAATGAAAGAAAAACCACCTCCTGAAATTAAAACCACTTGAAACGTGATTGCCTGAAATAAAAAAACAACAACAACATAATAATTCATAGTCTTCGACCTTCTAGCTGAAAAGAAAAGAAGAAAAAATATTTACCGGTGCTGAGTGATTAAATACACTTGTATTCTGTGTTTGAACATAGTCCCATGTTGCAACAAAGACCCATGAAGCAGTGAAGTCAACATGAGGGAAATACTGGTTTATATCCTGAGTGGCGCGAGTGAGCACACTTCCATTAGTGTACTGCTGAAACCAGTATTTGCCTATACCAACTTCATCAAGCTCAGTCCAGAGCGGAGCAATGAAATCTTCAGCTCCATATGTGGGAAATTGGTAAGGGTAGTAAGCTTCTGGTAAAGGGTAGTTGAAAGTAATGAGTCCGTTATTATTAACCTAAAATCAGAAAAAAAATCATTCAAATCCAAGTATATCCAAAGTATGAACTGGCTTATTTGCATTCATATCAGACTGCCAATGGAACTGGATTCTCACATATATATAGTTGTACTTGCGGCCAAAGAACGTAAATGGAGTGGAGAAGGAAACAAATACATAGGTTTCATTAACAGTTTCAAGCTGTTCACCGTCTCCTGCCGCTGAGCCGAATGGATAGAATATCGCCGGTGCTGCAAATAGAACCAACACAAAAAACGTGAGCAGTAACTATGGCTATTCCAAAGTCAACGAACCATTAATTCAAAAGTCAATAAATACATGTCCATGCAGTTGTTGGAGTGGCTGTTGAAATAAAGATTATAAATTATAACAATTATATCAATTATAAAGCACTTCTGTAAAGTACATTAAAAAATTAATTGCATAGTCATGCTGGGTCGCCTATCAGTCGCAGCATTATTACTTGTTGAGACTGCAGTGGTTTTAATAATATTTTTTTATTTTTTCCCTTTTTACGAGATATAAAATAAGTCTCTGATGTCCTCAGAGTGTGTATTTGAAGTTTTAGCTCCAAATACCCCACAGATCATTATACATTATGGCATGTTAAAACGGCCAGTTTTTGGGGGTGTGCAAAAACACGCCATTTTTGTGTGTGTCCCTTTAACTGCAAATGAGCTGCCCAGTTTCAAGTAGAGGGCAGAGCTCATACAACAAGCAAACAGGACAGTAGCGGTGTTCAGTTCGAACCGGAGTCAGACATTGATGCTTACAGAGCCAGAGAATATATGCTGCATGGAGACAGAACAGGTATAGTTTAGTTTTATTATGGTTATAACTTATGATGTCATCTTGCCTTTATCCACTATTAGTACAAGCCTGTTGTAACAGACCCTGTTTGAATGAAGGCCAAAATTTTACTGATGAGTTTTATGATGTTTATTGTACTTCATACAAAAGATGAAGAATCCATTTTCACTCCAGAAAATCACTGTAAGAGCTGAATAAAACAGTCCAGGTGCGCATTAAAGTCTTATCCAAACTCCTATGTTCACTCTTACATCCAGCAAAACACCGGGATTGCTTACGAGACATTGTTGACGCTTCAGCTGCTTGAGCGTGGAGAAAATGGTGGACAGCGACCAACTCGCTGAGGGCGGATACTATGGTAATGCAGGACTTAAAGGGTGATTGTTGCATCAGTGGCACACAGAGGCATAGTGGTAATATAAGATGCCTTGAATGTGAAAAAATATTTGCAAAATTATTACTTGTTAAGATTGTGGTGGTTTCCGCTCTAGTGGTAGTGGTGTCTTAAAGGATCAACACAAATTCCATTAAAAACAATCAGTAATTTTTGTTGTTACACTTTACAGCATGATCGATTCCTTGTTAAAATGTCCATTTATTAAATATATTGTGCAGCCTTATAAAAAGGTCTAATGCGGCTCATGGATTCTCGTCCTTGAATGTGCCCCTTGTGGTATTATGCTGGTTAATCGAAACGGGTAAATTGCAATCAAGTTTTTTTTTTAAATTGTATATCCGATATTTGGACATCTGACCTACGTCTAAACACATTTATCTGATTCACTTTGGAATTCCAAGCCACCACAAGGCAAGAGCGACACGTTTGCTCGCAAAGATAGCTTTTCAATGTCATATTATGAAGCAGACGTGCCTGTATGACCTCGCAGTAAAACTCACATCTTTTTTTTTATTCAGGTGGAAACTTTATACATATACATTAGTGCTGTCAAATGATTAATCATGATTAATTGCATCCAAAATAAAAGTTTATGTTTGCATAATACGTGTGTGTGTACTTGGTATATTTATTATGTATATATAAATACAAATGCATGTATAAAACAAAAATATATTGTATTTATATAAAATATTTATATATATATATATAATATAATTGTATATTTAATAATAATTTAAAAAAGATTTTGGATGCGATTAATCGTTTTAAAGCACATATCTATAGGTAAGACACTGCACACACAGAAACGTTCAGGAATATAGAAATTGATTTTCAAACACTACCCTGTGAACTTTATAAATAAAACAGCTTCACTACTAAGAACTACATTACATTTCTCAGCAACAAGGTGATAACTTAGCCGTTTTTGGTATTCAATTCACAGCTTCACTATTGCATAGAGACGCTGTAGAGGTAATTCACACTCACAGTCTCTCTCTCAGGTGCATTACAAGGCATTTAAAAATACTTTTATAATGCATTATACATAAAGACTTTAAGTAAAGAATTGTCAATAATTTTAATAGCACGGCCATTGAAAACCAGAGGGTTAATCATGTTGCAAAGTAAAGCAATCACCAAGAGAATCATTTTGGGTTAGGATTAACATATACACAGATATTAGATACCAGCCGTGTCTAACGTGTATGCAAATAGGCAAAAAAAGTCAAAAGATCAGAACTGTATGGTTTCTGTGGTGGTTTCTGAAAGAATGAAAGCAATTACAACACTGTTAAATAGCTTATAAACTCACTTGACGAGTTCAGCTTTCTTTTTCTGTTTATTTTCTATTGAAACAGGTGGTTGGGTCGGGCTTATTAAAAAAGCAACTGAATAATGCACTGATCTACAGTTTGCTACTTGCTAGTTAGAGACAGGTGCTTTTAGGGGGAAGGACATTCTTATTCTAGAGAGTTTGATTGGACAAAAAAAACTGTATATTGAGTCAAGTATTAGGAGCATAAACAGTCTATTTGATCCTTTTTCTTAGAAGAGAAATACTGTACTTTTGAAATGTGTATACCAGTAAAACGTTTATTTTGTCTTCACTCTTACACTAACATAAAGATTAGATCATTACCTGGTAGAACTGTGGTGGTTTCAGTGGTAGTGATTACTGATTGATTGAATGAATAAATACAAACAACATTAAAAACCTCATGAACTCATTTGATGAGAACAGTTCTCTTTCCTGATGAACATGATCACTGATTTCTCAGGTTCATACTGGGTTTGTACAACTGACACCAGACAACATTTTAAAAACATATTTGGTTCTAATTCAACGGTCTACAAGTACCTTTCAATGTACTAGAGAGAATTTAATTGGACAAATGTATATTGAGTCAATGTGTGAAGAGTCATCAATATTTTTGGTCTTTTTGAGTGTTGTCAATCCATCTCATGTGGTCCAAAGGAAGGTGCGATGTAAGCTTAACAGATATTGTGATTTAGTGCAAGAAGTTAGGCAAAAGCTTATTATAAGCTCAAGGATAACAGAACTGAACTAAAAGCGACAAAATACCACTTCTGATTTCTGTTCAAGCAAAAAAGTATTAAGAAGTATTATAAAACGGATAGTATCAATTGGTCAATAACCATGTTTTATTTATGAAAAAAAGCATGGCTATGACCGCTTCACTGAAAACATCTTTGTATCACTGCACAACACCTTAATCAACAAAAACAATCAATCTTAATATATTACTGTAACAACGAGCTTCAGCAGTGAAAGTATTCACAATACATTACAACCACTTGTACCTAATTTGTTTACTTGTTAGGCATTCTGTAAAGCACAATTGCAAGTACATTTTATAGACAAGTGATGAATTATCAATTATCACAGCATTATTACCTGGTAGGGCTGAGGTGGTGCTGGTGGTGGGTACTGTGGTGGTGATGGTGGGAGGTACTGTGGTGGTGCTGGTGGGAGGTACTGTGGTGGTGCTGGTGGGAGGTACTGTGGTGGTGATGGTGGTGGGTACTGTGGTGGTGCTGGTGGTGGGTACTGTGGTGGTGCTGGTGGTGGGTTCTGTGGTGGTGATGGTGGGAGGTACTGTGGTGGTGCTGGTGGGAGGTACTGTGGTGGTGCTGGTGGGAGGTACTGTGGTGGTGATGGTGGTGGGTACTGTGGTGGTGCTGGTGGTGGGTACTGGGGTGGTGCTGGTGGTGGGTACTGTGGTGGTGCTGGTGGTGGGTACTGTGGTGGTGCTGGTGGTGGGTACTGTGGTGGTGCTGGTGGTGGGTTCTGTGGTGGTGGTGGTGGTGGGTTCTGTGGTGGTGGTGGTGGTAGGTGCCGTGGTAGTGGTGGTGGTGGTGGTGGTGGTTTCAGTGCTGATGGGTTCTGTGGTGGTGCTGCTGGTGGGTTCTGTGGTGGTGGTGGTGGTGGTAGGTGCCGTGGTAGTGGTGGTGGTGGTGGTGGTGGTGGTGGTTTCAGTGCTGATGGGTACTGTGGTGGTTTCAGTGGTGGTGGTGGGTTCTGTGGTGGTGGTGTCTGTGGTGGTTTCAGTGGTGGTGGGTTCTGTGGTGGTGGTGGTGGGTACTGTGGTGGTGGTGTCTGTGGTGGTTTCAGTGGTGGTGGTGGTGTCTGTGGAGGTTTCAGTTGAGGTGGGTTCTGTAGTGGTGGTGGTGGTGTCTGTGGTGGTTTCAGTGGTGGTGGGTTCTGTGGTGGTGGTGTCTGTGGAGGTTTCAGTTGTGGTGGGTTCTGTGGTGGTAGTGGTGGTGTCTGTGGTGGTTTCAGTGGTGGTGGTGGTGTCTGTGGAGGTTTCAGTTGTGGTGGGTTCTGTAGTGGTGGTGGTGTCTGTGGTGGTTTCAGTGGTGGTGGGTTCTGTGGTGGTGGTGTCTGTGGTGGTGGGTACTGTGGTGGTGATGTCTGTGGTGGTTTCAGTGGTGATGGTGGTGTCTGTGGAGGTTTCAGTTGTGGTGGGTTCTGTAGTGGTGGTGGGTACTGTGGTGGTGATGTCTGTGGTGGTTTCAGTGGTGGTGGGTTCTGTGGTGGTAGTGGTGGTGTCTGTGGTGGTTTCAGTGGTGGTGTCTGTGGAGGTTTCAGTTGTGGTGGGTTCTGTAGTGGTGGTGGGTACTGTGGTGGTGATGTCTGTGGTGGTTTCAGTGGTGGTGGGTTCTGTGGTGGTAGTGGTGGTGTCTGTGGTGGTTTCAGTGGTGGTGTCTGTGGAGGTTTCAGTTGTGGTGGGTTCTGTGGTGGTGGTGGTGGGTTCTGTGGTAGTAGTGGTGGTGGTGGTGGGTACTGTGGTGGTGGTGTCTGTGGTGGTGGGTACTGTGGTGGTGGTGGTGGGTTCTGTGGTAGTAGTGGTGGTGGTGGTGGGTACTGTGGTGGTGATGTCTGTGGTGGTTTCAGTGGTGGTGGGTTCTGTAGTTGTGGTAGGTTCTGTAGTGGTGGTGGGTTCTGTGGTAGTAGTGGTGGTGGTGGTGGGTACTGTGGTGGTGATGTCTGTGGTGGTTTCAGTTGTGGTAGGTTCTGTAGTGGTGGTGGGTTCTGTGGTAGTAGTGGTGGTGGTTTCAGTGGTGGGTACTGTGGTGGTGGTAGGTTCTGTGGTAGTGGTGGTGGTGGTGGGTACTGTGGTGGTTGTGTCTGTGGTGGTTTCAGTGGTGGTAATTTCTGTGGTGGTTGGCTCTGTGGTGGTGATGGTGGGTTCTGTGGTGGTGGTTTGACTTGTGTTGGTGGGTCCTGTGGTGGTGGTGGTGGTGGTTTCACTGGTGGTGGTTTCACTGGTGGTGGTGTCTGTAGTGGTGGTGGGTACTGTGGTGGTGGTTTCACTGGTGGTGGTGGGTTCTGTGGTGGTGGTTTCTGAAACAATGAACATACAAAAACCATTAAAAACCTCATAAACTCACTTGACGAGTGCAATTTTCTTTCCTCATGAAGATGCTCACTGATTTCTCAGGTTCATATCAGTTTGTTCAGTTGACACCACAGACAAAACTTTTTATTTCAAGGTTTATAGTCATCTTTCAATCACATAATTATTACAGAACTGTGGTGGATTCTGTGGGGGTGTCTGTTAGCCAGAGTACTGAATTGGACAAATGTATACTGATTCATGTAACTCATATTTTTGCTATGCCTTCTTATCTTTGAAGAGAAAGACTGTACATTTTAAATATCGTTTAAATATTGTCTTCATTCTTACACTAACATATAGATATGCTCATTATGAATTATCTTGTTGGGCTGTGGTGGAGACCGAGATGGCTACTGAAGGAATGAACACATAAACACCTTCTATCGCTCTTCCATTGAGAGTGTGTTAATGTATTGTATTATAGTGTGGTATTCTAGTTGTTCTGAGGCAGATAAGAGTGGGGCTTCAGAGGATCATAAACACTGCATGACTGATCATTGGATGCCCCCTCCCATCACTTAAGGACATGTATAACTCTCGCTCCCTTAGTAAGGTTATATTTTTTTTAAAGGACTCCTCACACTCTGTTTGACCTGCTGCCGTCGGACAGGCATTACTTTTGTAAAGTACATTAAAATGTTGCATATGAAGAGTCATCCATCACTCACAACACTGTCCGACTTGAACAACACAGGTGTTGTTTTAGGTTTTTCACATCACTTTGTCTCCTGATTCTGCTCTTCCCTGGCTTTCTCAGTCAAACTTACAGTCTAATAGAAGACCAATTTCTTCTGGCGCCTGGGGTTGGATATAATATATCTGATATTTCTGAGATCCATTTGATCTAACAAATTCAAAGGTCTATATTTACCTATAGTCTGTGTTGTTGTTGTGTCAGCTGAAGTTTGAGTTGTTGTTTGTGCCCTGGCTGTTAAAGAGAAAGATGATTAAATTCAGAAACACAAAATTGCATATTTATATTGTCTTTGCCACATTAAGACTGATAATCAAACAGAAACTAAATCTTACTCAGTGCCACGACTGATAAAAGCACCAGCAGAATCTGTGAAACCAGAGACGATCTCATGATCAGGAAGTCAGAGATTAAACCAGCATGCAGGAGTCCTTCGTCTGTAATCAGGGGAGATTTATTATTCTCACTAATTTGATGTTAATCTTGAAAAATGGAAATAATAATAATAACTAACTAGAAATTAAATATTTTCAACTTTAAAGTATGACTGTAGGGCTAAAAAAGCCTATATCCTAAAGGTCCCACTTTATACTAGACATCTTTTATGTATGACATTATTTAGTACATTCAGTTCGCCAATAAAATATTAACAAAAATTCACAGATTTATCAAATAATTTACATTTTGGATAACAGTTCAAGAAACAATACAAAGTGTAGCTGAATTCCACATTAAAGCCTAATTACATCTGCTATATACCATAGCAGAAAAAAAAATATTTAATGAAGTATTACTAAAGGTAAATATTTATTGAACATATATTGCTGTTTTATAAAATCATTAGGCAACTTGATATGCTAATTGCTTTATATATATTTATTGCATTTGTATCAAAATATACCCATTATTATAATATTATAATTACATTTGAAGTTCATTCCATAACACAAATAAAATTGTGAGATATTATAAATAAATTATGAGAGAGTAAAGATTATGGAGTGTAACATTATCTTTAGAAAGATTTGACTTACCTTTCCTCTGAGCTGCTGTTGCACCTGCTGTGGGTGAGCAGGAAGTTTCACTGATTTTAAACTGGTACTGTTAACATAGTAAACATCTACTGGAATAGAAGAAAATATGTTTTGTTGGAGCACTGCCAGTCATTTTTAACACACACACACACACACACACACACACACACACACACACACACACACACACACACACATACACACACGCACACTTGTATATGTGGTTTACAAGGACTCTCAACATAATGGTAAAAAAAAAAAAGTGTCCACACAGTCTTTCCTTTAGAAATGATCTCACATAATCTGCAGACAAGAAGAATATTTTATAAAGGTCTGTCTACCCTTTATCTATTCACTAGTGGCCTACCTGCAGCATACTGTATCAAAATAAGATACCATTATTGTACCATCACAATACTATTTACTGTGGATTGTTTTTTTTTTTTTAAGAGTTTTATGGTTCTGTCACTCACCCTAATAATGTCTGTGCACACATCTCTTGAATGAGCTCAGAAAGAATATAGCACTGGCAATGTAGTACTGTCATCTATAGTCCAATATTAGTTCTGTAATATTAACATCCTAGTTCCTTTACTGACTTAACAGGCTCCTGTGAGGCCTTTTACAGACTGATGATGCACATAAAGTATATATACTTTGTGTTATATCGGCCTGGCATTGAATTACACAATATTAGTAGTACTGCTCATGTTTCTAAGCGTCTGCTGAGGGGAGGAACTGTTAATTTGGCTTCTTTCTCTCTTCTGACTGTAGCCAATGACTGTAGATTGACAAAGAATTTACAGAATGAGGATCACACAGAATGAAAAAAAGTAAATGCATAAACACGTGTTTCTCTGGAACTTTGTGTAAATAGGTCACTTCAAAACTCAGTCAGAGTGACTGGTCAAATGTCTTTAAAGGGTTAGTTCACCCAAAAATGAAAATTCTGTCATTAATTATTCACCCTCATGCCATTCCACACCCATAAGACCTTTGTTTATCTTCGGAACACAAATTAAGATATTTTAGTTGAAATCAGATGGCTCCGTGAGGCCTGCATAGGGAGCAATGACATTTCCTCTCTCAAGATCCATAAAGGTACTAAAGACATATTTAAATCGGTTCATGTGAGTACAGTGGTTCAATATTAATATTATAAAGCGATGAGAATATTTTTGGTGCGCCAAAAAAACAAAATAACGACTTATTTAGTGATGGCTGATTTCAAAACACTGCTTCAGGAAGCATTTATATTATATGTTATTATATTTCAAAGAATTAAAAAAAAAAAAAACAACCTCTATCAACTGTGTTGTAAAATGTTAAAAATGCTGAACAATTTTACTGATATATTTCAGTGTTTCATTTACTGCAGCGAACAGATGTTGTCTCCCTCTCTGTTGTCTTACCCTCAGCTACAGGCACCTGTAATTTTACCTTTGTTCAGATAAAACAAGAGCTGGTCAGTCGTGGACTGTGAAGTAACATCGAGATCAGAAATGTCAAAAAGACGCAGCCATAATATCAACTTCTTGGAAGGAAATTAAAATGCTGAATGTCATTGCCATTGAAAACGTAAAAACTGATAAAGAGAAGAATGTCACTCTACAGGAAAGGAATGAATATAGATATATATATATATATAGATATATATATATATATATAGATATATATATATATATATAATCCACATAATGCTGCAAAAACAAGAATGTGTTCGATCCAACTTATTTCTGTTTTCATTTAATTTGAATAATAATACTATTTTTTTTCCCCTTTCCTCATCACACTTTTGTATTATCAGATCTCTTGCATGGTTGCAAGGCTTTAAAACTAATCAAACTGGTCTGAAGCATGTGAAAAATTAAATTAAACCTGAACTACAAACATACTTACACAAGCAGACAAATACTTGACCCAGTTGAACTATTGCTTGCACTTTTAAACACCCTTATCTCAGTGGTGAGAAAGTCACTTTTATATTACAAACTGTAACATGATTTTAACATCTTTGTAAATATTTGTCCTTAAAAATAAATGAGGCTTGTTTAGACAAAGGCATCCTAATTTGTGGCTTAATATGTGGATAGAAATAATATGACATAACTAATGAATAAACAAAAGGTTTATAATATTTCTTTCAACAGTTATGCTATAATAAAAATATATTAACAATAAAAAGTGATTTTGTCTGGTTAGTGCACACATTATCAAGTAAAAAGGGTCTTGGTTCATTTAAGTGGAACAAGAAATTATCTTTTTGTACTGGCAAACAAACCATACGTAAATACTGACTGAGATTCACTGTGGAATACGGGACAATAGGCAATATGACATGATATGAGAAATTTTATTTCACGATATATATATATATATATATATATATATATATATATATATATATATATATATATATATATATATATACATACATTTAACATATTTTGTTGTTTTATTAACATAAATGACAGACAAATATTTAATTAGTCTACTCTCCCTTTAAGACCGAATCCATGTATGTAATATACTGACACATATCCTGTTTTCACCCACCTGTTTGCGTTCACTTAAGCCATAACCGACTGTATTTACATGAGATATTCTAAACGATGGACATTTTGACAACTATTTGTTTGAATGTAAGGAGTCCATTAAAATGAACCTGTTAGAGAAATCAGTCCAAATCCACCAGGAAAGTATGAACTGGCTTATAACAACATTTTCATTCATATTTAGATTGGCAATGGAACTTAATTTTCACGTATAACTGGTTGTACGTGCAACCAAAGAACGTATATGAAGTGGATAGGCCAACAGATATGTAGCTTTCATCACCATAATTACTAATGTTTAGTGTCTCCTGCAGCTGAGCTGAATGGATAGAAAATCACTGGTGCTGCCAAGAGAATGAACACAAAAAAGCACAAATGAAGATGTAGCAGCTGTTACAGGGGAACCTCATAATAATTCAATAATTGTGACATAAGCATATATCATATTCAATGGTCAATAATCAGCTGTCCATGGCACTGCAGCTGTTTGTGCAATGGGCAAAAAGAGATTTAAATTTTAAGTACAATAGTGTTAATGTAGATTAGAGTACATTAATGTATATAATTCGCAGCATTATCACCTGATGTGGTTGCCACTGTGGTAGTTCCTGAAAGAAATGCAAACACCATTAAATAGGCAACACCTCAAGACAGGTTTTGATTTGTTATTGAAATGGGAAGTTAGGGCAGGACATATCAAACATTTCATCTTTCAATTTCACAAAGCTATTAGCATTTTTTATTTTAAACCTTTTGAGTACCTTCAGAGCATGTTGCCAATGGCATATATTGAGTTTTGTAATGGCACACCAATGCATTCGTAAAATATAGCATTTTATACCATAATACTGTATGGTAGTTAATGGCAATTTCATGTTTTGTTCAATTATAGCGCCACCAAGAGGCACAATCCCACCTCAGAGTGTGCCCATACATATGTGTGTGACATTTTGTGAACATTTCTCATTTTGTTTTAGAGTTATAGACATTTATATGTATGAGCACATAAGAAATTACGCATATGTGACTTTGGTTGGATATTTTTGCCACTTACTATCAAAATGTTGTCATTTGGGCATTAGCGAATAACCAGCTATGTTTCTGAATTACCTTCGGTGGTTTCGTTTCAACAATTGTAAGTATATAAATAATTGTTTCTCCACCAGGTGGCGCTGGTCCGAAACTTTTCAGGCTCCTTCAAAGCATTGTGCCGATAAATTCAACTTTTAATATATGTTGTTGGATTGAATGTTAATTGTTGTGCCTTGAAAATTAGTTAGGAAGAAAGTATGTATGTAGGCTATGCTTCATAGGTGTATGATTATATTCCACCCACAATATTACTTGTAGCATTTATTGTGGTTTCCATTATGGTGGTTATTGAAAGAATGAACACTATATACACCAGTTTTCTTACATCAGTACATCACATTACCTAGAATTGTGGTGGTTTCTGAGAGAATGAACACTTACAAACACCATTAAAAACCTCATGAACTCACCTGACGAGTGAAGTTTTCTTAGATGACAAATTACTTAGAACTGTGGTGGTTTCTGCAGTGGATTCTGAAAGAATGAGCAAATACAAACACCATTAAAAACCTGAGAGCAGTTTTCTTTCCTGATGAAGATGCTCACTGATTTCTCAGGTTTGTTCAGTTGACACCTAAGCAACATTTTTAAACAGAGATCTGGTTCTAATTCAAAGGTCTATAATTACCTTCTGCTATTATTATTGTTTGTGTTCTGAATAATATTATTAAAATCTGAAAAACAAAAAATCTGTTGTGTGTGTGTGTGTATATATATTAATATGTATGTATATAATAATAATTATTATTAATAAAATTATTAACAATTAAATTAATAAATGTAATAAATTCAGCTATTGTTTTGGTTTGTGAACTAAATGTAAACATCTTTTATGTAAAATGTCTTACTCAGGACAGTACTAAATAAAAAATAACATGCATTTTGTATGATCTCTCTTATTTTATTAAAATTATTTACATTTTCACAGATTCTGCAAGTGGTTCACATACTTTTTCTTGCCACTGTGTGTGTGTGTGTGTATATATATATATATATATATATATATATATATATATATATATATATATATATATATATATATATATATATGTTTCCTAGAAAACAAATGCTCTTTTTTAAAAAATTACATTTTAGTATACTTTAATATTCCATGCAACAACTACATTAACTGGTTTTAAACTAAAATATTATTTGACAACTACATCCACAACACTTTTGTAAATCTTACACTTCTTCACTTTAACCATATACTGTAGGTAACATTCATTCATTCATTCATTCATTCAGATCTAGCTTGTGTCAGTATGGTCTTTTTAAAAACAAAAACTTTTTTAGTACTTTATGTGAAGTTTATTGACATTAAAATGGTACCAATAACACACAAGAAAATAAGCAGTGAAAATAAAGTCAGGAGTCACAGAGTTAAAAGGTACAATTCTACAGGATCTCTAGGACAAAAACAAAGGAGACAGAACAACCACTTTTTAAAGACGAGAATGGACAAGGACTGAAAAAAATACAGTGCAATATATAAAGAGGGAACACCAGGAACTGAACAAGATAATTAACAAGACACCAGTGTAACACATGAGAGCAAATCAAACACTGTGACAACAGATGAACTGAACAGAACATAGTGCAAAACAAACTCAAAAAATGAGGTGTATAATTTCATGATATAACATTATGTTGATTAGCAAATCCTCATGTCTATTTTTTAATAATTACAATGATGTTTAAAACCATTTTACATTGATGTACTGTAATCTGCTTCTGAAAGTTCTCACCACCGAGACTCTTCAGGGTGTTTAAAAGTGAAAGTAAGTAGTTACAATTAAGCAAAGTATTATTTATTTTTTTTTTTCTCATGTAAGTTTTGGTTAAAGCTATAGAGTTTACAGGTTTTACTTTCATCTTTCACATAGTTCAGATCCGGTTAGTTGAAAACTGCTGTTCCAGACTTTTGATAACACAAAGCATGACGAGACAAAGAGGAGGATCAGTTCTGAAAGTGTATGGATGTTATAAACAGAGTGTTCTCCTTCCCGTTGAGTGACATTCCTTTTTCTGAACACACTGGTTTCCAACAAGAAAAAAAAAAACTTTTTTTTACCCAAGTCTGAAGAACAAAAAACAAAACGTTTTACCACTATAAAGAAGCTTTTGTGAAATATAATGTTTCCATGAATGGAAATAGATCAGTCCCATTTGTGATTGAATCATTCAGATTAGGTTAGGTTAGTAACAACATCAGCTGATTTACTAAAAAGATTTGAATCAAAAGATTGCTTTCGTCAAAATGGATATCATCACATCAGTGAACTTGTGAGCATTCAAGGAAATCTAGAGTGGATGTCAGTATGTTATACATCTGAATGGCTTAAATTTCAGTCTGTTCTTCACACAGCTACTGTAAGTTTCATGGTGTTTATGTTTCTTTTGAAGCTTTAATCCTTCAAATAAAACCACAATAATGGGGTCTTCACAAACTTCACATGGTCAATGAGATATTTTCTGTCAGTGAACAGGACTGTTTTATTTCTTTTCCTGAAGGACACTGAATTTACGGCGTTATCTTTTGCAGTTTTCTTAACTTCAGCTCTATGTTTCTTGGCAGACCGTACTTGACCAGCTCCTGTTTTATCTGAAACAAACAGACAGACAGATCAAACTTTCCATGAATGATCTATTAGCACAGTATTTTTTTTTATAAATATTCCTAGTCAGTGTGACATACTTGCTGTAGAATCGTAATGTTTTCATACTGTGTTAGATCAAAAACTGAGGAAAATCTTACTCGAAGTCCAATGACGTTTTCTAAAGGGAAACACACACACAAAATACTTATATTTGTTGACATTAATCATACAAAAACATTACATGGGAAATGTATATGAAATTGATCAAAACAAAAACAAAACATACCTATGATCTATTTCTAGAAAGACAAGACTTCTTACTTTTAGAGGTGCTGTTTCCACTGTCCACCCTGAAGGCCCATCGACCGGGAACATTGACATTACTGGAGTTCTTGAGGTTTGAGATGAAGCTCCCGTTGTTTGATCCAGGAATCATAAAGTAGTTAAAGGAGTTTATTGTGTTATAACCAGCCTGAAAATATGTAAAACATTATTCATATAAACAGTATAAAGTACAAATGCTGTTATACACTAGTGAATAGTAACATTCTGTTCTCAACAGGGGCAGACATATTGATTATTGATTATCGATGTCAGTTATGGGGCCCCAACTTTCTCTCTCTCTCTCTCTCTCTCTCTCTCTCTCTAAAAGCACAATTTTTTTTATACCCAAAGTTAAAATAAGAAGGGAATACTTAAGCCTAACTAGTATATAAACTGTAAATAACACTTTACAATAAGGTTAATTAGTTAACATAGTTATCTACATTAACAAAAATTAGAAAATACAGCAACAAATGTATTGCTCATGGTTAGTTCATGTTAGTTAATAAATGAACTAATGTTTAACTAATGAACCTTACTGTAAAGTGTTACCATGTAAGGTAATATATAAATGGTCAGCAAGCTGAAGTATAAGAACGTCATGACACATTAAATAATCAACAATCACACAAAGCTTTCATGCATAGACTACCCTAGAATATCATGAAATTATATGGCATATATCCCAACTTTTCTTCATTATGGTGTCTTTACAGGTGCTTGAAATCTCAAAAAAGTCAGAGCTGTGGAAATGTATCTTAATATTTTTTAGAAGCTCTGCAGCTAATGAGCCTGCGCTCGCTGTAGCTCTAAACTTTACTTTGCCGTTCTAATGAAACGGTCAACTCTAATCCATGATGAGGGGTCCTGCATTCATACAGATGTAATAATAATAATGTTAAACATTTAATATTTATATCCTGACCAAACAGAATATATGATTTATAAAGGCTTCTGGGTATTTTGTGGGGTCTCCTGATTGCCTGATGCCCTAAGTGATCACTTACTTCGCTTATTGGGTTAAATCTGCCCCTGGTTCTCAATACAGAAAACAAGTTTATTTTACCTCCACTGGAAGTCTTGTTACAGCGATGTCACCATAATTCATCAGAATAAATGAAAAATTACTGCCTGAAATTAAAACCACTTGAAACGATGTTTCCTGAAAAGATTGAAAAAGAATCATCACTTTAAACCTAACATTCGCTATTCATCTTTTTTTTATATATACATACAATTATATTTTTGTGTTAGGGAATATTGTTTTTATTAACATTACTGACTGAGCTCATTGCTATTTTTTACTGTTTTAAATTAATTATAATTTTAATCACTGTCTACTAATGTGTTCAATAAAGTATTCTGGAATTGAATTTAACTGAATTACTGGTAAAGTGAAAACAGTCACATTTCAGAAGTATATCAAACGTACTGTGTTACTGAAGGGAAAGTAAGCGACTTTATCCCACGTTGCAACAAACACCCAAGAAGCGTTGAAGGTCAGATTTGGGAAATGATTGTTTATGTCCAGAGTGGTGCGTGTGAGAACACTTCCATTAGTGTACTGATGATATGAAACCACTCCTCTCGCACGGTTGTCAAGGTCGGTCCAGAGACCAGCAATTATATCTTGGCCATCAAAAGCAGGAAGAGAGTAGGGAACAAACTGTGATGAAGGCTGGTTGAATGTGAGATGTCCATTATTATTCACCTGAAACATGAGAAATACTATCAAAATCAGCCACAGGATCACAGGTGACTTTATAAAATATCCGCCTTTCATATTTAGACTTAGAATCAAGATGGAATCAAATTCTTACATAAATCTGCTGGTATCTGCGGCCAAAGAACAGAAATGGACTCAACAGTGGAATAACTGAGGAGCTTCCATCATCATCAGCAGCGTTTCTCGTGTCTCCTGATGAGCCGAATGGGTAGAATATTTCTGGTGCTGCCAAGAGAAAAAAAAAAAAAAAAAATCTGACATTTTTGTTTACATTTCACACTGATTTATGGGGCTCATGTTTGAATCTATCGGTGATTAATACTGAGATGATGATCTCTTACATTTTTCACCCTTTGTTATATTGCAGCCATTTGCTAAAATCATTTAAGTTCATTTTTTCCTCATTAATGTACACACAGCACCCCATATTGACAGAAAAACACAAAATTGTTGACATTTTTGCAGATTTATTAAAAAGGAAAAACTGAAATATCACATGGTCCTAAGTATTCAGACCCTTTGCTGCGACACTTATATATTTAACTCAGGTGCTGTCCATTTCTTCTGATCATCCTTGAGATGGTTCTACACCTTCATTTGAGTCCAGCTGTGTTTGATTATACTGATTGGACTTGATTAGGAAAGCCACACACCTGTCTATATAAGACCTTACAGCTCACAGTGCATGTCAGAGCAAATGAGAATCATGAGGTCAAAGGAACTGCCTGAAGAGCTCAGAGACAGAATTGTGGCAAGGCACAGATCTGACCAAGGTTACAAAAGGGGGAGAAGAGTCTTGGTGAGAGAGGTAAAGAAGAACCCAAAGATCACTGTGGCTGAGCTCCAGAGGTGCAGTCAGGAGATGGGAGAAAGTTGTTGAAAGTCAACCATCACTGCAGCCCTCCACCAGTCGGGGCTTTATGGCAGAGTGGCCCGACGGAAGCCTCTCCTCAGTGCAAGACACATGAAAGCCCGCATGGAGTTTGCTAAAAAACACCTGAAGGACTCTAAGATGGTCAGAAATAAGATCCTCTGGTCTGATGAGACCAAGATAGAACTTTTTGGCCTTCATTCTAAGAGATATGTGTGGAGAAAACCAGGCACTGCTCATCACCTGTCCAATACAGTCCCAACAGTGAAGCATGGTGGTGGTGGCAGCATCATGCTGTGTTTTTCAGCTGCAGGGACAGGACGACTGGTTGCAATCGAGGGAAAGATTAATGTGGCCAAGTACAGGGATATCCTGGATGAAAACCTTCTCCAGAGTGCTCAGGACCTCAGACTGGGCCGAAGGTTTACCTTCCAACGAGACAATGACCCTAAACACACAGCTAAAATAACGAAGGAGTGGCTTCACAACAACTCCGTGACTGTTCTTGAATGGCCCAGCCAGAGCTCTGACTTAAACCCAATTGAGCATCTCTGGAGAGACCCAAAAATGGCTGTCCACCAACATTTATCATCCAACCTGACAGAACTGGAGAGGATCTGCAAAGAGGAATGGCAGAGGATCCCCAAATCCAGGTGTGAAAAACTTGTTACATCTTTCCCAAAAAGACTCATGGCTGTATTAGATCAAAAGGGTGCTTCTACTAAATACTGAGCAAAGAGTCTGAATACTTAGGACCATGTGATATTTCAGTTTTTCTTTTTTAATAAATTTGCAAAAATGTCAACAATTCTGTGTTTTTCTGTCAATATGGGGTGCTGTGTGTACATTAATGAGGGAAAAATGAACTTAAAAGATTTTAGCAAATGGCTGCAATATAACAAAGAGTGAAAAATTGAAGAGGGTCTGAATACTTTCCGTACCCACTGTAACTCCAGGCACCCTGGATTGTGAACCACTGGGCTACATGATTGTAATGCGCTTCGCATCGTGTGGTTCTTTGCTTCCACGTCATGCATTAAAAGTGTGTAATGCACACCTAGCTATGGATTATCCATTAATAAAATACAAATAGTATTCAACTTTTATGTCATGTTTTAAAAGATCTTTTATTAATTATTAGGTTCAAAGATTTTAGTACAAGGTCATTTTCCACCGTCTTTCATCTTCTGACTTGCCCTTTAGGACTTCAGTGTGATTTGCTGACAGCATGAGAAATACATGCTGTCACATTCACATTCATCGAATACACATGAACTGTTTTCAGAACTTGGGATGACAACAGGTGGAATCTAAAATAGTAATACACATCCTGATGAAAGTCCTACCTGATCCTCTGTTCACAAGAAAGGCCCAACGGCCCGGGACGTTTACGTTAGTCGTGTTCTTGAGGTTTGGGATGTAGCTGCCATTGGTTGAATAATGAATTAGATAGTAGTCAGTAGAGTTTATGGTGTCAAATCCAGCCTATTAAAACCATAAAACACGAATGTTACATATTCATATAGAGCCAGTATCCTATAGATTATTATTTAAATCTTGTGATGTTTGTTTTACCTCTACTGGAGAAGATATCCCAGCACAGTCACCATAATTCATCAGAATGAAAGAAAATCCACCTCCTGAAATTAAAACCACTTGAAACGTGATTGCCTGAAGAGAAAAGAAACATCATAAATTATAGTCTACAGTCTTCGACCCTTTACCTGAAAAGAGGGGAAATTATTTACCGGTGCTGTGTGATTAATTATAGTTGCGTTCGATGTTTGAGCAAAATCCCATGTTGCAACAAAGACCCAAGAAGCAGTGAAACCCCTCTGAGGGAAATACCGGTTTATATCCTGAGTGGCGCGAGTGAGCACACTTCCATTAGTGTACTGCTGATACCAGTATTTGCCCAATCCAAAGCTGACAAGATTAGTCCAGAGCGGAGCAATGAAATCTTCAGTTGCATATTTGGGAATGTAGTAAGGGAGAGATTGTGGTAAAGGTTGGTTGAATGTAAGAAGTCCGTTATTATTAACCTGAAATAAAAGAAATCAGTTCAAATCCAGAGTGAAATGGCTTATCACAACATTTACATCCATGTTTAATCTGGCGATAGAACCGGATTCTCACATATGTGTGGTTGTATGTGCGGCCAAAGAACACAAATGGAGTGGAGAAGGCAACATAATTGCTGCTATTAACAAAACCTTCAGTGTCTCCTGCAGCTGAGCCGAACTGATAGAATTTTCCTGGTGCTGCAAGAGAATGAACACAAAAAAAATACAAAATATTTCAACATTTACATTTCACACTGATTTATGAGGCTCATGTTTCAAACACCAGAGATGGATTTTTATATACCAACATGAGATCACAGCAACAGAAAAAAACAGTGATCCAATCCATTCTTGCTGAAAAAACATTTAGATATACTTAAAATACTTTAAAACACTACTGCAACGTCTGTTTTATGCTGAATAAAACACTTCCAAAGTACATGAAAATATTGCACAGGCATATTATAAGTCTTTCAACACTGTTTGGTGTTTGCATGTTGTGTTTTCTGTAAGAATAAATACTGTACAAACAACATTAAATACCTCATGAACTCTCTTGACATGCCAGTTTTCTTTTCTGTATTGATGTATTTCCCATTGAAACAAGAAATTGTGGCAGGACATATTGAAGAATTTATGTAAATAGCCAGTAGGTCTGTGAAACATGCATGAGTTCCATGATTTGCTATATTGCTGATAGAGAAAGGGTCATTCTCATTCTTGAGAGCTTTTGGGTCGGCAAAAACACAGTTCTGGTTCTAATTCAAAGGTCCGTAATTACCTGACAGTGTTGTTGATGCAGGTGATGTTGGTGGAGATAGTATTGGTACAGGTGTTGTTGATGGAGATGTTGTTGGTGCAGGTGTTGTTGATGGAGAAATAGTCTGTATAATCGCTGTTAAAGAAAAAGCATTAAATTATAAATCACTTTGTGTAAAGTTCAGTTAACTTGTCTACATGCCTTCTGACGTCTGATTGATAGTTTATACTTTTTTAGCAAGTAAAAGGCATTTTAGCGTAATTGTAAAAATGTCCATCTTCAGCTTGTTGTTCACGTGTCTTTTCTCTGTAGAATCTTTACATGTTTTTATAAAGTAAGCTCAAGAAAAACTTTTAGGCCTATTGTTAGAGATATTGTTAGAGCTTACATTTACTGGACTGAAGCAACTGAGGTTTAATTGATTATCCATACATCATTGTTTAGAAACATTGTGTAAAAATTATTTGTCACGTAACGTAGTGTAGTGAGAAGCACAATGGCGAAGGAGAATTGGATGAATAGTATTTAATGCACAAACTAAGGAGAATAGACAGGAAACTCACACAAACACATCTTAACATTGACGAGGAATGAGGGAGAACCAAAGAGCTGAACCCAAGAGGCGACACTTTGATACTTTTTGGGTAACAGCCACTAGATGGCGCTCCGGTAGCGCGGCCGCCATTATGGGGTGAAAATACTAACTGGACCACTGAATCCTTCACATCTTACGCACCCAAAATCAGCGAATTTCACTGCCAAATCAGAAGCGCAATAGAACAGTTTTTTAAATTAAGTCACAAGTAAATTGTATGGCTCCTACAGTCGAAACATTCAACCATCTGAGGTAACGCAGTTAGCCTACTTTATTGAGTATTTTCATTTTATGCAACTTTACACATTTATTAATAGTAAATTAATAATTAATAAATTTAAGATCATCATTGCAGCGAACAATATATTTCAGACCTAGTGGAGTAATAATAGTATCTAGGTCTGAATTGAAATAGGCTATATTGTACGTTTTAATGGATTACACTACAAACGTAATGATCTTATAATACATGATGCATTGCTCTGTGCGTTATCACATAACTCCCACTTTTGGACACTTTTGCTTTAACGGACATTAGACAACAATGCAAAATCAAGCTGTTATATTCATATATTTATGTGCAACATTCACAATTTTTCTGATGCATGTCCTCATTTTAATTGTATATGTTGGAAATAATTCAGTGTTTATAATGCTAATACTAGATCTTTTAAAGAATTTTAACCCAAATTGACTGGGTTTCTAGAGAGCAACATTTTTGTGAAAAAAGCAGAAGACTTAAACACAAAGTGTGTAAAATAAACTGTTAAAAGGATTTGATGATCACTAGTGATAGTATTTTCTTCAGTGTTGTCATCATTCATGTTGGATTTCAGCTTTAATGTACATTTTATTTTCACAAAGCAGCTGATATTGCCATAGAAACTAGTGGAATGCTGACTCGCTTTCACCCCAAAATGTCGGAAACGCAGGGCTGCTGCTGGGCACCGGCGTTTCAATGGAACGTTCTATTGAGTGTCGCTTCTTGTTAGTGTATGTTCTTTGGGAGAACACAGGATAAAAAATGATTTAAATGGAGTTCACATCACCAAAAGCAACTAATATGAGCTGCGTTTTATTGATCATCAGCTAATTTCAAAATCAAAGACGGCAATAGGAGAGTGTGCGGCAACAGCACTGGTAAGATCTTGAAGACTCAATACTTTTAATGAAGATGATTGTGTGTTGAGCTTACTTTCAGTTTCATTTGCGCAGTTTGCGCGTCAGCTTGCTGAAGAGATACTCATCTGCTCATCTGCGGTGATGCATGTTGCAGTAGCACCGTCATATCTGACCATAACATAATTTTTTTTTTTTTTTTGATATGGTGGGAGGGTCTTTCTCAATATTGAGAGCTTTTAATTTAAAAACAGTATCAGGTTCTTTTCTGGTTTGTTCATTTCACACCACAGTTGTGGTTCAAAGGTCCATAATTACCTGCCAGTGTTGTTGGTGCAGTTGAATTTTGTGCCCTGGCTATTAAAGAGAAAAGAGATGATTAAAATTCAGAAAAAGAAAATTCAATAAAGAATTTTTTTCTTATTTATTTATTAATATTATTATTGTCCTTCCCTGCCACAATAAGACTGAAAATTAAACTGATGATAAACAAAATCTTACTCAGTGTCAGAACTGATATGAACACCAGCAGAAGCTGTGAAACCAGAAACCATCCCATGATGACGAAGTCAGAGATAGAATGTATATGTCCTTCTTCTGTAATCAGAGAGCTTTATTAGGGCATCATGCATTATTATAAATGCATTAACCAATGTTTGTCTGGAATATTTCTTAATAAAAATCCTTAATAGAAATGAGAAAAAAATTTAATCAAATCTTACTGGAGTGATTTACAACAGTTACTATTGTAACTATGCATCTTAATTTGCACTGCAATGCAAATGGTAACATACACTGGCATACTATCATACAAGCTTAAACAGTTCAACTAGTTTGTTTAGTCACGTCAGTGCAACTTGCTAAGTGGAAGACAGAATCAAAAGGTCTCAGATGACATACTGCTCCATTCATTCATGAGACAAAGGTTTACAGTAACATCAGCCTCCACATAATCTAGTTAGCAATAATGAACTCAGGAGGGCTCAGAATAAATCAGATATAACATTTCATTTGTCAGGTAAAAATATATCATTCCAATCACATAATTAAACAATAAGAAGCCAATTCAGAAATTATTAATACATAACTTCAATTGCTCAAAGATGAATCTAAGAGTGAGAGATGCAGACCTGACAGCAGAAAGACACACAGCGGTGTGTGAGTTCATGACAGCAGGACTCAGGAGCCTCACACAACACTATGCTGGCTTTCGATAAAAATAATACAACAAAAACATTGATAATAATCAGAAATGTTTCTTGAGCAGCAAATCATCATGATTTCTGAAGGATCATGTGACACTGAAGACTGGAGTAATGATGCTGAAAATTCAGCTCTGATCACAGGAATACATTACTGTCACAGACACGTCAGGTTCCACCTCACTGCAGTACCCACGCACTCAATCACCAGCCTTCTAATCACCGCCACCTGCACGTCATTACCCTGCAATCACCAGCACCATAAAGCCACCACACTCACACACACTCACTGTCCGGTCTCGTTCGTACTACATGATATGTATGCTTACCTTAAGGACTCCCAAACTACTTACCTTCCTGCTCCAGCGATCTCCTTCATCTCCTTCGTCTCCTGGTCTCCCCGTGTGCAAACCTACCTGTGTGTGTGAGTGTCTCCATCGTCTCCCTCAACTGCATCTCTCATCCATCATCTGCAAGTTGAAAAGGACAGTATTATACCCTATTCATCTCTCTTCACGCCATATCTGCCTGTTATCATTCTATGCTCTACTGTTTGCAAATAAATACTTAACTGGATTGCTTCTACTTCAGTCTCCGTGTCTCTGTTGTAACAGAAGACCGGACCATAACAACTTCACAGTATGAGCACCAACGACCCGTTTCAAGAGCTCGTGGACACGCTGCGCCGAGCACTCACACCACAGCTATCGTCATCTTCCTCTGGCAACGCTTCCACTCCAGCACCAGCCAGCACCGCTTCCTCACCTGCATTCACCGCCAGTCCCATGGCCAAACCGGCGCCCTACTCTGGATCGGCGGAGGAATGCAGCGGATTCCTTCTCCAATGCGAACTGGTCCTGGAGATGCAGCCGCAATTCTACACCACCGACACGGCTAAAATAGCGTTCATCATCTCGCAATTGCAAGGTAAGGCCCTGCAATGGGCAGACTCTCTGTGGACTCAAAAGGGCCCTGTGGTCAGATCTTACTCGGCGTTCGTCTCTCACTTCCGAGAGGTCTTCGGGAGACCTCTGACGGATTCATCGACTGGTGAGAAACTCTATAATCTAAAACAACGTAATCTCTCTGTTAACGAATATGCCTTGCAGTTCCGAACGCTAGCCGCCACCAGCGGATGGAATGAACAAGCTCTCATCACATCATTCCGTCAGGGGTTGGAACCCAATATGCGGCTGCATCTCGCTGCATACGAGGACTCCATTGGACTGGAACGCTTCATCCAACTCGCCATTCGCGTGGGGTCCCGTATGCAGTCGTGTCTCCTAGAGCACCAGGGCCAGTCAACCATCACCAACCTCCTCCGTCGGTCCGAACCCGTCAGCTCTCCAGAACCAGCCACCGAACCCGTGCAGATTGATCATTCTCGTCTCACCACTAATGAGAGACAAAGAAGGCTGACCCTGAACTTATGTTTATATTGTGGATTACCGGGGCATGTCATCTCCACATGCCCAACCCGTCCTCCTCGGCCCGTGGTGAGTGCAATTTTTCCCTCTATCCAAAAAATGAAACCACTCACTACTGTTGTAATCCTTACTGCTGCAAACACCTCTGTTCCAGTGGTGGCGCTCCTCGACTCAGGGTCAGCAGGAAATTTCATCTCTGGTGCCCTATGCCGACAACTCAACCTCAAAGTCTCCCCGTCTCCGACTAGCTATCAAATCCACTCCATCACGGGCAAACCCCTGAGCCGTAAGAACATCCGTCATTATGTGGGACCTCTTCAACTCTGTGTCGGCATCCTGCACTCGGAGAAGGTACATCTGCTGGTTCTGGAGGAATCCACTGCTGACGTGGTTCTAGGGCGCCCGTGGCTGGAACAACACAATCCCACCATCTCTTGGCGCACGGGCGAAATCCTGAAGTGGGGCGATCACTGCTTTCCCGACTGTTTCCCAGCGCTTCCTGTTCCAACGTCTCCACTCTCCAAGTCTCTCTCCATGAACGCCACCTCTATCGAAAGCCCTGTCGAGAAACGCTCCGTGGATGTTCCCCCGGACTACGCCCCCTTCAGTGACGTTTTCTGCCCGCAGCGCGCCTCCAAACTTCCTCCACACCGGCCATGGGACTGTGCCATCGATCTGCTACCGGGTGAACCAGTGCCTAGGGGACGCATTTACCCCCTATCACTACCGGAGGAGAAGGCCATGGAGGAATACATCAAAAAGGCACTCGAACAGGGATACATCCGCCCGTCTACTTCCCCTGCTGCTTCAAGCTTCTTTTTTGTGGCAAAGAAGGACGGAGGCTTGAGGCCCTGCATCGACTACCGTGCCCTCAACAAAATTACTGTCAAATTCCGCTACCCACTTCCCCTCATCCCAGCGGCCCTGGAACATCTCCGCGGTGCCACTGTGTTCACCAAGTTGGACCTCCGCAGCGCGTACAACCTCATCCGGATACGTGAGGGGGACGAGTGGAAGACCGCCTTTGTCACGCCCACCGGACACTATGAATATCTCGTCATGCCGTATGGCCTAGTCAACGCCCTCCGTATTCCAGGATTTCATTCACGAGGTGCTCCGGGAGTATCTCCACAAGTTCGTTCTGGTATATATTGATGACATCCTCATCTACTCCCGGAGCTTGGCCGAACATCGCCACCACGTTGCGGAGGTCCTTCAACGCTTACGACAGTTCCACCTCTTCCTAAAAGCTGAGAAGTGCTCTTTCCACCAACCCTCCGTACAGTTTCTAGGATACATCATTGACCACAGTGGCATCCGGATGGACGAGGGGAAGGTCACCGCTATCCAGTCCTGGCCCACTCCATTAACTATCAAAGAGCTCCAACGATTCCTAGGATTCTCCAACTTCTACCGCAGATTTATCAAGAATTACAGTACCATCGTCAGTCCCCTCACTAACTTACTCCGTAACCAGCCCAAGTCTCTGTCCTGGTCCCAACTTGCCACCAACGCCTTCGAGACCCTGAAAAGAGCCTTCACCACCGCTCCCCTCCTCGTCCACCCTAACCCGGACCTACCATTCATCGTGGAAGTGGACGCCTCCACCACCGGAGTGGGAGCAGTCCTTTCCCAGCAGCAGGGGACGCCAAGTAGACTCCATCCATGCGCCTTCTTCTCCCGCAAGCTCAACCCGGCAGAGGTCAACTATAACATCGGTGACCGCGAACTCCTGGCCGTCAAGCTTGCCCTTGAGGAGTGGAGGCATTGGTTGGAGGGGGCTACTCATCCGTTTCAAGTTCTCACTGACCATAAAAATCTCGAATATCTGAAGGCTGCCAAAAGACTCAACCCTCGCCAAGCTCGCTGGGCCATGTTTTTCTCTCGATTCAATTTCTCCATCTCTTACCGCCCTGGTTCTAAGAACACTAAAGCTGACGCTCTGTCTCGCATCCATTCCCCTGAGGACAAGCCCGAAGAGCCTGAAAAGATCCTGCCGGAGTCTATCTTCGTGAACCCTATCCAGTGGTCCGAAGAAACCATTCCCTCCTCCAATGCCTCCACACGCACTCCGCCGGGTTGCCCCCAAGGCTTGCAATACGTCACACGGGCACGTCGCACTCCACTTCTGCACAATACCCACTCATCACTTGGCACTGGTCACCCGGGGGTCAATGAGACCCTCTCGTTGCTCAAACAACGCTTCTGGTGGCCCAACATGGCCAACGACGTCAGAAGGTACGTGCAGGGCTGCAGGGAGTGCGCCATCTCCAAAAGTCCACGCCATCTTCCCACCGGCAAGCTACTTCCTCTGCCCGTTCCTGAGCGACCCTGGTCACACCTGGGAGTGGACTTCGTCACCGACCTCCCTGAGTCTGACGGTCACACGTGCATCCTGGTGGTGGTAGACCGCTTCTCTAAGTCCTGCCGTTTGATACCCCTGGAGGGTCTACCTACCGCTATGGCCACGGCAGAGATGCTATTCAACCATGTTTTTCGCTATTATGGAATACCTGAAGATATAGTCTCCGACCGAGGACCTCAATTCATTTCCCACGTCTGGAAGGCCTTCTTCTCCCTCCTGGGTGTAACCGTCAGCCTGTCATCTGGATACCATCCTCAGTCGAACGGGCAGACGGAAAGGAAGATCCAGGAGATTGGCCGCTTCCTGCGTACCTTCTGTCACGGCCACCAGAACTCCTGGAACCAGTACCTGGGTTGGGCCGAGTACGCACAGAATTCCCTCCGTCAAGCCACAACTGGACTAACACCCTTCCAGTGCGTACTCGGCTACCAACCCCCGCTGTTCCCCTGGGATGGGGAACCCTCCAACGTCCCTGCAGTCGACTACTGGTTCCGGGAGAGCGAGAGGGTATGGGACTCAGCTCACCACCAACTGCAGAGAGCCCTGCGCAGACGCAAGAGGACAGCCGACCTTCGACGCTCCAGTCTATCAACCGGGGCAGAAGGTCTGGCTGTCCACCAGGGACATCAGGATGCGTCTGCCCTGCAAGAAGCTGAGTCCCCGCTTCATTGGCCCGTTCACCATCCTTCGGCAGATCAACCCCGTCACTTACCGTCTCCAACTCCCTGCACAGTATAGTAGAATTCATCCTACCTTCCACGTTTCTCTGCTAAAACCTCACCACCCTTCTGTTGTTCCCTCCACAGAACCTGACGTGGCAGCCGCCGAGCCCCCCCTTCCACTCATCCTGGAGGACGGCACAGCTTACGTGGTTCATGAGATCCTGGATTCCCGGCGCCGTGGTGGTCAGCTCGAGTACCTCGTTGACTGGGAAGGTTATGGCCCCGAGGAACGCTCATGGGTACCCAAGAATGATATCCTTGATCCTATCCTATTACAGAACTTCCACGCCAATCACCCGGACAGACCTGCCCCACGACCTAGAGGACGACCACCACGGCGTCGAGGTCCGCGGCCCTCAGGAGCGGGCCGTGGGAGGGGGGGTACTGTCACAGACACGTCAGGTTCCACCTCACTGCAGTACCCACGCACTCAATCACCAGCCTTCTAATCACCGCCACCTGCACGTCATTACCCTGCAATCACCAGCACCATAAAGCCACCACACTCACACACACTCACTGTCCGGTCTCGTTCGTACTACATGATATGTATGCTTACCTTAAGGACTCCCAAACTACTTACCTTCCTGCTCCAGCGATCTCCTTCGTCTCCTGGTCTCCCCGTGTGCAAACCTACCTGTGTGTGTGAGTGTCTCCATCGTCTCCCTCAACTGCATCTCTCATCCATCATCTGCAAGTTGAAAAGGACAGTATTATACCCTATTCATCTCTCTTCACGCCATATCTGCCTGTTATCATTCTGTGCTCTACTGTTTGCAAATAAATACTTAACTGGATTGCTTCTACTTCAGTCTCCGTGTCTCTGTTGTAACAATTACATTACACAAAATATTTGTTTTAAATGACACCCATATATATATTGGCAGAAGAATTATTTTATTCTGAATATTATATATAAAGTTAAATATTCATTGAACATTGATGTCTTTATCATATTGCTGTCATAAAATCATAAAAGCAATAAAATTCTTGATTTATTACTTTATTACACTGTAATATCTCAACATAACCATCAAAAAAGAAAAGAAAAAAATAGAAAAATATAGTCTTTTTTTTTATTATTTCAGTCCATTACACAAGTAAGGATAAATAGTCTAATTTGAGAATAGTTTATAGAGCTTAACATTAAAGAGAAAGATTTGACTCACGTCAGACTGTTGTACCTTGTACCTGATGTGGATGAGCAGGAAGTTTCACTGGTTTTAAATGTGTCTTGGCCCAAGTTTAGGGGGAAGATCTGGAATGGAAAAAAAAAACATGCTGTCATCAGTACGTATCTTACTGCAGATATCATCTGACATTTAGATTTCAGATTATAGGGGTTACACGCCAAGTGTCTGAGATTGTATCCCTTGAGCCAACTCGCGGCAATATACTGTCTGTTTATTAGTTGAATAATATTACTTTGGTTATATTTCATGCACATGGATTTAATTCTGTTCCGATTAAGAACTTAAATCAGTAAAAAGTGACTGAATGTGTTTTGCCTAACCACAATATTTTGTTGACAGGTAACAAGCACTAAAATGGTTTTGAAAGAATCGGTATGTGCTGAAACTGTTTTGACTTTTGTATTTAAATCATGCCAAAATACTAAAAACTTAGATGCTATAAAAATATTTTTCCACTTAAATGTTTCAGTTGATTCTACAGACAGAAAAAAAAAAAAACCAAAACATTATCAGTACAGAAATGGTGTCTTGCCACAATTTTAATTTACAAGAACAAGCTTATCACCTTTTTGTACATTTTTATATATATATATATATTTGATGTCATGTTAGAAAATGTATACAGTCAAACCAAAATCTATTGACACCTTGAACATTTAATTCATTAATACAGTTCATTCACTAAAGTTTAAAAAAAATTGTAATAAAATATGACAAGATCTCAGAGTTAAACTGTCAGAAAAATTATCTTAATTATGTCAGATAACACTTAAGCAA
This sequence comes from Chanodichthys erythropterus, assembly GCF_024489055.1. NCBI lineage: Eukaryota > Metazoa > Chordata > Actinopteri > Cypriniformes > Xenocyprididae > Chanodichthys > Chanodichthys erythropterus. Next base: position 3,908,630 of record NC_090239.1, on the reverse strand, counting down.
AACATGTTCAGGTCAAAGTGTCTGAATAATTTTTGGTTTCCAAATTTGTATCAATTTTACTTGTAGTTCACTGTATGAAGAATATTTGGGTATAATATGTCACAGTTTACTTTATTTTTACTTTATTATATATATATATATATATATATATATATATATATATATATATATATATATATATATATATATATATAGGTAAAAACTTCCAGAACGTAGGCAGTACACACACCATTTCTTGTTTACATATTCCTATTGGGCTCCATACATTTTTTTTTAAAATGCTTTAGAAAAAAGTCTTTTCTGCTCACCAATGCTGCATTTATTTGATCAAAAATACAGTACAAACAGTAATACTGTGAAATATTATTACAATTAAAAATAGTTTCTATGGTGTAATATATTCTGCACAGAATATACCTGCACAGAAAGGTCAACTATCTTTGTACATCTATCACTTCTACCACTATTTCCTTATTAGCAAACTTCTTGAGCTGTCTCAACATACCAGATAACTTACTACAGAAGAACTCAATGTTGCAACAGAAACTATACGGACTGTTAGAAAAATGGAACACCCTCCGACGTCATGCATAACAAGAGTTGAAAAATCATTTGGAGACATGGAGTTAGTTTTCACTGTAACATTGATGATAATCAGCTCTATATTTCTTTGAGGCCCAGCAAAATATACTAATTCCCAAAACTGACGCAACACAGCTGATTTTAAAACTAGAATGACTAGATGAATAAGCTTCCTACTAAATTCAAAGGAAAAGTTCATTCATGCATTTATGACCTCAAGGCTAGATTATTGTAATGCATCACTGGGTGGTTAGCCTGGATCTGTCAACACTGCATTGGCTGCTGGCAAACAGTGGATCTTATTCCTTTTTAGTACCAAAACTGGAACAGTCTTCTTAACATTGTTCATGAGACAGACACACTCTGTCAGTTTAAATCTAGATTAAAGATATCTTTTTCACCTAGCATACACATAACATAGTATCACATTTCTATCATTCAAATCTCTTTTGAGTTTATAGATAAGCTACTTCTCCACTACAGGCTAAATGTTAGCTCTCCTGCAGACTTCAACTCTCCTCCCACCAAACGCCGGTGTGATGTATCCCGATCTTCAAGCAAAAGGAGCTGGATGAAAAATTCTCAATGACATCAATCCACAATCTGACTTGTGATGCTGCCTGGAATCATAAACAATGTTCATTAATTTTGCCAGAGGAAAACTGGCCCCTAACTGAGCCTGGTTTCTCCCAAGTTTTTTCTCTCTCTTTATTTCTGTCACCTGATGGAGTTTGGGCTCCTTTGAGTTCTCCTTCCTGTTGAGCGACATTCCTTTTCAAAACACACTGGCTTCCAACAACAACAACAACAACAACAACAACAAAAAACATTTAAAAAACAATTAAATGCAGTTCTAAACCTGATGCAGACGAAATAGTGGAATATAAGGAGAAATTGAGAATAAATGTATTGGATAAAAACCGGGTGTGTCTCATACGTCCTGAAAAGTGAAGCTGCGGGCTCTTTGATCGCCCCCTGGAGGCTGGATGCAGTACAGGTCATAAACCCCGCCCTCTCAATGCAGTTGAATGAGACTTCAGTGAAAACTTAAAAATAAATTCTGCTTCAAATAAAACTTTCTGAAAGATGGTTTTGGTCATTTAAAGTAGTTGTTATCACAATGATATATATTCAATTGTTCGTTTTTGTGATGATTTAGATTTTAGCTAGCAATTTGATGATATAAAAACGGGGCGTTTTGTCATGATTCGAAGTTGATTGACAGCTTGTCTGAGGACTGTCGGAGTTTCGAGGGGAGATTGAAGATGTATTTAACTATACATTTTCGATTTCTTTGTTATTATAACAATAATTAACTATCTGGTAACTATCTTAATTCCATGGTACATAGATTTTGAATTGCCTTTCAAAAAGGCAATTCATAAAAGCATAATGAATAAACGACTGCCACAACTGGGTTGTGTTTAAACTCATTGTGTTTAAACTCAGAACATTAAGTAGAATAGTCTTTAATGACGAGGCTCAGGAGATAATACAGCATATCAAACAAAACACATCACATAGAAGACAATGGACAAGGAATGCAGGAAAACATATGCACAGGGACTAACAAATGATTAACACCTATTCAGGGTTTTTAAAAGCAAGTAGTTTACAGTTAGGTGAAGTGTGTGTTTTTCTTTTGCAAGTTTGGGTTAAAGCCAATAGAGTTTACAGGTTTTAATCTTTCACATAGTTCAGATCCGGTTAGATGAAAACCTTCTGCTGTTTCTGATTTCTGATACACAAAGCATGAAGAGACAAAGAAAAGAAGATGATCAATGAGGATTACTAAAGTGTATGGATGTTCAATATAAACAGAAAGAGAGTTTTCCTTCCCGTCGAGTGACATTCATTTTCAGAATACACTGGTTTCCAATAAGAAAAATATATATATGTCAACATTAAATGCAGTTCTAAACCTGACAGCTGGTGCAGAAGATATGGTTCACTCAAAAACATGGAATATAAAGACAAATTCAGAATAAATGTATTGAATAAGAAGAAAGCACAAATGAGGATAGAGGCTTTTAAGAATAAAAAGAAACTGAAGCATAATCTTGGCCATAAGCACACTCTTAAATATAAAGATTCCAAAAGATTTTTTTTTTTTTTATTGCAATACCAAGAACCATTTTTGGTTCCCCAAAGTACCTTTCAGTGATCAGTTGTTAAAATAACCTTAAAAAAAAAAAAAAAAAAAAAAAAAAAAAAAGTCTGAAGAACATGTTATAAATATAAATAACCTTTTTACCTCTATAAATAAGCGTTTGTGAAATAGAATCTCTCCATGGATGTGGATTCCAGTCACATTTGTGATTGAATCATTCAGATTAGGTTTGTAATGACATTAGCTGATTCACTGAAAAAAAATTTAATCAACAGATTGTTTATGTCAAAATGGATTCCATCACATCAGTAAATTCTCATAACCATTCAAGGAAATCTAGAGTGGATGTTATTGTGGATTATGTTATGAGTGGATATGTTATACATCTGAATGGCTTAAATTTCAGTCTGTTCTTCACACAGAGCTACTGTAAGACCACTTTCATGGTGTTTTATGTTTCTTTTGAAGCTTTAATCCTTCAAATAAAACCACAATAATATCAGTGGGATCAATTGGTGTTAGATACTAAGTGAACAGGACTGTTTTTGTTTTTTTTTCTTTTCCTGAAGGAGACTGAATTTACGGAGTTATCTTTTGCAGTTTTCTTAACTTCAGCTCTATGCTGCTTGGCAGACCATTCTTGACCAGCTCCTGTTTTATCTGAAACAGATGGATAGACAGATCAAACTTTCCACGAATTATCTATTAACACCGTATTTAAATATTCATAGTAAGTTTGACGAACTTGCTGTAAAACAATCTCAATGTATCCATTCTGTGTTACATCTGAAAATGAGGAAAGTCTCACTTGAAGTCCAATGACGTTGTCTAAAGGGAAACACACAGACAAACACCTAAATTACTCATATGTGTGTTGACATTGATCATACATGGGGTTATATGATCAAACGTACTCCCAGGGTTCATTGCACAGAAACCATAAAACCTGCTGGTTTCTGCTGGGATGGTTTGGTAAGCCGGCAGCTGTGCGTACATCACCTCCCATTTTAGGCCAGAAAAAAATCTGTGTAAGTCTGGCAAGAGTCTACTCTCCGTAGAACAGTGTTATCCATCTTGGACTGTGTAACAGCCTTTGAAATGATTGTCTCCCTCATCAATCTAGTAGTCTCCAACCTACAAAGCAGCGCACCAGCTTCAGCATCATCTAATGCTTATTTTAAGGAAAAATTCACTAAATTCTGACTTATTTTTTCTGAAAACAAGATCATTTTAATGCTTCTTGATTTGAGAACTGGAAACAGTAAGAAACACACTGCAAAAAATGCTGTTCTTACTTAGAGTTTTTGTCTTGTTTCTAGTCAAAATATCTTAAAGTTCTTAAATCAAGAAGCATTTTCTTGACAAGGAAAAATTATTTTCTTGTTTTGAGGAAAAATAAGTCAAAATTCAGAGAGTTTTTCCTTAAAACAAGCAAAATAATCTGCCAATGGGGTAAGCAAAATAACCTTATTTCAAACGAAAAATAAGATATATAATCTTTTGAAATAAGATTATTTTGCTTACCCCATTGGCAGATTATTTTGCTTGTTTTAAGGAAAAACTCTCTTAATTTTGACTTATTTTTGCTCAAAACAAGAACATAATTTTTACTTGTCTAGAAAATGCTTCTTGATCTAAGAATTTTTAGATATTTGGACTGACAAAACAAGACAAAAATTCTAAGTAAGAACAACATTTTTTTGCAGAAGGCATGAAAGTGGATCACAAGTGCTCAAAATATGCATCATGTTCACATATTTATAAGATGGAAAATTGACAGGTTTGTGCTGCAGTTACATGGTTGTTTTGCCATCCAGAGCTCCGTGACAGTCACGTAACTGAAAACTATGAATAACAGCTTTGTAAGAACGCGATGAATTGAGATTCTGTCATTACAGGGAAGTGCTCTTTGCACGCATTCTGCCATATACCAAAAAATCTAACTATGGTTTGTGAATGTTGATGCTTTAATAACAAATAGCCTATTTTATCTGGAGCGTTTATGCTGGGATGATGTGATGACACATAACTTAATAATTCATGTAAATTTCATGGATGTACTGACAATAATCTATATAGGTTACCATTATGCGGTATCCTGTGGGATCCTGCCCTGACAGTCTTGTCTGTTTTGTCCTTGTTTAGTGATACTTTGTTTGTCTTGTGCTTGGCTCTGCCTTTGTTTATGTTTGCCATGTGCTTACCACACCCCCTTCTTTAGTCCTGTCTAGTCCTCATTTCACTACCTGATCCTCATGTGCTCTGGTTCCTTTATATTTTGCCTCCTTCCCTCATGTCTTTGCTGGTTTGTTGTGTGCTTTGTGCTTGTATGTTTCTCGTGTTTACTCCTGCCTGTGTATTGAGTTCCTGGCCACTGACTCCCACTGCCTGGCAGCAAGACTGGCACAGCTATCTGAGATCTACATCATGCTACGAGCTCCTTGGTCTTTCCTTGGAGCTGCCTTTATTGTACTTGTGTCATCACCAACTTATGCGCCAACTTCTACTTCTACTTCCAGGTCGCAACACTGCTCATGTGACTCGTGACACAGGCTTGTGTCTAATGTTTGTTTTGTTTGATTAGTACTGAGTGTTTTGTAGAATCTTGTTTTGTTCCAATAATTTATTAGTTTTATGTGAGATGGCTAATCAATTCTGGGCCTTTTGGTGTTCATTTCTCAACCAATAATGGCTCTGTGGACAACGCCGACTGGAGCAAGAATATCGCCAACTGTGAAAAATCTGGTTTATCCACGTGGATTACTGCTGGATTTGCGCTCGCTTGCTGTCGCGCCATCAATAGATTCAGCACTGTCCCAAAGTGTCTTCTGGTTGGCCTCAGTTGGCGTGAAATGAAGGAAAAGGGGTTCAAGAGGAGGAATAATCAAAAGACTTCAGAGAAGAGGTAGTAGATTGCCTTCTTATCAAATGTTAGATCCCTGAGGAATAAAATCGACAAGCTGTCTGCGTTGATCAAATATGATGAGGAAATGTCATTACTGGCTATGTAGGCCTTACTGAGCCATCGGATTTTATCAAAATATCTTCATTTTTGTTCAAAAGATGAATGAAGGTCTTACAGGTGTAGAACGACATGAGGGTGTATAATAATTTACATTATGTTCATTTTTGGGTGAACTAACCCTTTAAACAAGAAGAACATAAGAAGAACTTTTAGGCCTATATTGTTAGTGCATAAAGATGACCTCCAAGTTGATAGAAAAACTAATGCCACACACATGAAATACTCACTCAGAATTGTTGAATGATGTTTGAGATGTATGCATATTCATTCATTGAGTAACATGAAATTATTCAAAACATTGCTTTTTAAAACCAAACCTAATTCTAGATAAATCTTTTACCTTTAGGTATGTTGCGTGTTGTTCCACTGTCCACCCTGAAGGCCCATCGACCTGGAACATTGACATTACTGGAGTTCTTGAGGTTTGAGATGAAGCTCCGGTTGTTTGATCCAGGAATCACAAAGTAATGTGTGGAGTTTACTGTGTTATAACCAGCCTGTACACATTCAGTACATACACTTTTTTATAGCATTGAATAGTAACATTTTGTTCTGATACAGAAAACTAATTACCTCCACTGAATGTCCTGTTACAGCAATGTCACCATAATTCATCAGAATAAATGAAAAATTACTGCCTGAAATTAAAACCACTTGAAATGATGTTTCCTGAAAAGATGGGGAAAAAAAATCATGACTAAGTATATATCTCTTTTATATATATAAAATTACATTTTCAAATTATTAAATATACTCAGTGACCTCATTGTTATTATTATTGTTTTAATGCATAATTATTTTTTCTGTTACTTTCTTTGATTTATTTTGATCATGCCAATATTAAAGGGTTAGTTTACGCAAAAATGAAAATGATCCCATAATTTATTCACCCTCAAGCCATCATAATGACTTTCTTCTTTCAGTCAAACAAAATCAGAGTTATATTAAAAAATATTCTGGCTTTTACGGGCTTTATAATAGGAGTGAATAGTAACCATGATTTTGAAGCCCATCCATAATGGGAAATAATGGGATTTTCATTTTTGGGTGAACTAACTTTTTAAGTATTTTGAAATTGATTTGAATTATGGATAAACCGAAGACATTCACATTTTAGAAGTATGTCAAACTTACTGTGTTAGTAACAGGATAGTAAGCAACTTTATCCCACGTTGCAACAAAGACCCAGGAAGCGTTGAAGGTCAGATTTGGGAAATGATTGTTTATATCCAGAGTGGCGCGTGTGAGAACACTTCCATTAGTGTACTGATGATATGAAACCACTCCTCTCACACGGTTGTCAAGGTCGGTCCAGAGACCAGCAATTATATCTTGGCCTCCATAAACAGGAAAGGAGTAGGGAACAAACTGTGATGAAGCCTGGTTGAATGTGAGGTGTCCATTATTATTCACCTGAAACATGAGAAATACTATCAAAATCAGCCACAGGATCACAGGTGATAGACTTAGAATCAAGATGGAATCAAATTCTTACATAAATCTGCTTGTATCTGCGGCCAAAGAACAGAAATGGACTCAACAGTGGAATAACTGAGGAGCTTCCATCATCAACAGCAGTGTTTCTTGTGTCTCCTGCTGCTGAGCCGAATGGGTAGAATGTTCCTGGTGTTTCCAAGAGAAAAAAAAAAAAAAAAAAAATTGTGTACATTCACTGTTTTCATTTACCACTGATTCATGGTTAATGGGGCTCATGTTTGAATCTAGCTGTGATTAGAATGATGATGCCCTCTGGTGGCGGACGTATGTGTCTGTGACAGTAAAATATTTAACCACTACAATGGTGGCCAAAGGTATTGACATTAATTTTGTGTTTTGCAAAGTCTGTTCCCTCAGTATTTGTAGATTATTTTTTCATGTCTCTGTGGTATACTGTTTCAAGTTTTAAAGGCTTTTAATTGCAAAAACATTCAATGTATGCAAAGATTTTACAATTTACAATGTTGACCCTTCTTCATAACCCTAAATTGTTTTAAATTACACTTTAGTCTTATCTTTTTCATCAACAATATTGCATGTTGATATAGACAAACAGTGTTTAATGATGTCTGTGTTATTTCGTCTTGTCTTATCAATAGAAAAAAAAAAGATGTGTAAAGATGTGTACAGTTACATGTCTTGCATTTTATTCAGACAAGTGGGGTTAAGAAAGTAATGCAATGGCATCTCCAAATTTCAAACACTGTTTTATCTAGAGTCTCTACCCACAAACACAAACACACCCCTACTAACATAATACAGATTTTCATGATACATCCTGTCAAAACTTCAGCAGTCAGTAGAAGTCATAACATAGACATTACCTGCCAAGTTTGTGTTTGGAGTGACAGTAGGATTATTGAGGTTCTTAACTTCTGCAAAAAATAAAATAAGTAAAATTAATAATAATAACAACAACAATAATAATATTCATTAATAACGATAAAAAACATACATTATAACAGACAAATATAACAAACACAGAAGTAATGCATTACTCAAAAAAAAAAAAAAAAAAAAAAAAAAAATAAATTCACACACCAAACTGAAAGTACACGGTCCAATAAAAAATATTTTACTGAAGAGTTAAATAGAAGGTAACAACAAAAAAAAAAAAAAAAAAAAAAATCAAAGTGTGCAAACAAAAATGTGACTGTGCATTACTAAAAAAAGAGAGACGAGAAAATGAAGAGCAAATGTTTCAGTCTATCTTAGGCTATTTCCAGTTCTCAATGCTCAGCCATTACTCAAAATACAGGTCAAGGCACGAATTGGAGACATCAGATGACAGGCTAAATCAGCTGGATAAATAACTGATTATACAATTAATAATAACAATTGCCACCCACTATGGCAAGCCGTTTTGACTTGTATTCATTCTCAACAATTCAATTCTTAAAATCAGGGATTACATTTCCTCTAGTAACAATGTTAATTCTTGATATCAACAATTTCAATTCTTGATATCTCTAATTGTATTTTCATTAGTGAAATGTCACCATAGGCTGCCATTCAAATTCAATTGTTGATATAAAGAATTGATTTTGTAGATTGTTGATATTTGTTTTCTCTCTGTCTTATGTGACATTTAAAACAGCTTGCTCAGTGGAAAATTACTGCTTATGCTGTTGTATTTTAAGAAGCACTTCTGAAACTAATGAAGGTGCAAAAGTGCATCTGCTAAGTTTTAGACCCCTTTCTTTTTCCCAATATGTTCTCCAACCAATACGCCCATATAGGTCGTTTGTCACTTCCCTGAAATACGACCCATAGGAGCGTTTATTAAAGTGGCGCCCCATCAATGACAGGACACTTTCATTTTAATGCATTGTTCCCTTTTATCTGCGTCATATTTCGGATTTCGTGTAGCTCAATTGGCAGAGCATTGCAATCAGCAATCAGGTGATCATGTGATTGTGGGTTTGATCCCAGGGAACACATGTGCTCATAAAGTGTATGCACTATAAATCACTAGGTTTAGGGGTGGGGTGGGTGTAGTCGTTAATAAAAAAAAAATAGATTTGCTAAATGGAAATAGGACAAATGGTGTAAAAAGTCCACACATTGCATTTAAATGAACACACATTTTGATTGGTAACGACAGTTATACGTCATGACGACAGACGTAATATGACACTGTCATTATTTTTACGCCAGCTAGAGGGCGCATGACATTAAAACCTGTTCAAAACGTAAATATAGTTCGTAATAAGGTGCTTGAAAAACGACCTATAGGTTTTTTTTTTTTTTTTTTTTTCTTTTTTTTTTTTTTTGAGGACAGTATATTTTTTCCTTATTCTTCTGATCCATATATGGTAATGTGTGATATGATTGGTTTGGGGTAACAAGGAACAATAAGAGGGGTATATAAGACAGCCAGCACTGTGTGAGGGTGTTCTTCTCTGTAGAACTCTGTATCCGCATTGAACCTTCTTGCAAGAATAAAATCAACAAAGACATTTTCTGAGTGTTTGTTTCATTACATTCTCACCACTAAAGGAATAAAGAATTTCTTACTAGTTGAAATTCCAATTTTATATATCAGAAATACAATTCTTACTAGTAAAAATCATAGTTTTTGACATAATTACTTTGTTAGTAGCAATTCAATTGTTTATATCAAGAATGGATATTTGTCACTAGTGACAATATTAGTTTCTGATATCATGAATGTGACTGATAGTAAGAAATACATTTTTAGATATCTGAAATTATATTGATATCAGAAATACATTTTCAGATATCAAAAATTAACATTTTTTTCCTAGTAGTTCAAATTCAATTGTTGATATCAAGAATATACATATCAACTAGTGACAATTGAATTTTTGATATCAAAAATTAACATTTTTACTATAGTGACAATGTCATTATTGATATCAAAAATTATGATTTTTACTATTAAGAATTATATTTCTTATATGTGAAATTGGAATTTCAATTAGTAAGATATCAAGAATTATAGTTTGTACTAGAGGGAATGTAATTACGGATATCACGAATTGAACTTTTGATATCAAGAATTAACATTGTTACTAGTGGAAATGTAATTCCTGATATCAAAACTTGCCATTGTTGCTATCAATAATATCCTGAGAATAAATAAAAGTCAAAACTGCTTGTTATACACCCACATGAGTGGAGTCTTACAAACATCAGCATTGGCATGTGCTATCAGTCAATAATGGTACATGCAGATGGTGCTATGGCTGCAGAGAATTTATTTTCTTAAATTCTCTGGAAAGTCCTAAAGTTTTTTCTCCCCCTATTCTATGCACCACTACCAACGCGCAATGAATCTACAGCAGTCAGGTGGTATAGCGGCCACGTGGTACATCTGGAAGCTTTCAGAAAGCTCCCAGCATTTTTGTTAACACATTTTGATATTTTCTTGTCACTTTATGTAAACCTTGAATAAAACATTTTTCAATGGACTTTGAGTTTGTTTGGTGTGCAATTTATTTTTCTTTTTTTCTTTCTTTTTAAAAAAAAAAAACTGATTGTACTGTAAAAAAAATATCTTTTCATATATGAATTGGCACAGAACATTCTCATATTTTTGCCAGCTGGAAACATTACAGAAACACATGCTTGGGTGAAAGCAAAATATGCTTACCTGCACAGTATGCCAAAATACCGGGAGCTGTTTTCACAAACTCATAGACGTAGTAATTGCCTGGACAGGCTTTGATTTTAATGGGATTTAGATCTGTAAAGCAGCAGGTTGAGCCCCAGTGAACGCAGACGTCTTTAGTGACCTCTCCATCCTCAAGTGTTGGATGTCCTTCGCTCAGCCAGATTGGGGCGTTAGTGCCACACCTATACTGAGGAACACATGTGTCTGGCATCTGAGCGTTCTGACCCTGAATGAAGAGACGGTACCAGCCGTTCCAGCTGGCAGGAGCGTCAGTAAGTTGTTGAGAGGGATTGTCTGTGGATCTCCATGGATCGTCCAGCACAGTGTAGTTATAGCAAGGGTCTGTAAAAACATATTTTAAAAATAATGGATTAAAACGGAAATAAATAATTAAAACTGTGCTTTATTCGCAAATGTTTTATGTGATATTCCAGCTTTAACTTGTCAGTGCCAGCAATATGACTATGGTAGGTGGGAAAATCCACAACTCGGTGTGCATTACTCAATTTTAACAGAAAAGTATATTAAATCCTCAAATTTATTTTATTTTCTTAAATTCTCATTAGATATTGACTTTTGTAATACAGCATTTTAGAAAGTCTCCAAATGATCATACGCTACCTATTGTACATATCCTCTTTGGTAGGGTTGTCATAAAAAAAGCCTGCAAACTCAGTCACCTGTTTGCTAAACACTAATGGACCCTTCTATCTATGGTTCAAATGAGACCAAAATAGTGCTATTTTGGAAACAAACAACAGAGCTGGCTTTGACAAACACAGAAAGATGGCATGCAGTAAATCACCTCATCAGCACTGTGAAGTCCAATTCTGATGAAGATGTGAATGATTTTCAAATGTCATAATTGCAGTAATTATGTGAATGTACCTCATTAATTAAAGGTCTGTAACTACCTGTCAATGGCTTTGCAGTTGTTGTAGCTGTTGTTGTTGTTGTAATGTCTATAGAAAAAAAGAGCATTAGTCACCATGAAATCATAATGGACAATTCAATTGTTGATGCAGGTGTTGTTAAAGGAGATGTTATTAGTGCAGTTGTTGTTTGTGTAATGGCTGTTGAAGAAAAAAGTGCATTGAATTATAAATCACTTTGTATAAAGTTTAGTTAGGCCTAACTCTTCTATGTGCCTTCTGTCATCTAACAGATTTATTAGTAAGTAAAATGACTTTTAGTATGATTGTAAAAATGTCAGAATGTTTTGCTGTGAAATCTTTACCATTTTTATAAAGCAGACATAAGAAGAACTTTTATTTTGTTAGTAATATTTCAAGATGAACATTTACTGCACTGAAACATATATATATATATATATATATATATATATATATATATATATATATATATATATATATATATATATATATATATATATATACATATATATATATATATATATATATATATATATATATATATATATATATATATATATATATATATATATATATATATATACATATATATATACATATATATATACATATATATATATATATATATATATATATATATATATATATATATGTATGTATGTGTATGTGGGTGTGTGTGTGTGTGTGTGTGTGTGTATAACGTTAAAATGTAAGTTTCAAATATGATACAACTTTTGAAGAATGCTTAATTGTACATCTCTTATTACTCCTCATTATTTTTTTGCTCTCCACAATTAAAACAAGAACTTTAAACATAAAACTAAGCATTTAAATATCATCATACTAATACATATTGGGAGACAGAGAGTGACTGATAATTATATGCATTTTATGAAAGTGCTCTGCTATACTGTAATAAAGATCACACTGATTTATATTACAAGCTATATGAGTTTCTAAAAGCTCTGTTTAAGTTTTGGTTTCTATAAAACCTGCCTTCTGAGAAGTGCAGCCTGCTCTGATTGGTCAGCCGGCCCCAGTGACGGTTGTCCATATAAGCAAATATGTGAGTTGTCACGCGTTTTTAGGCCAAAACATTTTTTGTCACATACAGCAAACATCTCCTCACTATCCGCTAGCTGTCTGTCCCCTGAACACACTGTAAAAAAACGCGGTCTCTGTAGTCGCCACAAGCTCCAAAAACGGCAACAAAAACCAACTGGTGCAGTCTGGACCACGAAACATAATAAACACGCTCCAGCCAATACACAAGCTACTTCCATTTTCAATGCGCGTTCATGACTGTTTCAGGAAGCACGGAGGGGAGGAGGAGGAGGAGGAGGGAGGGTCTAGCTAGCCTCTGTTTTGTTTGACAACACTTCGAACGTCAACAGGAAGTTACTCCGCTCAGGAACGCTTAGAGCACATTTAATGTTAAATGCATCAAGAACACTTTTTGTGCTTCTAAAAAACAAAATACAGAGAGTGAGTACTTAATGACAGAATTTTTATTTTTGGGTAAACTAACCCTTCAAGTGAACATAAGCAGTTCTGAAAGTAATCGAATGCTTGTCAGTACAGTATTAGATCTGTGCATTTGGTCTTTAAGTGACAGATGATGTTTTTCATTTTTGGGTTAACCATCCCTTTAAGCCTTGTCTGTGAAACCAGGGGTAAATGTCATGTGTGTGGACTGACTGTGATAAGTAGTGAGAAGATGATGGCTTCTAGTGGCTGACTGACTGGTGTAACTGTAACAGCGAAATATTTAATCACTAGGCCTACATAATTTAAATTCTATACATTCCTCAAAGAGCAAAATCTAAGTCCCCAGGTGAAAAAAGTACATTGCTATAATATACTTCAAGTGCTATATTTTCGTGCACTAATTTTGTATTTAATATACTAAAAATTCTTCTTAAGTACTTCTTAAGATAATCTTAAGAACATCTAAGTGTACTCAACTGTGCTATTTTGAGACAGCATGAAATATGACTAAAATGTGCTTTTAATATACATATATAATATACAGAGATAGTATATTAAAAGCAAATTTTAGTTCATATTTCATGCTGTCTCAAAATAGCAAAGTTGAGTACACTTAGATGTTCTTAAGATTATCTTAAGAAGTACTTAAGAAGAATTTTTAGTATATTAAGTACAAAATTAGTGCACGAAAATAGAGTACTTTATAGAAGTGTACTTTTTTTTCATCTGGGTCTCTAAGTATATCACTGCAAGTTCACTTGAGCGATCAGGAACACTTAAATAATAAGTCATCACCTCCGGTGTCACTGAGCTGTAATTATGAGTTGACAAACAAGGAAAATTCCTACAGACTTACATCATTATGGGAAAGGCCAGAGACTACAGTGTGACAAAATGTGTTACAAAATTCTGTCAAGCTGCACAAATAAGGAAATGGCCATAAGAAAAAAGCTCAACAACTTGAAAATGCCCATTACTGCTATCAAGGCAATAATTAAGAAGTTTAAACCAACTGCAGGCATTAGTTGGATCTTGGGGTCAGAAAGTCTCCAAATCTATGATGAAATGCCACCTACATAACTTCTATGGGTTGCCATAAAAAAAGCCTTTGCTGTTATCAAACTACAAACTCAAGCACCTTTTTGCCAAACATTACTGTAGCCTTCTATGTGTCTGCAATCTACAAATAGGGCTCGCGGCATCCTGCAGAGGACATCCAACCCCACCCATCCAAAATGTCACCTTGTGACTCTCCATCCCATTTTACCCAGGATTGAAAGGGATTTTAGGCATAAGGGTAGGTTTTAAGTGGGTTTCAGTATGCCACACTAAAATAATTTTTTAGGCATAAGGGTATATTTTGAGTGCGTCCTGTCATAAAAATAGAAATATAAGAAGTAAATGCGACAGATGTGGTTCTAATTCAAATGTCCATTACCTGTTGATGCAGATGTTGTTTGTTCCATGGCTGTTAAAGAAAAAGAGATGATTAAATTGTATATTTATAAAGTCTTTGCCACATTAAAACTGAAAATCAAACAGATGGTAAACAAAATCTCACTCAGTGCCAGGACTGATATGAACACCAGCAGAATCTGAGAAACCATGATGAGGAAGTCAGAGATGAAACCAGCATGCAGGAGTGCTTGTTCTGTTATCAGAGAACATTATTAGAGCAGCATGCAAAATTATATATATATGCATTTAAACCAACTTTTCTACAGTTACTTTAAAATGTGTATGTACTTACACATTCACACACTTCATACAAGCTTTAAGAGCTCAATTATAACTTAGTCATGTACAGTATATCCTTATTATGATACATTTTTTTTAAATAAATTAATTGATGAAACGTGATATTGTATAATGTGATATTTATAAAGTTACAAAAAAAATATTTAAAATAAATGCTGTTGTTTTGAAATTTCTATTCATCACTATTAACTACTATTACATAACAATAAACTCTGATGAATGAATTAGTAAGTAATAGTGCTCAGTTGAAGGTGGTAGTTCACTATTAACTAATCAGTAACTACTGTTTTTTCATTCCTCCCAGAGAAACTACTAAGAACTACTACAGGCTCATAATTAACATGAATGATGCATAATGTATAATTAATTCTAAAGTAAAGGTCTTGATAACCCACTAGCAATGACTGAAGTATTACCAAATACTTAAGAAGGAATGACTAATCATTTGGATCAGTATTCTAAAGTGAAAAGCATGATAACTCTCTAATAACTACTGAAGTCTTTATAAACTTTCGATGTTTTTGTATGTTTTTCTACAGTAATTCCTTATGATATATTTGGTAACACTTAAGTAATTACTAATGGATTACCATGATCTTCACTTTAGAATACTGATCCAAATAATTAGTAGTTCCTTTAGAAGGATGTATAACACTTTTATTTTTATTAATTACTAGTGGGTTACTATGATCTTCACTTTAGAATACTGATCCAAATAAGAAGTAGTTACTTTAGAGTTATATAGTAACTCTTGAGTTATTACTATCCAATACTTTACAAAAACCTCAAAAGTTTACAATGGCTTCAGTAGTTACTAGAAAGTTATCATGCTTTTCATTTTAGAATACTGATCCAAATGATTAGTAATTCCTTCTTAAGTATTTGGTAATACTTCAGTCATTACTAGCGGGTTACCAAGGCCTTTACTCTAGAATTAATTATACATTATGCATTATTCACATTAATTATGAACATGTATTTAGTAGTTCTCTGGGAGGAATGAAAAAACAGTAGTTACTGATTAGTTAATAGTGAACTACCACCTTCAACTGAGCACTATTACTTACTAATTCATTCGCCAGAGTTTCTTGTTAGTTAATAATAGTTACTATTGTGTTAATAAGGCATTACTCATATGTTCCTGTGTAGTTCTTTATTAATGAAGGATCAGTATTCTGAAGTGTTACCAAGATTTGACTCACCTCAGACTGCTTCTGCTGCTGCTCTTGTACCTGATGAGGATGAGCAGGAAGTTTCACTGGTTTTAAATGTGTCTCGCCCCTGTGTTTGGGAGGATCGTCTGGAATGGAAAAGAAAATCCTGTCATCAGTACATCAATAGCAATAGGCCTATTTAATGCACATGGGTTTAATTTCCCCATTCCTGTCACTGTACTACACCAATTCAGAACTTACGTCATGAAAGAGTGACTGAATGCGTTTTGCCTAACCACTTTTTTTTTCTTACATCACACTGGTTTTGCATATGTACAGTATAATTCAATACATAATTCTGGCATTTCAATTAGATCAAATTAGAAAGTAAATGAAGAAAAGAGGTAATAACACTGCAACATAGAAACATGTTTGTCTGTACTTGTTTAACCTATACTTTGTAAACATATTGTAAAACTGGCATTCAAGCCTATGATAAGCTCAGTATAAAAATATTACACTTTTGGAGAGTCTACATACTGATATAAAACAAAACAAGTTTGTGTGTGAGAGTATGTGCATGTGTGTGTATTTTTATGTGTGAGAGAGAAAAAGGGAGTTCCCTTACCTGTTGAGTAACACCACTTAAACATATTTCAAAAGAAACATCCATCAACATTCTTTCCAAAAAAATAAACTCTTCCGCATTTATGTTAACAATATATATATAGAAACTCATTCTTGACACTTCATCTACATTACAAAATATTTACATCTTTATTTCATGGAACATAGACATATTTTGAATTGCCTTTTTGAAAGCATCATGAACAAACTGATTCTCAGGACAGAATAACTCAAATACTAATCAATAAAATCGCAAAAAAGACCATAACATGACCAACATTTTGTGTCCTTTTCAGCACATGTGCACGTCACATGAATCCATATTTTCTCCAATGAAAGTGCTTTTTTCACTTGTTTGTATTCATTTAATCACCCACAAAAAAATATGAGTCAATATGAGTATTTTTAAGAACTTTACATTATATATCATCAAAAGTTTTAGAGAAAATAACAAAAAAACTGTATGTTGCCTCAAGGCAACATTGTACCATAATGGAATCACATAAGGCCATACAGGCATAGGTTTGAATGCAAATGTATTGCATTTGTAAGGAAAAGAGTTAGAGTTATCTAAATATATTTGCATTTACACATGATTTTGTAATGCTCTTATAAGAATACTAATTCACATACTATATCTGCATATATTATGATCTGCTCATTTTCTATAGCACTTCAGAAAGGTATAAAACACAGGTAGCAAAGCCAGTTTATGAGGGTGATGATGAGGAGTTAATGAGGGGTCATACTGTGATGAGGAAGATGAAATCATAGTGACAATCTGTCAGGGAGAGAGATAAGATGGAGATGAGGATGAATATGGATATGATAACTTGATATAATAACATAAAAACATGATGGTTTGGTAATACTCATGTTCCACTATGATACAATGTTGCCTGAGGGCAACAGCTGGATATAAAATGTTACTTTTTATTAAATATAAAACTTTTAATACATTAAAAACTAGATGCATTTGTTAGTTGAAGTGTCTAATTTAAGAAATTGATGTTTTCAATAAATACATTTGTTTTTTCTACATGAAAATACCAAATGTTTAAATTTTTCCATTGTGGTACAATGTTGCCTCGAGGCAACAAACGTATAAAAAATAAATAAATTAAAAATGTATGAAAATGTTTATTGATATTGTTAAAGTGTCCAATTTTAAGCAGGAAAAACAACACAAATAATTTTTCCTCATTGATATATTGTGTACCATAGAGGGTTAAAAGGCCTACGATTCTATTTAATTCTGTTTTAATTTATATAATTCTGTTTTGTATATTTTAAAAAATAATATTCATAAGATACAAAATGTAATCAAATAAAATGTACATTTGCTTTTAAGACTGTGATGTCTGTCACTGTGTAGCAATCATACTAATAAAGTACTCAACTAGTTACAATCTCCTTCTGACCCCAAAAGCCTGACAGTTCTCCTTATAAGCAGAGAAAACCTTTAGAATGACATAGTCTAAGATACTGAAAAGGAAAACTCAAAGAAATAATCACAAGCATGCATGAATAAAACTCAAAGAAATAATCACGTAGTGAATGTTGGTAGTTTCCCAGAATGTAGACATACACTTCCTTGTTTACATATTTCTGTTGGGGTCAATAAGATTTTTTAAATGCTTTTAAAAAAGTCTCTTCTGCTCACAGAGGCTGCATTTATTTGATCAGAAATACAGTAAAAACAGTCTGAAATATTATTAGAATTAAAAATAATTCTGTGGTGTAATATACAGTGGCATGAAAAAGTATGTGAACCACTTGCAGAATCTGTGAAAATGTGAATAATTTTAATAAAATAAGTGAGATCATACAAAATGCATGTTATTTTTTATTTAGTACTGTCCTGAGTAAGATATTTTACATAAAAGATGTTTACATTTAGTTCACGAGACAAAACCATAGCTGAATTTATTAAAATAACCCCATTCATAAGTTTGTGAAGCATTGATTCTCAATACTGTGTGTGGTTACCTGATGATCCACGACTGTTTGTGTGTTTTGTGATGGTTGTTCATGAGTCTCTTGTTTGTTCTGAGCAGTTAAACTGAGCTCTGTTCTTCAGAAAAATCCTCCAGCTCCTGCAGATTCATCAGTTTTCAAGCATTTTTGCATATTTGAACCCTTTCCAGCAGTGACTGAATGATTTTGAGATCTGTCTTTTCACACTGAGTACAATTGAGGGACTCAAACACAACTATTAAAAAAGGTACAAACATTCACTGATGCTCCAGAAGGAAAAAAGACGCAGTAAGAGCCAGGGGGTGAAAACTTTTGAATTTAAATATCAAGGTAAATTGTACTTAATGTTTCTTCAGGGAAACATGCAAGTATCTTCTGTTGCTTCCGAAGGGCAGTACTAAATGAAAAAAAAAAATTAAAATTAAATATAATAAGAAAAAATGTGACATCTTCATCCTGTTCAAAAGTTTTCACCCCCCAGCTCTTAATGCATCTTGTTTCCTTCTGGAGCATCAGTGAATGTTTGAACCTTTTTTAATAGTTGAGTTTGAGTCCCTCAGTTGTCCTCAGTATGAAAAAACTGATCTCAAAATCATACAGCCACTGCTGGAAAGGGTTCATTTATGCAAAAATGCTTGAAAACTGACATTTCTGCAAGACCTGGAGGATTTTTCTGAAGAGACAGGATCATCAGGTAACCACACACAGTATTGAGAATCAATGGTTCACAAACTTTTGAATGGATTTTTTTTAATAAATTCAGCTATTGTTTTGTCTTGTGAACTAAATGTAAACATCTTTTATGTAAAATATCTTACTCAGGACAGTACTAAATAAAAATAACATGCATTTTGTGTGATCTCATTTATTTTATTAAAATTATTCACATTTTCACAGATTCTGCAAGTGGTTCACATACCTTTTCATGCCACTGTACTTTAAAATATTTAATACTGTATATAATGACAAATATTTATTATCTTTGTCCATCTACTATCACTTCTGTCACTATTGCTTTATTAGCTATACCAGATAACTTAGAAGAACTCGATGTTGCAAAAAAATTTGGACTCTCTCTTTTCTAGCACTTTAGACACAGTTGCTCTTTTGCACTTAAATGGTTAGTTCACCCAAAAATTAAAATTATATGTCATTAATTACTCACCCTCATGTTGTTCCACACCCGTAAGACCTTCATTCATCTTCAGAACACAATTAAAGATATTTTTGATGAATTCCGATGGCTCAGTGAGGCCTCCATAGCCAGCAATGTCACTGAACCTCTCAAAATCCAGAAAGGTACTAAAAAAGACAGTTTTAAAACAGTTCATGTGACTACAGTGATTGTACCTTAATATTATAAAGTGCCAAATAATAATAATAATGCCTTTTCAACAATATCTAGTGATGGGTGATTTCAAAACACTGCTTCATGAAGCCTCAAAGCTTTACAAATCTTTTGTTTCGAATCAGTGGTTAGAAACGATTTCAGTAAACAAGGCTTTGTTTACGCGATCCGAACCACTGATTTGAAACGAAAGATTTGTAAAGTTTCGAAGCTTCACGAAGCAGTGTTTTGAAATCACCCATTACTAGAAAATG
Organism: Chanodichthys erythropterus; assembly: GCF_024489055.1. Lineage (NCBI taxonomy): Eukaryota > Metazoa > Chordata > Actinopteri > Cypriniformes > Xenocyprididae > Chanodichthys > Chanodichthys erythropterus. Next base: position 3,888,280 of record NC_090239.1, on the reverse strand, counting down.
TTGAAAAGGCGTTATTTTGTGGTTTTTTTTTGGCACAAAAAAAGTATTCTCGTCGCTTTAAAATATTAAGGTTTAACCACTGTAGTCACATGAACTGTTTTAAATACGTCTTTAGTAGCTTTCTGCACATCTGAACGTGTGTATTATCTTGCTGTCAATGGATGCCTCACTGAGCCATCGGATTTCATCAAAAATATCTTAATTTGTATTCCGAAGATGAATGACGTCTTACGGGTGTGGAACAACATGAGGGTGAGTAATTAATGATGCTATTTTCATTTTTTTGGGTAAACTAATCCTTTAAAGAAGACTAAGGAAAACCCTCTGAGACCCTGCTTAACAAGAGTTGAAAAATCATTAGGAGACATGGACTTAGTTTACACGTTAATCAGCTCTATATTTATTCGAGTCCCAGCAAAACATACTAATTCATAAAACAAATGGTATGCATAGATGATTTAAAAAAAAAAAAAAAGCTTCCTATTACTAAATTCAGAAAAAAGAATGTTAATTCATGCATACATGACCTCAAGGCTAGATTATTGTAATGTGTTTATGGGTGGTTGCCTTGCAAGTTATTGCATTGTTTGTGAGACAGGCATACTCTGTCATTTTAAATGTGTCTTTTACACATAACACAGTATCACATTTCCATAATTCAAATCTCTGGCTGCAGTAATTGGGTTTATAGTCATTTATAAGCCAGTTGTCCACTATAAATGGCAGCTCCCCTGGACAGACTTCAACTCTTTTTCTTTCTTCATTTCTGACACCTGATGGAGTTTGGGCTCCTTGCCACTGTAGATTTCTCCTTCCTGTTGAGTGACATTCCTTTTTAGAACACACTGGTTTCCAACAAGAAAAAAAACAAAAAACATTTAAAAAAAAAAATTAAATTAAAAAAATACATGCAAATCTAAACCTGACAGTAGATGCAGGAGAAAGAAGACATTGAGAATAAATATATTGGAAAAAAAAACAAAAAGCCCACATGAGGATTGAGTCTTCCAAAAATGCAAAAGCACCAAAACTGGTCCATACAACTTAGATTTCAAGTCTTCAGTCAGGAAAAGACTGAAATTGAAGCTTCTCTTGTAGCGGAGGCAACCTTGAAGATGATAAAGACTGGTTTCGGAGAGCAGTGTACAAGGTGTGTCAGTCAGAACACGGCAGAGAATGAAGTCATGAACTTGAACTGGTTTAATATGGCAATTATGTAAATGTACATCAGAGAGGGGAGCCAACCATTAAACATGACTCTAAACAATGCTTGCTTGAATATGCAACAACTCCAGTTACAATGAAGAAGGCCACAGCGAGTCGGTTTGTCCCCCTGAGGTCAAATCCAAGGGAGTTAACAAGTTCTGAGAAGCACTTGGAATGGGGTCAAGCAAGCCAGCAATAATGGAGATACGGGAGCACATGTGGTCGAATATGTGGAGTAATGTCCTTGCTTGAATCAGTTTGTACAGAATCTTAATCAGATGGGAGTGTAACATACACTCTAAGAAGAAAAGGTTCAAAAATGAACCTTTTAAGGTTCCTGGCGATTGCAACTGTGGGGGAACCTTAAAGGTTCATTTTTGAACCTTTTTAAAAAGGTTCTAATTGGAACCTTCACTTAAAGGTGCATTAAAGCCTCATTAAGGTTCCATTTTGAACCTTTTCCTTTTAGATAGCAATAACATATATTAATAATAATTATTAAAATATAATATAAATTATACATTAACTATATGTCTTATATATAACTTATATAACTATATCTTAATCCCATTTCAAAACATTGAATACAGAACACAATGATTGTCTATAAAATGTTTAATACATAAATATAATGAGCACAGGCACCAATGGACAGAGAAAAAAGGAATATTGTTTTTTATCATTCAAATAAATAAATAAACAATCAAATAAATAAATCATTTCATTCATTAATCTATAAATTTCCATCAACCTTTAACAGAATGTAGCTGAATATCTATCATTTTTATATTATTTTTAATCATTTAATTTTTAATTTATATATAATTTTTAAGATAATGTTTAAACAGGACATTAAACAGGACATTTTTATTTTTCAAAGAGTGTTTCTCGGCTTTGAAGCATATTCAAGGTTGAAGATGAAGTACATTGTGGTGACCTGGTCATATCGTCTACTTCACAGACCTTCTCCCCTTGCATCATTATTTCTAAAACAGACTGCATCCAAGGCACATCCATTTACAGTATATGCAGCACAGGGTTGGGTGTACGTGGTTCCTAAACAAGAAGAGAATAATGTTATATTCAATATAATATGTATGTATTCAATATAAACGTATTAAATTATACATAATTTCCATTATTATTTGCTTTTAAGTCATAATTTGAAACACAATTTTACTCACAACTGAGGGGACATTAAGGGCTGGATATCATGATAATATTTCCTTTGTGGAGTGATGTTTCATATAGTCTGTCCTCTCACTCTTTGTCCATGTCATTTAGTCCTCTAAAAGGATTTGGTGATCTCCAAGCATTTGGTTTTCATTTTATCCAAGTGGATCCCCATGCGTTAATCATCTTCTCCTGAATAAATCTACCCACAAAAACATGTCTGCTATTCTTAAAAAACTTAAGTTGATTCTGTCTGGGACACTTACCCCAACTGCCCTTGACCTCTTTTGATACACATCTTGGTAAGACAGATTGTCCATCTACAAAAACAAAAGAAATATATTATTAAGCAAGTGCGTAATTTTAGAGAATGCTGGAGAGTAAAAACAGTTCTCTATATTTCCAGGTCTCCAACAAGCGAACAATTCAACAAGGTGTGTTCAGCCATTGTTACAAAATACCAGTGCCCGGTTGCATAAAGCACCTTAAGTATAATTTTCCCATAAGATCGCCCTTATGTTTCCCTTAAACTTAACGGTTATTTTCTGCAACACCCTTAAGTGTTACTTAAGGGTTTCTTTAGGTGAAACATCATAAACCCTAAGAATTTCCCTTAAGTAATCCTTTTAAAAACGATGTGTTGCATAAAGCCCCTTAACTGTCATTTCCCTAAGTATAACATAAGGTTTGGAAAACTTCACCTTAAGTGTTACAAGGAGTGAGCAGGTTCAAAGAGCTTTAAATGATACCAGATGAGGAATAAGGGTCTTATCTAGCTAAACGATCGGTCATTTTCTAATTTGTTTTTAAAATGTATATGCTTTTATATAAACAAATGATCTCCTTCAAGTGGTTCTGCCACTTCCGTATTCTTCAAACAGCATACCCTGTACGTCCTTCGCCTTCCCTATTCAACTTATGGAACGAATGCAGCACCAGTTCCGTTTTTTCCGTAAGTAGAATAGGGAAGGAGTAGGACATACAGCATACAGCTTTTCGACTGAAAGCATGGGGATGACATGGGGGTGAGTAAATTATCAGGAAAATTTTATTTGAAAGTGGACTAATTTAAGATATTTTTGTTGAAATCCGATGGCTCAGTGAGGCCTGCATAGCCAGCAATGACATTTCCTCTCTCAAGATCCAAAAATATACTAAAAACATATTTAAATCAGTTCATGTGAGTACAGTGGTTCAATATTAATATTATAAAGCGACAAGAATATTTTTGGTGTGCCAGAAAAACATAATAAGGACTTAAATGGTGATGATGAGTGTGTCGAATCAGCGGTTCGGAGCGCCAAAGTCACATGATTTCAGCAGTTTGGTGGTTTGACACGCAATCCGAATCATGATTCGACACGGGTATAATGCTATATTCTGACTTATTTACACTGTTAAAGAGTTGGATTCTCATGCTAAACGTGGCCAAAGTTTCAAAACACGAGTTGGACGAATGACGGAGTACTGTATTTCTGTGCCAAAAACACTACACAGGCTTGTAGTAAGTGTTTTGAATTCGGCCATCACTAAATAAGTTATTTCGTTTTTTTTTGGCGCACCAAAAATATTCTTGTTGCTTTATAATATTAATATTGAACCACTGTACTCACATGAACTGATTTAAATATGTTTTTAGTACATTAATGGATCTTGAGAGAGGAAATGTTATTGCTGGCTATGAAGGCCTCACTGAGGCATCGGATTTCAACAAAAATATCTTAATTTGCATTTCGAAGATTAATGAAGGTCTTACAGGTGTAGAACGGCATGAGGGTAAGTAATAAATGACATTATTTTCATTTTTGGCTGAACTAACCCTTTAAGGTGCTTTATGCAACCGGGCACAGTTCTTAAGAGACAAGACTGGAAGAGTGTATGTAAGAACATGTCAAAGAGCCCTTCAGTTTATACACTCTAAAAAATGCTGGTTTAAAAACAACCCAAGTTGGGTTGAAAATGGACAAACCCAGCGATTGGGTTGTTTTAACCCAGCGGTTGGGTTAAATGTTTGCCCAACCTGCTGGGTAGTTTTATTTAAACCAACTATTGTTTAAAAATTGCTATATGGCTAGCTTAAAATGAACCCAAAATAGTTGGGAAATTAAAAACCAGATGCAATTAGAGGCAACAATAATAGACAAAAGGTGAATGTTTATTAATAAGCTTTAATATTTTATTAATATAAATTTAATAGTTTAATAGTTTATTAATATAAATGTATTAATAAGCAATTTAATAAATGTTTATTGTTTAATAATTATTCATTGAACATTAATAAATGTTCATTTCCAACATACTTTGGGTTAATTTTAATTAAGCAATACAGTAATTTTTAAACAATAGTTGAGTTAAATAAAACTACCCAGCAGGTTGGGCAAACATTTAACCCTACCGCTGGGTTAAAACAACCCAATTGCTGGGTTTGTCCATTTTCAACCTAACTTGGGTTGTTTTTAACCCAGCATTTTTTAGAGTGTATATAGTAGCTATGTAAGTGAAAAGGTGTTATTTCATTTGACATACTTACATCTACAATACTTGCCATATTTTTAGTGTCACAAGTCCTTGGACCATTGGTAAAATAACCCATTTCCTTACTTTGCTAAACCTGCTACGAATTTCATTTAGTTTTTCAATACCAGTCAAATGTGATCTTTCTTGAATTAGTTTTTAAGCATCTCATGCCATGTGTCACTTACCTGGCTCCTTACCTGTTCGTCTCATAATTGAGATCCCTCACCTTCATCGTCCTTTGTCTTCAGTCCAGACCAATCCGCTCACCATCATCTACAAATACAAAGAGACTGTTATCATCCAGCTAAGTTCATTCAACCTGTCATCATTCAATCTACTAACCTGTTTATTCTCCCCATCTCTGCCACCTGCAATAATAAACCTTTGTGAACTGTATTACCTCCTTCCGTCTCCTTCTGTCCGTGACACCATGACTCCTTTAAAAATAATATTATTTAAAATACTATAAAAGGTTTTATGAAACTGCAGGGCTCTTTGACACGTTCTTACATACACTCTTCCAGTCTTGTCACTTAAGACTGGTTTTTGGTAACCAGGGCTAAACTAACCTTGTTGTATTGTTTGCTTGCTTTACCTGAAATTAAAGAAAGGCAATTTTACCCTCCATCTTTCTTTAAAATTATGCACTTACCTGTACTTCACTGTGGGAATTAACATATATATGTGCACATCTGATCAAACAGATTATGTTTTAACTCCATTTGCTTTGTGATAAAAAAAAAGAGTAATAAATACATTTTATAAAGAAAAAAAATCTCCACTCTCCTCAAGTTTTTTTGTATTGCTAGTGGGGTAGCTGATAAATTTCTGGTCACCCTGTTTGAGCAATACGTTGTGTTGAGATTGATCCATGTGAAATACCAAATCAAGTCCTACAGAAACAAAAAACTGCAGAGAGGTGCATGTTATAATGGTACTACTAACAGCTCGGTAATTTGTAACGATAGCAATATAGTTTAGCTAAAAGTATGTGGAAACCTAACCATCACACCTATACAAGTTGATGGGCATCCCATTCCAAAACGGGAATGCAATATAAGTTTAAAGCAATGTAAGTTGTTTTGGATAACAGTGTCAACTAAATACATACATGTGAGAAAATGCTAGTCACTGAATTCTTCAGTACAACCTATTAAGTAATTAAAAAATGTTAATAATAATTAATAGAGGTGTCCACAAACTTTTTTAAAACTTTAAGAGTAGATGTAATAAACTTACACATGAATGGTCTTGGTAGGCATCTCAGTCTTTAGGTTTTCTTCTAATCTTATGAATTTAACTTGATCCTTCAATTTAGGAAATATTTTAGGTATCATAGTTTTCAGTTAGGTTCATTCAAGTGTCCGCATCAATTCCATTGTCTGTTAAAACAACAGGATTCAATAGGAGAATGTCATATCTGCTTAATTGTGAAAATGTCTGTTTTGCTGCAATGGGGAAGTTAAACAGAGTGTGCATTTTTGTGAGATAAACCTTGAAATGTAGGGATGATCACCTGGAAACTGTTGCCATCAACCAGTCAGCCACATGGATTTTCCAGTGAATCAGCTCTGAGCTCATTCTTGCCTCTATATGCAGAGAAATATTGCAATTTAGAAAACAATGCGTTATAAAATATGAATAAAAACAAACTTTTCATTTTTACTAAACTCTCTCTCTCTCTCTCTCTCGGGCGCGCGAGCAAACACACGCGCACACACAGTAAGGATAAAAAACGGGAAAATATCTTGAAATAGTACATGTGGAAAAGGTGTAGTAAGTGGTAAGTTACACCCGGAATTATTTCTCCAGGCCGTTAAATTGACAATATTGTGGCCGCATTAACACGACGTGTCTGCTTAGGCCCGTCGTCATTTATTCATTATCACACACCTTAAAGTTATTATGACATTAAATAGGTGTTTCATAGCTTTTTCAAAAAGTTAATAGTTTATTTGAGACGTTATGTTGTCTTACCTCAGATTTTTGTGTCGTTCCGCTCTTTCCCACTCGGTCCCGCTGCTGCCGCTTCAAAATTTGTAACGGTTTTGTCCACGTGACCACTGACATCATTGCGCGAGAGAGACTTGTGGAGATTCAGTGCATTGCTTTGCGTACCAAAGCCAAGATGAAAACATTTAAAGCATTTTGAAGGATTTGCTTATTCATGCTTAAAAACGAAACAATATTAATAATCTCGTTTACTTTTAGTGAAAATAATGTACTTTTGAATTGCTAGTTATTTGTCAGTATTCTTATTTTGTAAAAACGTTTAGGCACAAGCAATCTCAGCACATAAATGATTAACAACAGCTGTAGTAAAATCAATAGTAGTAGTAGTAGTAGGCTAGTAATGATAATAATAATAAACTAAATAAAGATAAAATAATCTTCCTGATGAAACCTTACACAATACAATTATGAAATGTTTTCTAAAACATGAGCTAATAACAAAGTAGATAAAGTTGGAACAGAAGGAGAGATAAAACACGTAAAATAAATTGCCTGTGCATCACACCTTACTCGTGATTTTTGCTCCAAAACTGCATAGTGTCCTTTTCAATTGGGAAATATTTATACGGTTGTCTAAGCGGAAGATATTGAACACAGTCTATTTTTAGGGCTAAGAATTTCACGTCACCTCTCCATTTGACATTGAACAGCTTCTTGTCCATTTATGAATGTAAAACTGAATTTTTATTCTTGGTCTTAAAAATGGACAAAAAACATGGTGTCTTTCAATGTTAAGATGCAATTTATAGAAATGTGCGGGGAGGTCGGGGGGTACAGATGAAACACTGTATCGACTGTACACTCCATAGAATCCAATCATATTAGAAAAGGTTCATAAATGAACCTTAACTACACACAGGTTCTAATATGAACCCTGTTACCACAACAAAGGTTCTAAAAAGAACTTCCAAATAACCAGTTTACCTGTAAGTTCAACTTTGAACCTTTTTGATAGTTAGAAGTTCATATTTGCACTATAAAGTTCTTTATTGAACTCCAAAGGTTCGACCTCTTCTAAGAGTGTACGAATTGTGCTGATATTTGGTGTGGTTTGCCTGTAACAGACAAAGAGCAGCACTCTAATAACAGTAAACACATTATAACAGCATTAATATACAAACTATTGACTTCCCCCCTCACATATGAACAGAATAATGCATGAACACATAATATAATCACATCCTGACCAGCATTAAATCACTCACATTTCATTTACTCACAATTACATTTTCCATCATTGTATTATTATTATTTATCAACATGAACTATTATAACATTATAAACTGATCACTGTACTGTAGACTGACATGCAAGTTATGAGATATAGCACAGACAGATTATCAATTTGAATTAGAATCGTGCCATAACATTAAACTACCAATAACTGCGCCATAACACAACATCAAGTGTAGATCAGCACTCTTATTAGATGCACAGCAGCACAATATACACTCGATCTGAGGCTGGTAACCAATGTTATTAGTCTTGTCCAGTGCCTGTGTATGCGACAAACTTGTGCAGCGGCTGATACAATATGATGTTTGCCCGAGCTGAATTGTTTTGCTTTGCGAGCTCATGTGCACATCATACACACTGAAAAAAGTGAAACTACTGTGTTGTTCATTTAAAGTGCATTTTTACATTGGACTAAGTGAAAATCATGGTTTCTGGTTTAAACCTGTTTTTTTCAGTTTGCCTTAAAGCAAATAACGAAGCCCCTAGAACAAATTAAAAACAACAATTTGACTTAAGTAGTATTTTTACTTTAAACCAGATGTTTTCATGTCACGTGACCACATGACGTCACATCAACTAACTGCTCGCGCCACCAGCCAGCATTTTTCCATCCGCCATTATCGCTTCGCTTCGAGTCTGAAGACGGTCCGTGGCCTAGGAAATCTTTTTAGACAAGGTAAGCATTCGAAAATGTGTTTTAACGAAAATAAGTGTTTTTCATTCACATTTATGGTTAGTGGCAGGATGGACAATTAGGTTATTACTTTACAGACAACTGTGTTTGTGCACATGTTAGCTAAAGCTAGCCAAACCAAACCATGCTATCGCAATACACATGTTGCCTCAGTGTGACAAATACAAGGTTAATTTAGTTATTATTTCACTGTGATGTAAGGAAAATATAATGGTAATTTAGTGTGATAAGGCTCGTTTGTCTCTAACAAAGTTAGTGCTCGAATAAACTACAACGGCTTTCTCACATACACTTCAGCCGTCAAATAATCTAACGTTGGTTAAACATTGACCGCGGGAGCTGTAACGTTATATGAGACGTTAATGGTAATGTCGGAATCAGTTAATGTTCGTTTCAGCCTATTTGTGTATAGAGTCGGTAATTGTTTTTTTTTTTTTAAAACGACAACAATTATTCGGATTTCACATAGGCAAACGGCTGAAGCGGTGCCAGTTGTTGGAGGTGCGTTTCCCAAAAACATCGTTATCCAACTAACATCGCAAGTTCTGTCGTTACTAACATAGTTAAATGATTCGGTGTTTCCCGAAACCATAGTTCAAACGAACATTCACAAAAAGCATCGCAAACTTGTGTGGTTGGAACGACAGCTTTCTTGTTTTTTACGACATGTGGACTTCCATCATTATCTTGAGCAAAATAAGCAAGCTCTCATTAAGTACAATGTATATCTTTTATTTTGAATATATACAAATGTCATTTACATATTTTAGTTTGTCAAGAGATTTTAAGCACCGTTTTTGAAGAGTGCGCATGTGTGTACGTGCTCTAGTACGCAAGTAACGTTAAGAGATTGAATCTGGAAAGCAAAATGACTAAGAAAAATGAAAGTTATTAATAAAACTTACTGAATTAGAAAATGAGTTCCGATTGACAAGGAAGAATTCATATTCCATTGTTTCTCCTGTCAGCATAATGCAGTTTAGTACAATATCACTACAAAAGTAGGGACTAATTAATAATTACAGTCTAGTGATTATGGATAGTGCTAATTGCCCCAACAAAAAACTAAGATGTGAAATCTCACCTTTTCCTTTGTTTTACAGGTTGGATTTTGTTCCCTGGAAATTCCAGAATTTTGCCCTAATTGCTGAATTTGGTGAGTACCAACGTAAACATCTGTGAACATTATTTTTATGTTTTAAATAGGAATCATCACTAACACTAGAGAATAGCTTTTAAATTACCACAGAGTAGTGTTGTCACGGTACCAAAATTTCAGTAGTCGGTACCGATACCATGAAAATTTTATGGTTCTCGGTACCAATTTCGGTACCACAGTAAAATCTATTGGAACTATTTTACCATTTTATATAGCCTATTTTAAAAACATTAAATATGATTTGGAGTGTGTGTGTTTGTGTGTGTATATATAGGCTACCTCAATGAAATAAATTTTGAAATATAAAAAAATAAATAAATAATTAAATGCTCAAACATCCATTGTGTACTGTTGAAAAAACCAGCATATGCTGTTAAGGTAGGTTTTGAAGCTGTATGCTGGTCAAATGCTGGTCCTAAACTGGTCCTGCTGGTCCATACTAGTCCTAAGCTAGTCCTGGACCAGCATAAACCAGCTCATACCAGCTTCAAAACCTACTTTACCAGCATATGCTCGTTTTTTCAACAGGGGTAACAGATGTGCGTGTTTATTTTAGCTATTCCATCAGAGAAACAACACACTACAGTCTGTAAAACTATGAAATAAACATGAGAATGAACCTCATTGGTTATGCAGAACGTTTGAGCTTCCAGAGGAGGTTTGTTCTTGTGAGTTATTCACGTTCAGTTGAGCTTCTGCTTGCGTTCGCTGATCAACGTTAACACGCGAGCAAAAGACTCAATTGAATCTGTTCGTAACAACTGATCAATTCTTTTCAGAAGATTTAAACTAAACTGCTTGATTCTTATGTGCTAGTTAATAAATTGTATATTATATTTTTGTAGAACACTGTATATTATTGTATCTTAATCACATTTTGATATAATGTTTACTTCAGAGCAGCAGCAGTGCAGATGGTCATAAAATGGAAATTGTATCCAAATATTGCATTGCGGAAAGTGTCAGTCTGTGGCCAGATACTGAAATGAATGAAAATGAGTCCACAAGGCAGATTTTTTTTTTTTTTTTTAAAGGATTAGTCCACTTTCAAATAAACTTTCTGATAATTTATTCACCCCCATGTCATCCAAGATGTTCATGTCTTTCTTTCTTCAGTCGAAAAGAAATTAAGGTTTTTGATGAATATTAGGATTATAGGATGAATATTAGGATGAATAATAGGATTATTCTCCTTATAGTGGACTTCAATGGCCTCCAAACAGTTGAAGGTCAAAATTACAGTCTCGGTGCAGCTTCAAAGGGCTTTACACGATACCAGATGAGGAATAAGGGTCTTATCTAACTAAACGATCGGTCATTTTTGAAAAAAATACAACTGTATTTGTTTTATATAAACAAACATTCGCCTTCTAAGTGCCTCCGTCAAAACCGCATTTCCGTATTCTCCAAAAAGCTTACACTGTATGTCTTATGCCTTCCCTATTCAACTTACGGAAAAAATGTAACTGGCGCTGCATTCGTTTTCGTAAGTTGAAAAGGGAAGGCGTAGGACATACAGCGTAAGCTTTTTGGAGAATACGGAAATGCGGTTTTGACGGAGGCACTTAGAAGGCGAATGTTTGTTTATATAAAACATATACAGTTGTATTTTTTTTTCAAAAATGACCGATCATTTAGTTAGACTCTTATTCCTCGCCTGGTATCGTTTAAAGCCCTTTGAAACTGTCATTTTGACCTTCAACCGTTTGGAGGCCATTGAAGTCCACTATAAGGGGAAAAATCCTGGAATGTTTTCATCATAAACCTTAATTTCTTTTCCACTGAAGATATAGTGAATCTTGGTTGGAGTATGTATACTACTGTATTAAACTTTTTTGGGGGGAGCACAGCATATGTTGCAACTTTTTGAAGATAGATATTATATAATACTCAACCAATGCTTTACTTGTGATAAGGTCAAGTTGCTATGAGAAAAATATTTGGAAGATTCGACATTAAGTATCTGTTGGATTTTGCAAGTCATTACATTTTCTTATTACTAGACCTTCAATTTTGTTATTTGAGATTTGATTGGGAAAATTTCTTTATTTTTTTATATAGACACACCAGTCACTGATTTAATCAAAATAACTTTGTAATCAATGTTTTTTCTTCATCTTTTATTAGGTTGTTCAGAAGGACGAAGCTGAATCGGAGCTTCACAGATGTACAATGGCAGTGTACATCTTCAAGGAAGATCATTTCCAGCCACCACATCAAGTTGGAATTGTTATCGAAGGAGTGAAGGTCCTTAATGACATGCCATCGGTCCCACATGCATGTGCCATGTTGTTTGGCCTCATCTACGTGTTAAATTTGAGCTACCCAAGTGAACTCAAAAACACCTTTGAGGCTCTACAGAAAATATTCATGGAGGTCGAACCCAAGAAAATGGCACGCAAAGTGTTCAGTCTAAGTGTGAAGCTCTAAATATTGGAGAAATTTGGATACAGGATGTTTTGTGTTCAGTCTAAGTGTGAAGCTCTAAATATTGGAGAAATTTGGATACAGGATGTTTTATTGTGTTCAGTCTAAGTGTGAAGCTCTAAATATTGGAGAAATTTGGATACAGGATGTTTTATTGTGTTCAGTCTAAGTGTGAAGCTCTAAATATTGGAGAAATTTGGATACAGGATGTTTTGTGTTCAGTCTAAGTGTGAAGCTCTAAATATTGGAGAAATTTGGATACAGGATGTTTTATTGTGTTCAGTCTAAGTGTGAAGCTCTAAATATTGGAGAAATTTGGATACAGGATGTTTTGTGTTCAGTCTAAGTGTGAAGCTCTAAATATTGGAGAAATTTGGATACAGGATGTTTTATTGTGTTCAGTCTAAGTGTGAAGCTCTAAATATTGGAGAAATTTGGATACAGGATGTTTTGTGTTAGACTGAACACAATAAAACATCCTGTATCCAAATTTCTCCAATATTTAGAGATTCACACTTAGACTGAACACAATAAAACATCTAAGTGTGAAGCTCTAAATATTGGAGAAATTTGGATACAGGATGTGTTTTATTGTTAGATCTTGTATTCAAATACATTCCATGAATAATGGAAGAGGCCATTGTTAAATCCTCGTCATTTCTCTCAATTTATCACTTATTTTACTAAAGTAAAGTTGTTAAAGTTTAACATACCACTTTAATGTGGTAAAGGTTACAGAAAGGTTGAGTTTTCAAGGAGAGGTGTACAAAACAGTTTTACATTAATATGGTTCAAGTTGACAATGTTTAAAAAAAAAACTTTTTAAAAACATTTTATTTTAATGTTTTTCCATCTATTGTTGATAAAGGCTAGTCTAACTGGCAGCAAAAGTCATTTGGCTTTATTTTTATTTTTGTATGTTTTTATTTTTGTATGTTTTTATTTTTTTGACTGAGAAACTGATGCATATTTTAAAGACATCACAATAAACACAGGTCTATTGAAGAGAATATTCATGTCTTTATTTAAGTAACGTTTGGTCTTGTGACTAAAGAGAATAAATTGATTTAGGTGTTATTAAAAATCTAGTTTGTACTGAATCAGAAATTTAACTTGAGTAAACTTAATAAAATTCCTTGTAACAAAATTACAGCAATTTTTTTAGTTTAGTCCAAAGTAAAAATGATACTTGGATGTTATGGTAAAAAGTAAGTTTTTCCAAAGTAAAAAATTTAAGCTGTACTAAAGTAAAAATAATGATTTGGTCTCCATAAAAACCAATATTTTAACTTTGTTTCAATGTAATTTTTTTACCTTGGGCTGAAGAACTATTTTGATTGATATTAAAATAAAATTTAAAGTTTTAACCAAATTAAAAATATAGTTTGAGAAAAACTAATAAATTTGGCTGTAACAAATTACAGCAATTTTTTTAAGTTGGTCCAAAGTATCATTTTTTACAGTGCAGGTGCTGGTCATATAATTAGAATATCATCAAAAAGTTGATTTATTTCACTAATTCCATTCAAAAAGTGAAACTTGTATATTATATTCATTCATTACACACAGACTGATATATTTCAAATGTTTATTTCTTTTAATTTTGATGATTATAAGATCAATGAACTGATATGAATTATAGGAAAATCCCAAATTCAGTATCTTAGAAAATCTGAATATTGTGAAATATTGTGAAAATACATGGTATCCCTGTTCTTAATTGGCCAGCAAACTCGCCTGACCTTAACCCTATAGAAAATCTATGGGGTATTGTGAAGAGAAAGATGCGATATGCCAGACCCAACAATGCAGAAGAGCTGAAGGCCACTATCAGAGCAACCTGGGCTCTCATAACACCTGAGCAGTGCCACAGACTGATCGACTCCATGCCACGCCGCATTGCTGCAGTAATTCAGGCAAAAAGAGCCACAACTAAGTATTGAGTGCTGTACATGCTCATACTTTTCATGTTCATACTTTTCAGTTGACCAAGATTTCTAAAAATCCTTTCTTTGTATTGGACTTAAGTAATATTTAAATTTTCTGAGATACTGAATTTGGGATGTTCCTTAGTTGTCAGTTATAATCATGAAAAGTAAAAGAAAGAAACATTTGAAATATATCAGTCTGTGTGTAATGAATGAATATAATATACAAGTTTCACTTTTTGAATGGAATTATAAATGAAATAAATCAACTTTTTGATGATATTCTAATTATATGAACAGCACCTGTAAGGATTTAAACAATTGCAATACCCCACTTTGAACAGAAGGGGTCACTCTACTATAACTTGTTAATAGAATGAATGCAAAATGTTCATAGAGAACAGCACACTGCCATTCATTTCAAATTTAAAGGCCCGCTGAAATGTCTTGGCACGCGCAGCATTATTCAATATGTGGACATGATTTCAACTGAAACAGAAAGATAGGGCGATATATCGAACAGCCTCGCCTCTTTTTTTAAAATAGCCAAGAGCGTTTAGTTTATGTTACAGCTTGGCCAGAGCCATTTCCTTCCTATCTCTAACCATTTCTCCTCATAATGTCCTTTATCTCGCTTTAATATGCAGCATTCTGTGCAGAATTCAAATGGATCCGATATGATCCGCTCTGTGCGCTCGTGTCTCTTGACCAGAGCAGACTGCATGCGTTACAGCGAATCATCCCATGTGACACTATTCGCGTCAAAGGAAAGCATATTTACACTGTCTGAATCATTCCCTATTCTGTATATAGTGCACTATGTAACATTCAACACAGAAACTAGTAAATGTGTGAGCAAATGACCGATTTCGAGTGTAGGAGGCGGAAGATTTGATGAGAAGCTGAAGTGTGATGTGATGTCATGAAAATCCGTGATCCATTTTAACAGAAGTGAGAGACCGTAAGACTTGTATCTCCTAAATGCGAATTTTGTCATTGTTTTGGAACACACCAGCTTTTTCATAACCTTGAGGCTAATATATTCATACTAAAAGCTAAAAAACTTAAATTTTGATTTCAGGGGGACTTTAAATAAAATGAAAATCAACGTGTAGCAGCATTCAAATTTAATAATAATGAAAGATTAAAGTACGAAAAGATTAACTGCTGTTGTAAAGCTTTGGGGCCCTATCATACACCCGCTCCAGGCACGACACAAGTGTTTTTTGCTAGTTTCACCCCAACGCAGTTATCATTTTCATGTCCTGCGGCTCTTTGTGTAAATAGCAAATGCATTTGTGCCCAGTTGTGTGCCCATGGGCGTGCTGGTCTGAAAACGAGGTGTGTTCAAGCGCATTATTGGCGCATTGCTATTTTCAAGCAACTGAAACAGACTGTGCCATTGACCAACCGAAACCTGGTCTAAAGTCAATGAATATGCGGGTACACAATGTGTAATGTATAAAATTACTCTTTCAAGAATTAAAATGGATCAAAAAACACCACTAAATATATGATGTTATCCATACAACCCATGCACTATATTCAAAATCTCCTAAAGGCATAAGATTTGTGTGAGAAAAAAAAGACAGAAATTTATTTTGTTATTCACTGATAATCTTCCTCTGACTGGATCATTGAACTGAACTTGTGGATCGGATCAGTCTGATCCGTTAATGAATCATTCAGACCAGTTCTGTAAACTGCATCATCGATTTATTTAAAAGATTCAACTTAAAATAACGATTTGCTCACAAATGTTGGTCACATTGAAGAAATGTTATAAACATGCAGAACTTTAAGGAAGTTACAGTAAAATTTAAAAAAAAAAATTCTCCATATGGAAAAAAAGGTCATATGGACCTCTTTTTTTTGTTATAAAACCATGCTGTTTTGTCTCCTTTTTAAATCCTTTAAATGAAACCACCTAATGTAAAACTGGGGTCTTTACAGTCTTCACATGAACAGGGGGATATGTGCTGTCAGACGCTAAGTGACGCTTTTCCAGAATTTATGGCTTTATCTTTTGCAGATATCTTAACTTCAGCTCTATGCTGCTTGGCAAACCATTCTTGACCAGTTCCTGTTTTATCTGAAACAAAAGATGGATAGACAGATCAAACATTCCATGTCATCAATTACCACTGTATTTTATATAAATAGTTTTGTAGTGTTTGTGTCTTACTTTCTGTAAAACATTCTGAATGTTTCCACTGTCTGTTAGGTCTAAAAATGAGGAAAGTTTCCCTTGAAGTCCAATGAAGTTTTCTAAAGGGAAACACACGCAGACATTCAGTATAAAAAGTAGTATTTATTTAATGTGTACATTTTGTACATGTATGTTGGTTACCAAAATATTTTCTAAGTGTGATATTACATTCTATTGCGATGAACCGTTACCTTTGTTTGACTTTGTTCCACTGTCCACCCTGAAGGCCCATCGACCGGGAACATTGACATTACTGGAGTTCTTGAGGTTTGAGATGAAGCTCCCGTTGATTGATCCAGGAATCACAAAGTAGTCAAAGGAGTTTACTGTGTCATAACCAGCCTGAGAGTATGTGAAACATTATTAATATAAATAGTGTATAATCAATAGTGAATTTTAACATTTTGTTCTAATAAAGAAAACAAGATTCTTTTACCTCCACTGGAAATCTTGTTACAGCAATATCACCATAATTCATCAGAATAAATGAAAAAATACTGCCTGAAATTAAAACCACCTGAAACGATGTTTCCTGAAAATATTGAAAAGAATAATTACTTTACACTTAGAGTTCACTGTTAATGAGCATTTTCTGACTGACCTCATTCTTATTTTTACTTTATTTTTTTTTTGTCACTGTCATTTTGTGTACTTATGTGTTCAATATAGTATTTTGAAATGTAATTGAATTGTGGATAAAGTGAAAACAGTCATATTTCAGAAGTACAATCTTACTGTGTTGGTCAAGTTGTAGTAAGGAACTTTATCCCACGTTGCAACAAAGACCCAGGAAGCGTTGAAGGTCAGATTTGGGAAATGATTGTTTATGTCCAGAGTGGCGCGTGTGAGAACACTTCCATTAGTGTACTGATGATATGAAACCACTCCTCTCGCATGGTTGTCAAGGTCGGTCCAGAGACCAGCAATTATATCTTGGCTTCTATTAGCAGCAAAGAAGTCAGGAACATACTGTGATGAAGGCTGGTTGAATGTGAGGTGTCCATTATTATTCACCTGAAACATGAGAAATATTGTCAAAAACCACAGCCACAGGATCACAGGTGAGTTTATAACATATCCAACACTTACAGTTAGATTTAGTATCAGGATGGAATCAAATTCTTACATAAATCTGCTTGTATGTGCGGCCAAAGAACAGAAATGGACTCAACAGTGGAATAACTGAGGAGCTTCCATCATCAACAGCAGGATTTCTTGTGTCTCCTGCTGCTGAGACGAACGGGTAGAATATTCCTGGTGTTTCCAAGAGAAGGAAGATAAATCATTTCTGTTACCTAATGTTTACATTTCACACTGATTTATGGGGCTCATGTTTAAATCTGGACTCATGTGGATGCAACAGTAAAATATACAACCACTACATAATTAATAATCTTGCGAATTTTTTTTTTTTTTTTTTTTTGAAATAAACAAAGTGTTACAGGTAACAGCGTCTTTAATAAATATACATATAATACACAAATATAAAACAAATACAGCACCCTCCACCCATTTGGCACCCTTGGTAAATATAAGCAAATTGACTGAGCTTGGGATGTTTCTGATATGAATGCACCAATAATTCAAAATTACCTGACCATAGCTTTGCAGTGCAGTTGTTTGTGCAATGGCTTAAATTCTAATTAAATATATATTACAATTACAAGCTATTATCATTCTAAAGAGCATATGATTATGTTTTTGGTCCTTTTTCTGGGAAGGGATTGTACAAGTTTAATTTGTGTATCTGCTAAGCTTAATTTTCCCTAATTTTTACGAGTCAAGTACACTAGCATACAGATTAGCTCAAAGCCTGCAGACATGAACTAAAAGCCACACACATATACATTTGTATGCTGTTTTAAATACATGCATAAACTTATCATGCAAACATTACATTAGGTTATACGAAATGTATCAAAACACTGGCTTGTAAGACAAAATCTTTTTTTTTATTTTTATCTACATAGAGAAAGTTTTTTTAAACTATATTTAAGTCTCATCTTTTTTGTCAATGTTGCATGCTGATATAGACAGAATTTAATGACATCTGTGTCATCTTTTCTTAGTAATCAAAAAAAAAAAAAAAAGGTGTGTATAGATTTTGTACAGTTACATTTCTCTTAAAATTAATTCAAACATCAAGTGGAAAGTAAATGGCTGTGTGGAAGTAAAATGACATGCATATGTGATAATGAATATGTGCTTCAGCAAATCTGCAAATTTCAAACACTGTTTTATCTACAGCCTTTACCTACAGACACAAACACACTTCAGCAGTCAGTAGAAGTCACAGCATATACATTACCTGCCAACGTTGTGTTTGGAGTGACAGCAGCATTATTGATGGTAATGTTCCTAGCTTCTGCAAATAAATAAATAAATAAAATAATGAATCTTAAAGAATAAACAGATACAAATATAAATTACATAAGTACAAAAGGCTCATGTCAATGTATTTACCTCCACAGTATGCCAAAAACAGACAGATGGTCTAACAATCTCACAGATGTAATACATCACAAAAACAGAGTCATGGTTAAATGCAAATTGTATTTACTGTACCTGCGCAGTATGCCAAATAGCAGGTAATTGGGGTCACAAACTCATAGACGTAGTAATTGCCAGGACAGGCTTTGACTTTAATGGGATTGGATCGGAACAAACAGCAGTCATTCAACCAGTGACCGCAGACACCTCGAGTGACCACTCCATCCTCAACTTTTGGATGTCCTCCTTTCAGCCACAGTGGTGCAGCAGTGCCACAACTATTTGTATCAACACATGTGTCTGCCATCTGAACACTCTGATTCTGAATGAAGAGACGGTACCAGCCGCTCCAGCTGACCGCAGTGTCACACATTGTGAATTGATGATAGTTGGTGGATCTACGTGGATCATCCAGCACAGTGTAGTTATAGCAGGGGTCTGTGAAAACATAAAAATCAATTAGAAAATTTAATTACTATTCATATTATACACGTGCCATGGGATCTACCTAAGAGTGGAATAATAATAATAAAAAAAAAAAAAATTCCTCAAATGAGTTTTAAGTTATACACAGCAAATTGTAGATCATGTTTTCATTTAGAAAATACAAAACAGTTGAACCAAAGATTTAATCGCATATGCTATGAAGGAATAAATGAATATACTTAATTTTACTTTCCATTAATATATAATTTCTTTCATTGTAGGGCCCTTACAACACAACTGACAACGCAGAGAGGCGATGGACAGATTCAGGTAATTCACTCACACACACACACACACACGTTTGTTTTTGTGAAATGTGGGGACATTCCATAGACATAATGGTTTTTATACTGTACAAACCGTATTTTCTATCCCCCTACACTACCCCTAACCCTAAACCTAACCATCACAGGAAACTGTGCACACTTTTACTTTCTCACAAAAACTCATTCTGTGTGATTTATAAGCCTTTTGAAAAGTGGGGACATGCTGAATGTCCTCATATTTCACCTCTTTTTGTAATACCTATGTCATACCCATGTCATTATACACATTTGTGTCCTGATATTTCACAAAAACAAGTACACACACACACACACACACACACACACACACACACACACACGTTTGGTCTATGTTTTATGGGAACATAGACCAAACATGTAGGGACCAAAATTGTATCATGAACCCCTCTAATTAATACTATGTTCTTTAGAATGATTTAGAAATATTATATGGTATAAGGTATCTAATTGATACTTTAGAATGATATTATTATTATTAAGAGCATATATGATTTTATTTTTGGTCCTTTTTCTGGAAAGAGATTACATGTTTGATTTGTGTATCTGCTCAAGAGTTTTTTCCCCTCATTTTTACAAGTACATTAGTATAGATGAGCTATGCATATGCATAAACTAATCATACAAACACATTTAATGAGGTTATATGAAATGTATCAAAACACTGGCTTGTAAGACAAAATCTCTTTTATCTATATATAGAAATTGTGGTCGTTTTTAAACTATATTTTAGTCTTGTCTTTTTGACAACAATTTTATATGTTGATATAGACACAGCATTTAATGATGTCTGTGTCATCTCATCTCATCTTAGTAATAGAAAAAAAGTTGTGTATAGATTTTGTACAGTTACATTTCTTACAATTCATTCAAACATCAAGTGGAGTTAATGCAGGAAAATAACATGAATATGTGGTAATGAACATGTGCTCCAGCATCTGCAAATTTCAAACACTTTAATCTACAGTCTTTACCTATAGAGACACAAACACAACCTACTGAATGATAGATTTTCATGATACATCCTGTCAAAACTTCAGCAGTCAGTAGAAGTCACAGCATATACATTACCTGCCAACGTTGTGTTTGGAGTGACAGTAGGTTTACTGATGATACTGTTCCTAACTTCTGGAAAAAATAAAACAAATAATGATCAATAAACAGATAATTGATGAAATGAATGTATTTACCTCCATAGTATGCCAAAAACAGACAGATGGACAAAAACACATATATGTAATACATTACACAAACACATTCATGGATGAATGCAAACTATGTTTACTGTACCTGCGCAGTATGCTGAATGACAGGTAACTGGGCTCACAAACTCATAGACGTAGTAATTGCCAGGACAGGCTTTGACTTTAATGGGATTGGATCGGAAGTAACAGCAGTCATTTCTCCAGTGACCGCAGACATCTCGAGTGACCACTCCATTCTCAACTTTTGGATGTCCTGCGTTCAGCCACAGTGGT
The DNA here is from genome assembly GCF_024489055.1 of Chanodichthys erythropterus. Classification (NCBI taxonomy): domain Eukaryota; kingdom Metazoa; phylum Chordata; class Actinopteri; order Cypriniformes; family Xenocyprididae; genus Chanodichthys; species Chanodichthys erythropterus. The sequence goes on along the minus strand of NC_090239.1, from coordinate 3,866,962 downwards.
GCAGCAGTGCCACAACTATTCTCATCAACACATGTGTCTGGCATCTGAACGCTCTGACCCTGAATGAAGAGACGATACCAGCCGCTCCAGCTGACCCAAGCATCACACATTATCTGAGAGGAATATAGATAGTTAGTAGCTCTCCGTGGATCATCCAGCACAGTGTAGTTATAGCAGGGGTCTGTGAAAACATAAAAAAAAATCAATTAGAAAATGAAATTACTATTCATATTATACACTTGTGGATTGTTATTTACTTAAGAGTGGAATAAAAAAAACTTTTCTTCCTTAAATGAGTTTTAAGTTATATTATATTCATTTAGAAAAGACATTACAGTTGAACCAAACATTTCATCACAAATCCCATTTATTTTACATCAATATAATATATAATCTGAGGAGCTTCCATAATCAGCAGCAGAGTTTCTTGTGTTTCCTGCTGCTGAGCCGAATGGGTAGAATATTCCTGACACCAAGAGAATTAACAGAAATGAGAATGAACAGAAAACAATTATTTTTTTTTTTTTTAGCTTACATCTCTGTTACCTGATGTTTATATTTTACACTGATTTATGGTAGGGTTGTCATGATACCATATTAGCTTGCATATCGGCTGTTTATTAGTACTTATAAAGCACATATTAATGCCTTATTCTGCATGACCATATTCTACATCCCTTAATCCTACCCTATACCTAAACTTAAACACTACAACTACCTTACTAACTGTTAAAAAGCAGCAAATTACCAGTTTGTTGAAGCAAAAGTCATAGTTAATAGTGAATATGTGTTCCCCATACCAAAGTGATACCAAAATGTCTTTCGATACTACACTAGCTGAAGTATCACGATACCAAGTAGTATTGCGATGCCAAGCAGTATTGTGTTAATTTATAAAATGAACCAAACTTTAATAAATACATAGATATAAATGAAAGCAGACCATATCTTCCTCCGAATCCCTTTTGAGAATGAATAACTGACTATTGTTACCAATTAAATGAAATCAGTGTAAACAAAATTCATTTTAGCACTGCACAGTAACACAGAAGCTGCTTGAAGTGACATTTAGATGTGGCGTTTATGCATTTGCACAGCAATTATAATTGCATAAATAATGTAATGAGATTAATACTTTAATATGAAACTCTTTAAAGCTGCAGTCCGTAAGATTTGCCTCGTTTGTCACCATCTCTGTTTGAAACCTGTAATTAATTTCCAGTTATTTGCAGAATTATCATCTTTACGTGGGTTGTGCATCAGCACGAGCGGATGAATCTAATGTTTTGAGGCATATGTGTGGGCTGTCAGTCACCGCACTGGTGGATAATGTACTTCAGAGTCACATATTGCAGTCTTGGAAGTATGACCAAAATAAGAACCAGAAAACTGAACATCTGAACAAGTAAGAAACAAATCTGCCACTTTTGTTCTGACCAACTGAGAAAAAAAGCATTACAATAAATTGCGCTACCAAATGTGATTAAATCTAACGATCACTTAGCTCATATAACATCAAACCGTGCAATTATTATTGTTATACTTTGTTCTCAAATTAATGTTAACAACATCAGCATTGCGTGACTACGTGTATTTAGTGTGTATTAGCGTTACCTGTAGATTTCAATTTCTATACAATCTCTAATGTTAATTTGTAATACCATACAATCCGTCATCAAAATGATAAGTTTAATTAAAGGGCTATAAATGATCTGCCAATGGCAACATCCTAACATTTGATATAGCCTGCTAGCTAGGACTTGTTCTTTATGTAAACAGACATGACATAATGATGCAAAGAAGAATGCATGCTCCAATTTCTCGTGGAAATCTACAAGTACCACTAGAATTATACAACATTATTACAAACTTACCGTTGGGAATCTAGCTAAGGTAAGGAGATAGTTTTGAACACTGGCTGGTTATGTGCTTGCTCAAAAATTGATTTTGGATTATTTTTAACCAAAAAAGTTAAGGACTGCAGCTTTAAATATAAATACAGAAATATGAAATGTTGGGAAATAAATGAAATAATAGGCCTACTTTTCAAGTGTTCATGATTGAGTCATTGAATACTTCAACTGATTCTTTCAAAACAGGTTGATTCATTCAGGAACAAAGCAAATAGCTGCATCTCATTTTGGAGGCTGTGTCCTCCGGAGGTCGCATTTGAAGGCTGCAAACATCATCAAATGTAACGGTAATAAAATTGATTGTTATTCCTCATGAGGAATGCAGGGAATATGGTGTCCAAACAGGTGCAGAGGGCACTGACAAGTTAGCAAATGCATGGCTCAAAAATAATTACAGCATCATTCAGGAGCAAGAAAAATGAAATCAATCTGAATGTCATCCAATGCTCCAACTAATGACAGTGAAGATGAGGATAAAGATCAGTTCTACAGTAGACTGCAGAACATCCTGGGAACATTCCCAGACAAAGACATCATTATCCTTTTGGGCGACTTCAATGTCAAGATTGGATCTAATAACACAGGATATTAGCAAGTCATGGGGACTCGTGGACTGGGAACTGTGAATGAGAATAAAGAAACATGTGTGCAATTAACTACCTGGTCACTGGAGATAGCATCTTTCCCTACAAACAGATCCACAAGGTTTCTCCAAACAGCTAGACGGAGAATTAGATGACATCTGTATTAGCAAGAACTTTAAGACATCCCAGTAGGACGTTATAGTTGATAGAGGAGCAGATGTGGCGTCCGATCATCACCTGGTGGTGGCCAGAATGAAGCTGAAATTGAAGAACTGGACAGCCATGTCAGATAAAAGAGTGAAATATAACATCAGCTTTCTGAAGGACTCCAAAACTAAAGCAGAGTTCAGGCTGAAGCTCAAAAACCGGTTTGTAGTACTGCAAGAAATGGATAAAGACGACAAATTACTTGGTAAATGGCAGCCAGTAAAAGATGCTCTCAGATCAGTAAGCCAGGAGATACTCAGAGTCAGAAAACACCAGAATAAAGAGTGGATTACAATGGAGACCCTGAGCAAGACAGAAGATGAGAAGAAGAAGAAAGCATCAGTCAATAGCAGTAGGACTAGAGCAGCAAAAGCTAAGGTTCAAATAGATTACGCAAAAGTCCACAAAGCAGTGAAGAGGAGTATCAAGAGGGATAGTGGACTTGCAGCTGAAGCAGAGCAGGCAGCATACAATGGCAATAAGAAACAAATGCATGGCATCACCAAGGAACTGTCTGGAAGGTTCATGAAGCCAGTGCGGCCTGTCAAGGACAAACAGGGAAAGACCATCAAAGACATCGAGCAGCAGATAAAGAGGTGGGCCGAGCGCTTCAGAGAACTCCTGAATAGACCAAATCCACCAGACGTTGACCCAGCCATCTCAGACCTACCCATCAACTATAACAAGCCAACTAGAGAGGAAATCAGGAAATCCATCACCCTTTTTGAAGGGGGCTGGACCTGATGCCATCCCAGCAGAGGCCCTTGAAAGCAGACTGATGAATCTGTACAGATGCTGTATTCACTCTTTGAAATTATCTGGGAAGAAAAAGAGATTCCGACAGACTGGAAAGATCCTTGTAAAGATCCACAAAAAAGGTGCCAACTACATAGGTGTCACACTTCTGTCTGTACCAGGGAATGTTTTCAGTCGGATCCTCCTGGATGAAAGGCATTACTGACTCACAGCTTCGAGATCAACAAGCAGGTTTCCAGCAGAATAAATCATGCACGGACCAGATCACAACACGTCATAGTTGAACAGTCCCTCAAGTGGAATTCTCCCTTGTATATCAACTTTGCCAACTATGAGAAGGCATTTGATAGCTTGGATCGAGAAACCCTTTGGAAGATCCTTCAACACTATCCCAGTTAAGTTTGTCAACCTGATCAGAAAATCTTATGATTCTATATCTTATGATTCTATGTCTTGTAGAGTCATCCATGCAGTTCACCAACAGCTTCCAGGTGAAAAAGGGAGTGATAAAAGTGGAGAAGAAGTCATCCAAGAAACACCTAGTGACGTGACCTTGAGGCCGACATTACCAAGATGGGCTACACCTGGAACCAGCTGAATAGTATGGCCCAAGAGAGAGGACTCTGTGGATTTGTGGTTGGAAGCCCATACCCTGGTAAGGGTGACGGGCATAAGTGAATAAATTAAGTAAGCTATTATAATTCTAAAGAGCGTATGATTATATTTTAGGTCCTTTTTTTCAGGAAGAGTTTGTATATGTCACCGGCAATGTGTGAAATCTTCTAGGGAATATATAGAATGCCTGAAGTTTGTAAGCAAAGTATGAAATGGGTTATATTTCACACATTTCCTAGGTATTCTATACAATGCCAAAGGGCCAGCGTACTTGTCATTCTATATAACACCAAGGTAATATATAGAACGCCTAGAAAAAGTGTGCAACATAATTACAAAAAACAGACATTTCATACTTTGCCTACAAACTTCACACATTCTATATACCCTTGGCATTCTATAAAGTACCTGCTTTTTACACGTTGCCAGTAACATATACATGTTTAACTTGTGTATCTGCTAAAAGTAAATTTTTTCCTAATTTTTACAAGCACACTAACATATATGAGCTTAAATTTAGCAGACATGAACTAAAAGCCCCACACAAACACACACACTCATTTGCATGTTGTTTAAATATATCCATAAACTAATAAAAACACATTACATGAGCTTATACAAATTGTTTCAAAACACTGGCATGTAAGACAAAATCTCTTATCCACAGAGAAAAATTTCAGTAGTCCTTTTTTGTCAAAAAATATTGTATGTTGATATAGACACAGCATTTAATGACATCTGAGTCATGACCTTGTCTTAGTAATAGAAAAAAAAGTTGTGTATAGATTTTGTACAGTTACATTCCTTACAAACACTGTTTTATCTACAGCCTTTACCTACAGACACAAACACACCCTACTGAATGATAGATTTTCATGATACACAGCATATACATTACCTGCCAATGTTGTGTTTGGAGTGACAGTAGGTTTACTGATGGTAATGTTCCTAACTTCTGAAAAAATAAATAAATAAACAGATACAAATATAAATTACATAAGTGCAAAAGGCAATTGTATTTACCTCCACAGTATGCCAAAAACAGACACATTGTCTAACAATCTCATTGATGTAATACATTACACAATCACATTCATGGATGAATGTAAATGATGTTTACTGTACCTGCGCAGTATGCTGAATGACAGAAACCTGGGCTCACAAACTCATAGACGTAGTAATTGCCAGGACAGGCTTTGACTTTAATGGGATTGGATCGGAAGTTACAGCAGTCATTGGTCCAGTTACCGCAGGCATTTCGGGTGACCACTCCATCCTCAACTGTTGGATGTCCTCCGTTCAGCCACAGTGAAGAAAAACTGCCACATCTATACGGATCAACACATGTGTCTGGCATCTGAGCGCTCTGACCCTGAAGGAAGAGACGGTACCATCCGCTCCAGCTGACCGCAGAGTCACACATTAGTTGAGAGGAAAATTGATTGTTAGTGGATCTACGTGGATCATCCAGCACAGTGTAGTTATAGCAGGGGTCTGTGAAAACATAAAAAAATCAATTACGATTCATATTATACACTTGTGGCATAGGATCTACCTAAGAGTAGAATAAAAAAAAAGCTTTTCTTCCTTAAATGAGTTTTAAGTTACGCACAGAACTCCCTCCCATGACTCTGCAGTGGGCTGTCAGCACTGGGAAGCTCTGGGTCTGTGCCATTGGACATTATACATCTTTGCCGCCGATGTTTCGTCATCATTCCTCTGTCACCCCTCCTCCGTTGCTGCTTATCACCATCCCTTCGACATCCCGTTACCATCCCTTTGCCACTTCTTCGTCCACCTCCTAAGCCACCTCCATCTATATCTCTGTTTTTTTGATAGTTATGGCATGAGGACTTGCCTTGTTAGAAGGCAGCTGTTCACAATTCTGTTCAGTTTAGTTTTGTTCATTTCTCTGCCTTTTTTGGATTACTGTTGAATCTTTCTGACTCTTCATCTGTTTCTATGCATGCACACACACCTGAGAGTGTGACAGATACCCAATGTGAGATATTTTGAGCTAAATTAAAAAAGTAATGCATGTATTATTTTGAATTTAAGCTGAAAGAATATGAAGAATGTGCTTAAAGTATTATTTATTTATTGATTAAACCTAGAAATGTAAAGGTAAATAAAATAAAACAACAAAAAAAAATCTCCCAAAAAAGGCATTAAAAATAGAAAAGAAAAAAAATTATCAAAATTAAATTATATAACCTTTTTGAATCCACGATGGAAGGATTTGTTACAATTTATGAGGAGAGGATGAGGGTTAAAGGTCTGTAATTACCTGTCAAAAGCTTAACAGTTGTTGTTGCTGTTGTTGTAATGGTTATTAAAGTACAAACAGCATTAAGTTGTGACAGAACATATTGAAGAACTTGTTTAAATACTCAACAGTATTTGAAGCATGACTTGATTCATGATTTGATGTACATGCCATTGGTATTCAGAGGCAGGTGATATTAGAGAGAAGAAAAGTATCATTCTTTAGAACTTTTGATTAAAAAAAAAGTTCTTCTCTGGTTTGTTCAATTTACACCACAGATCTGGTTCTAATTAAAAGGTTTATAATTACCTGCCAGTGTTGTTGTTGCAGATGTTGTTGTTGCAGATGTTGTTGATTTAGATGTTGTTGATGCAGAAGTTGTTGCAGATGTTGTTGCAGATGTTGTTAATGGAAATACTGTTTGTGCCCCGGCTGTAAAGAGAAAGAGATCATTAAAATTCTGAAAAAGAAAATTCAATAAAGGAAATTAAAGCTGCAAGCAGCGATGAAAGGGCCCTCGTACCCGGGCTAACCGCCACCCATTGGCCTCAGGAAAGAGTGAATAGTGGGAGACATGCATGTAAGCGAGTAAAACCACTAAATTTATGGCCAAGTCATTTCAAAGTGCCACACTTCCTGCTGCCAACAGGTGGCACTTTGACCGTAACTGAAAATTGCGATATAGATGTGTTCAGGCCAGAAATATTATCAAACGTTTGACGTTTGGAACAGATTGGACATCGTATGCCTGAGTTACAACAGCTTCCTCTTTCATGGCGAAACATCAGACATCAGCAAAAACTCAAGATCTTTATGAGGAGTTAAACAGTGTAAAACATGAAATTTCCTGTTGACTGCAGGTGACGCTACGATTTTAACCAAATATTGTTATGAAGATGTCTTCAGGCCAGGACTCTAATAAAACATGTGAAGTTTGGGGCAGGTCGGACATTGTTTGTCTGAGTTACAACAACTTCCTTATTCATGGCGAAACATCAGAATTTGTCATGCCGCCATGGACACGCCCTTCAGTGAAAACTCTAGATCTTTGCAATTTAACGTCACAAAGGCCTTTAGATTAGACTGACCAAAAATGACATTGATCTGATTAAATCTCTATGAGGAGTTAATCACAGTGTAAAACATGTAATTTCCTGTTGCCTACAGGTGGCGCTATGACTGTAACTGAATATTGTCACGAAGATATCTTCAGGTCAGGACTCTAATAAAACATGTGAAGTTTGGGGCAGATCATACATTGTTTGTCTAAGTTACAACAACTTCCTTTGTCATGCCGCCACGGACACGCCCTTCAGTGAAAACTCTAGATAGTCGCAATTTAACATCGCAAAGGCCTTTAGATTAGACTGACCAAATATGATGTTGAACTGATTAAAGCTCTAGGAGGAGTTTGTTAAAGTACAACATGTGGAAATGGCAAAAACTGCCAAAATTTTGTAGAGAAAATTCAAAATATCTCACTTCCTGTTGGGTTTACAAACTTTGCACCCAGGGGCTTTTTTGTAGGTATTGGGCTGTTACATCTGTCTACCGAATTTCATAACTGTACGTGAAACGTAGCACGAAGGTCGCTTAATTTAAATTTTGTAGGTGGCGCTATCGAACCATTTTGCAACACCTAATTCTGAAACCCATATCAGATGTAAATTTTCACCACTTCTGACGCGTGTGCAAAGTTTCATGAGTTTTTGAGAACGTTTAGGCCCTCAAATATGTGATTCATTTTGGAGAAGAAGATTAATTGGCTGAGCAATTCCAATAGGGTCCTCACACCATCGGTGCTCGGGCCCTAATTAAAGCTGCAAGCAGCGTTGAAAGGGCCCTCACACCCAAGCTCACCGCCACCCATTGGCCTTAAGAAAACAGTGAACAGTGGGCGACATGCATGAAAGGTGTAAGTACAGGAGAAATATGGCAGTCATTTCGACGTGCCACACTTCCTGCTGCCAACAGGTGGCGCTTTGACTATAACTGAATGTTGCCATGTAGACGTCATCAGACATTGTATGCCTGAGTTACAATAACTTCCTGTTTTGTGGCATTAATCGCAAACATTAGCACTTAGCCAAGTGTTTCAAGATTTAATGTGTTTCTAGCATGTTTGGTAATTCATGGCATATACAAATGTGTTTCTGGGAATGAATTACAGAGCAAAGCATGCCATTTCCTGTTGCCAGCAGGTGGTGCCATGACTAACTGAATATTGGCATATAGATGTCTTTAGACCAGGACTCTTATCACACGTCATGTGAAGTTTGGGGGAGATCAGACACTGTATGCCTGAGTTACAACAGCTTCCTCTTTCATGGCGAAACGTCAAACTTGGTCAGGCCGCCACGGACACGCCATGGACACACCTTCAAGGAAAACTCAAGATCTTTGCAATGTAACATTGCTAAGGCCTTAAGATTAGACAGACCAAATATGATGTTGATCTGGTTAAATCTCTATGAGGAGTTAATCAAAGTGTAAAACAACTCAGAGAAAATTCGAATCTGACTTCCTGTTGGGTTTTCAGATTTTGCACCCAGGGACTTTTTTGTAGGTATTGGGCTGTTAGATGTGTCTACCAAATCCATGAAATGTAGCACGCAGGCCGCTTAAATGAAATTTTGTAGGTGGCGCTATCGAGCCATTTTGCCACACCTAATTCTGAAACCCATATCAGAGGTAAATTTTCAGCACTTCTGACACGTGTGCAAAGTTTCAAGAGTGTTTGAGCATGTTTAGGCCCTCAAAAATGCAATTAATTTCGGAGAAGAAGAATAGTTGACTGAGCAATTACAATAGGGTCCTCACACCATCGGTGCTCGGGCCCTAATTAAAAGTTTAAGAATAAAAAAAATTATCTCTGCTAATTCTGTAAACTATATAGGAAGCCCTTACTTGCACATTACTATAATATTAAAGGTTCAGATCCCAAACTATTAGCCTAAATTCAGTTGCTAGATGACTAAATCTGATAAAACCTCCCTTTGGGAAAATATAGGCACATACTCAACTGGAAAACAAAATTAAACATTAAATAAATCTCTTTTTTTTACTTAAAAAAAGCAAAAATGTTGTCTTATTCTTAGGCAAATCCTAAACTAGTAAGCCCTCATTTAGGTAGTAAATGTGTGTGTGTTTTCACCTTCTGCCAGTGTTGTAATGTTGACCACTGCTGCCGGTCCTGTGGCCCCCGCTGATTTGGCCATCACATGGATGTAGTATTGTGTGTATGGAGTCAGTCCAGTATAAATAAATGCTTTATCGATTGTGCTGTTCTCACTAATAAACCCTGAAATACACATATACATGCACCACATTACCATACAAATGTTGAGAAGATGTGCTTTGAATTAAGTAGTATGGAGCATGTGTGCTAAACGCAAGGTCATCCTGCTTTATATTCTCACTGGTTTAGATTAAGGGCTTGTCCTGCCACAGTGTGGTGTCTGTCTGATAGTACAGTATTAATTGTAAAGACATTGGTTTGATGGTCATGGGGTGTCACCTTCAGAGCTGTGGAGCTGGATGACGTAACTGAAACGTCCTGTGGTGATCTTTGGTGGGTCCCAAGTTAGAGACAGAGATTTGGAAGTGATGTTTCTTAAAAGTACATTTTGCGGCGGGCCTTCGGGGGCTGCAAAACACATTTTTGTTTTTACATTTTTGATTTGTTACAGAAACTTAAGATTATGTATTACTTTGTTGAATAGAAAGAAGAGCATTTATTTGAAACAGAACTTTTTACAATATAAATGCATTTAGTGTCACTTTAGATCAATTTAATGCATCAGTGCTGAATAAAAGCATTTATATATATATTGAAAATAACGGGTTCATTTCGATTAATTAATCTGAGAAAAAATAACGCATTAAAAAAAATAACGCAGATTAATCCATTCCATATTGACCTTTGAACCTGGAGTCGTTCTCATGCGCGCGAGCTCTTTCAAAGTAAGCACCGTCTTTGCACTCTCTTTACCTCACACATAATAATCTAAATCAACTGACACAATGCTAAAAGTTCGTAAGACCGAATCCATGTTTCACGAGGCGCATACGGAGAATGTTTTTCCTGAATAACCGCTGGGTGTGAATAGTGCTCAAAAGAACGTCACCTCTTCTTCTCTGACAGGCGCCCTGCACGTGCAGCTGACATAAACCACACTTTCAGTAAACAAAAAGAAAATCCTATCCATTGGTTAAGTGTTTTCTGTGTTGACAAATCTTTTGTGATGTCCTAATAACAGTCGCGATTCGCACGCAACATGTCCGCTAATGTCCGATTCGCAACCTAATGACTCATTTGAACAGATTCATTTTAATGAATCATGACAACAACTGATCGGTCCACACGGTCTATAATGAATCATTTACTCGAACAACTCTGAAATTTAGCAAGAGTGGTTAGTAAAATTAGCCTTAATAATCCAGTATTTTCAGGTTATTTAAATGACAATGTGTAATAAATTAGGCCTACCTATAAAATCAGTTAGAGTGAGGTGAAACCAGAACAAACCAAGCTGATGTTAACAAGGTGCATTCAATTAAATTATATTATTAGTTAATATAACTTCTAAATGCTACTTTTTAATACTTTTCAGGTTTAGCAAAAAAGCATCTTCTCTTACAAAGCTATAAAATCACTTTTTTTTTTTTTTTTTTTTTTGCAAAGAGGGCAAGAAAGAATAACAGTGAGAGTGACGGGCACTTTATTGTCAGTATCGGGCTCGCAGATCACGTGGGTAGGGCACTTTTTACTGTTTGTGTGGATGACCATGTCTGTCACCACCAAAGACCATTTTGAACCCTGCATTGATTCATTTGAATTGAAATATTTAATACTTTCACAGCAAAAATTATGTATGTGATTAATTTAGATTAATTAATCACGGAGTATGTAATTAATTAGATTAAAAATTTTAATCGATTGACAGCCCTAATATATATATATATATATATATATACAGCTATGGAAAAAATTAAGAGACCACTCCAAGTTCAGAAATCAATGTTAAGTGGTCTCTTAATTTTTTCCATAGCTGTATATATATATATATATATATAGATAGATAGATAGAAGAATTAAGTGTGTGAGATAGCATACCAGCCTCCGGCATTCGAACCATAGTGCTGGCAATCTGTCCCTCCCCATCGCTAGTGAAGGCGGAGACTTCAAACACATACGGTGTGTAGGGGCGGAGCTCATCAATCTTTACACTGATTGGAACACTCCAGATGGAGGCGGGAGGTACGGCCGAGAGTGTAACCATGGGCAACACAGCAGAGGTTAACTGGGAAGACTCGGACGCACTTGGAGTTCCACGAGATAAGATGTCTGCTGCATCCTAGGAGACACATAAATATCCAAAACTAATTGTAAAAGATTGGTAGATCAATGCATAAGGTGGTTTGGATTTGGTTCAATTGTCTTGTATCACTTCAAATAAACATTAATGCAAGCAAGGACGTACGTTGCAGTGAGGCAGAGCTCCGTTCATGATGTCCTCTGCTTTGAGCTCCAGCGTGCGGACAGTCTGGCCTGTTAGAGCATGTTTGACTTTCACTGCGAACTTGGTGATAAGGCCATTAATGCGTACAGGGAGAAACCATGTCACTAACACCGATGCGTGATCATCAGCAAACGCTGTGAGGTTTGACACCAGACCAGGGGCTGAGAATGAACAAAAACACATGGATTAAAACATAGGTATACACATACTCTAAACAAGCAGAATGAAAATACGAGTTCAAATAGATTGAATTCTACACATTTGTTCAAAACAACCTAGTGAACTGCCAACTTAGCCATCACTATTAGACATCAAACACTAGGCAGCAAAATCATGCTAATATATAAACTATTGTTCAGATTAGGGTCAGTATATTTTTTAAAGTCCCCCTTTATCCCTTAAAACTCATCTTTGATAATCAAAATGACATATTTAAATGTTTATTTCTGTGACAAAAAAAATTCTTAATTCCTTAAGATAGCTTGAATGTAACTGTACACGCTTGCCTCATTTAATATACATAGATCTATGAATATGATAATTAGCCCCGCCTCCACTCACTCGCATAAGCTCAGACGAGATCCACTCGGTCAACTTTCTGAGGTAAACGCTGCACATTGGTATCGCTTTTTATAACATCGTACACATAACAGTAATTAATATGTTTTAGCGTTTTGCTTGACTACTTTATCAAACAGCTAATACCGTGTTGCTAATGCTACACAAACCATGTTCACATTCACGAGTCAGGCTTCTAACAATCAGTATCCTTAGAAACACTTTGAACGACTCAGAATGTCAGTGGAGTAAGGCATATAGTTCATAACATAACATTGTAATATGCATCATACACCCAATATTGTCATATTGCCAAATCTACCCGATTTTTTATATCAACAGAAAAATATACTAGTATACCCTCCTTTTGAGACTCCCATGCGCGGTCAGTTAGTGATATGCTAAAGCCCGCCGGTACGTTGATGTGATTGGTTACAAGGTAGTTTGTGATGTCAGAAACAGACTTGAGATGGTCTTTGGCTACAGCAGTTTTAAAGAAAATATTCAGCAATGGTGTTGACTTATGAATTTACAAATGGTTTGTCTTAAAGCATGTTAAAAACACCACATAGACATATAAACAGCATTAATATGTTTTTAAAAGTAGTCTCTTATGCCGACCAATGCAGTAAAGCTGTTAATATTATGAAATATTATTACAATTTAAAAGAACTATTTTCTATTTGAATATATTTCAAAATGTAACTTATTCCTGTGATGACAAAGCTACATTTTCAGCATTATTACGCCAGTCTTCTATGTCACATGACCCTTCATAAATCATTCTAATATGCTGAATTGATGCTTAAGAAAATGTTTTATTATTATCAATGTTGAAACCAGCTTTCATTGCTTAAGATTTTTGTGGAAACATTTTTCAGGATTCTTTAATAAACAGAATGCTAACAGTAAGACTCCTAATTACACTTCACATGGGGAGATCCATTTCTGTTTTGCACATGTGACCATTAACAATATTGCCCATGTTGCACATTTCAAATCATTTACATTAGATGCCACCTTTGTTGGTATAGCTAACTCTCTGGGCATTGAAGCAGCTCACTAGGGTTTTGAAAACAACTTATATGAAATATATGGATCCTGCTTACGGGCCTCTCCTGTTTTGTAGTACAGAGATTGGCTAAAAGGTCCAGTTCCTGCTTTATTTACTGCTGCAACCTATAAAGAAAAGACAGATGCAAAGCTTTTAAAAAGCAATATACTCAAACCGCACATAGCTTAAGAACGTCGTGTTGATTTATCATCATGACTTAACAGAAGTGGTTATATAAACACTGTGAATGAAGATTCCAATGCAAGATGATCTACTCCAGACAAGAGATCCATCAACTACTGTCACACATACAAACACACGCTTGCACAATAGCTTAGAGAGTCAATTCAGAGTTCATGGTGTACCCAGCCAATGAATTCACGAGACAAATGAGGGAAAACAGAGATCCCTCATGGATCCAGAGTTCTCTGTAAGACGTGAATAATTCACAGTTGATAAACTATTGAGTGAGATCAATGGAATAGAGGCCACTGGCAACTTTCCCATGGACAGTTAATCCAGTAGTGTCTGCTGAACGCTGGACCTTCCCTACAGTTTAATGAAAACCAATTTAAATGATTCTTATTCTTAGGTTGTGCTTCCAATTAGAAATTACTCATTAGTTATGCATTAATTTAGATATTCGATTATTTTGATTATTTTATATCTTCAATTATTTCGTCCACTGCTGTCCCGGTATCGCCTTAGAAGTAGGGGTGTAACGATACGTTCAGGTCACGATACGGTACGTATCTCGATACGGAGTTCACGATACGATACGTATCACGATATTTTGAACAAAATGAAACTGAAATTCAAACAAGATTTATTAAAAAAACATTAACAAATTTCAATAATTTTCCTTGTTGTACATACAAGATCACATTTCAATAAAATAAATAAATATAAAATTTTAATAAAAACTTTCTGTATTCAAATTAACAGTTGAATAGGGCTGTCTGTCACTGAAAAAAAAAATGTTAAATTCAACATGAACTTAGAATTATGAATAGGGGCCGTTCACATATCGCGTCTAAAAACGCGTGGTCTCCTTCTTTCCAAAGCGCTTGCTATCCCGTGGCGTCGGTCGTTGCTATGCAACCATGAACTGAGCTCTCCAAGAGGATCAGGATGTTTCTGCAAAGGATAAATGATTTCTAGCCCTTGCATTAGTTTTACTATGAGATATATTGATGGAGATAAGATATAAAAACCACCATGTACAGCTATGATCAGCTGTTCGGCTGGGCTTTTGATGTTTTGTTACGGAAAGCCCATAGCTGATCGGTTGATTCTTGTCACACGACCTGTGGTGCGCTTGCGGCATTCTGAGAAGTTGAGAATTGCATGTGCGTCGATCCCATTATGAGCGCGCCTGCCGTGCGGCTACATTTGAAAATAATAACTGACTTGCACGTGGAAAAGACGCAATATGTGAACAGCCCCACAGAACTTCTTAAAGCAAAGCATTGCAAGCGTCTTTTGCTTTTCTGTGAGCACAGCTGTTGCTGTGCACTGCGGTGAAAGAAAGCCACGACTTTTCTCACGCAACCATGCAAGAGACTGACATGAGAAACGTTTAAACCTGCTTGCAAGATTCAATGTGTGCCCGAAACACTTACTGAACTAGAGCTGATTGAGACACACCATCTACGATAAATCGTTACACCTCTAATACTTATAGTAATTTAAAAATGTGGTAGCATTGGATCTGGACAGGAAGGATAACTCTGGGAGTTGGAAGGGGTGTGTCGCAGTTCTGCCTTCTCACATCGCGATACAGGCTCGTGGACCTGCGTATCGCGATTTCGGTTTCATATCGCATATCGTTACAGCCCTACTTAGAAGAGTCACTTCGGCCGACTGAGTGCTCTTCCCGGACACAAACTCGTCAGTTCTGACCTTAAACATTGGATGCAGGGTAAATATCTACCTTTAAGTCGGTCGCGCTCTGCCTACTCGGAACAAAAAGCATAGTTTTTTATATATTTACGAAAACTGCAACTTATTTAAGGCAGTGATAGTCAGAAATCGAAATGGACTTAATTGACGTGCCCCATGCTCCATCTATTAAACCTTTCGTATGAACAATCCTGAACACAGATTTGAGGTAATACCTTCGCTTTGATTTACTAGAAATAATGGATTAAGAATAATACAGAATCAACCAAATATATATTTTATTTGTCAAGTAAAAATATATCATGCCAATTACATTACAGTTAGACAATTAGAAGCCAATTCAGAAATAGTGAATGCATAACATCAATTGAAATGCATGTGGTGGACTAGTGTTTGAAGACATTTGTCCCTCACTGCATGGGGGTCTCTGATTACAGAAAATCCCCCCTGACTGCTTTGCTCTTTACCTTTTATACCAGGACCAGAACAAAAGGATCGTAAATGTTTATTACACCAACACCTGTTTTGGGGGAGAGAAGAAGAGACACCACCCAAAAAGAGGACAGAATTTTCCTTAGTTTTCAATCTTCTTCATAACACTAGTGACTGCTGAGACCATTTTACCAATCGCACTTAAAATGATACCAAACATGAAAGGGAAAAACAATATATATACAAGTTATATTATACATATAATATAAACTTTCAGTGACTTGAGGCAGGGGGAAGGAGAGTTTGTGTGTGTGTGGGGGGGTTGCATACTGTAGATGTGTGGGGGCAAGGCGTTGTCCTATGCTATTCTTTTAAGATCTTCTCTCCAGATACGCTTTATTGCAGGATGCTTGATCTCAGTTTTCGTTTAGCAGGAAAATCAAGCCTTACAACAGAAAACACTTAAAAGGGAAGTAAAGGGGGCTCTAACATTTCAGATACACATGGGGTGGATATAATATCAGTAACATCTATGAATGGAGGACTTAATAAGGAGCAGGTCATGCTTTTGCTTTCAGAAGAGCTTCAGTTCTTTGGGGAATTGTGTAATTCAGATCCCAGAACCGTGGGATATTGCACCATTCCTCAACAAGAAACCTGGAGCTCTTTGGAGTTGGTAATGAATTGGAAATATATAGAATTTCCCATGATATTTAGACATTGAAAGTCTTTGTAGAGTGTATGGAGGTAGTTTCTCATGACGTCACATCTGAATTTATTTAGCAGTGTGTACTAGGACAGATCTGCTCTGGAATATAGGCATATTATAGCGTTAAATCAGTTCATGTGAGTACAGTGGTTCAATATTAATATTATAAAGCGACGAGAATATTTTTGGTGCGCAAAAAAAACAAAAACAAAATAACGACTTATAGAGTGATGGCCGATTTCAAAACACTGCTTCAGGAAGATTCGGAGAGTTATGAATCAGCGTATCGAATCATGATTCGGATCGTGTGTCAAACTGCTGAAATCATGTGACTTTGGCGCTCCAAACCACTGATTCGACACGCTGATTCATTGTGCTCCTACGCTTCCTGACGCAGTATTTTGAAATCAGCCATCACTACATAAGTCGTTATTTTTGACATCGATGACTGTGTAAACAATAACATGGAGACTAAACTGCAGTCTTTGCTTGCTTTGTTGTCATTTTTAGCAGCCATTGTGCAATTAAACTCTGCATTTTTTTTAATACTGCAGCTACCTACATGCGCAAGACGCAACTGTTTACACTTGTACGTGCATGCCCAGTGTGCATGAACGGTCATGTGACATGCATTTTCGGTCGTTTAGTATAGACGGAGATCGTTTCTGAAACGCTGTGGAAATGCCAGTGTAGACAAGGATCGTTTTCATTTTAAAACACTGTTTTAAAACGAAAATGCACTAGCCCAACTTGGCATCGCAATGCGGAGCAGGGCTTCATATCCGCAGGTAAAAAGCAGTGCTAATCCCGCTTCTAAATTATAAGTGTGAAGCATTCCTTTACCCGGGCTTAAAAGCGGTGTTTAGAACGATGATAACCCAGTGCAGTGTGAAAAGCCTATATAAGTGGACTTCACCCTCATGTTTTTTTTTTGGCATTATTATGCATCATATACACTACTGTTCAAAATGTTGATGTCGGTAAGATTTTTTTTATGTTTTTGAAACTCTGGTCTTCAGTGTCACATGATCCTTCAGAAATCATTCAAATATGCTGATTTGGTGCTCAAGATTCATTTCTTCTTATTATCAATGTTGAAAACAGTTGTGCCGTTTAATATTATTGTGTACATTTTTAGGATTCTTTGATAAATATAAAGTTCAAAAGAACAGTTTATTTAAAACAGAAATATTTTGTAGCATTATAAATGTCTTTAATGTCAATTTCGATCAATTTAATGCATCTTTGTTGGTATAAAGTCAATATAAATATATATATAGTTTTGAGCAAATCATCAAAACATTTATATTTTTTTCAATTTCTGTGTTTGTGCTCCTATGGTTAATGGGCTTTCTGCCTCTTGGTAAGCTTTAACCACAAACCACTATTCTTGACACTTTAATTTTATAGTTTTTCTGAACAATGCATTTGCGGCTAGGCTGAGAACTGTCTGCATCATTTGTTATTTCAATTTAGTTCCTTTTTACAGTTCTAAAAACAAAACAAAAAACTGCAGTATTTTATTATGGTGCTGTGTACATTCTTTGAGCAGTTTAAAATACACTATATCCTGATTCTATAATGTAAAAATCTATGCTGTGGTTAAATTATACTTTGTGAATGAATATTTGCTATCACATAAACTATTGAAATGTGTGTGAAGATCAAGCGTGCACCTTGATGTTGTACATTGCTCCAGGGGTCAGTGTGTTCAGGAGGGTTTCTGGGATGTCCACGCTCTTGATGACCTCAGTGAAGGTAGGGTCGGGATATGGACACATCTCCTTGTATTTGATGACAAATGAGTCAATTGAGGGGTCAAGGGGCACCGGCATCCGCCAGGACAGCAGGATTCCAGTGGAACCAACCTGCTCACCTTCTGGTTTAGAGGGGGCCGGAGGCACTACATACACATACATATAAACACACAAATAATTAGAGATTTTTATGATGCGTTTGATATATTATCCTATTTTTACGACAGCTTTATTGAATACTTGATTCTAATTGGTTAATTACAGCAATTTTTTCATGTAGTTTTTACACACAATTAATTTTTTTTTGATTGTCACTACTTTCATTTGTGTTGCCATTATATCCTCATTTTCTTCAATGAAGCGGGACGGATATTGTTGCTCGTCCAGGTCATTATCAAATTTAGAGGGCTTTCAGAAGGCATTCGGCTTGCTAACAGCTATCTGTTGTTGTGGAGGTGTCAGCCATTTAGGAGAATAACAATATAAAGCCATCAGAAAGTCCATGCCATTCTCAGAGGGACGAGCAAATCAGCAACTGAGGAATCTGATACCGACCTATTAAAGCCTGCTAACTGGAATCAGCATCAATTATGCAAACATAAATATACACACATCTCAACTGGAAAAAAAGTGCATATGGATTCATGTACAACATCTCAAAGGGTTTCATATTTCAATTTTCATCACTGGTTCTACCCTTACACAACAATGCTTTAGTACAGAGATGGTATCAGATTGTGATACCATGGTACTACACTGATGTATATCATGGTACCTAATGATTACTGCATTCATGTACCTTGAAATGGTACATGGTACTCCTAAATACTTCAAAGTTTACTGCCATAGCCAGTGATATTTTTAATCATTTTTATTTTATTTTTAATATTTCAATAGAACTAGAATTAAATAGAATTTTGCAAAATCCATACAAATGCTATAATGTTTTCACCTGACATCCTCAGGAGGTAGTCTAGAGCAGCGGTTCCCAAACTTTTTTTCCTGCGCACCCCCTTCTATGTCCCAACTGGGTTGGCGCACCCCCAATCCCCACTTCAAGAAAAAAAAGAAAAAAAAAAACAACAACAAAGCTTTGTTTTATCGCCATATAAAGACTCATGTTTAATCATGCGCAAATAACCAGAACACGCATGACAATAACAAAATCAACAAAGTTTCAATATAATGCAACAAAGCTATGCACAAGCTTCCACTTTTAAGAGGACGAGTGACAGACACAGGCTCAGTAACAGAAAGCACGGTTATTTTCAGCCGCGTAAAAGAAACATTGCAGCAATAGGCGTCTATTCTCTCCGTCTCTGTTGCCTCCAAATCCTCACTCTCTCTTGGTCCCTCTCCTCCTTCGTGATTAACAACTTTATCATAATAAATGATTTCAGCCAGTTAAGCATAATTATAATATATAGTATATATGCAGGGTGCGATTTGTGAACAAAAAAAAAAAACAGAGGGGGGATGTTTGGAAGGATTTTTTTTTTTTGGACTATTTGTTAAAAACCACAGTGGAGCTATATACTACCTTTGGCAGCTGTTACATAAACATTTTTACAAAAAAATCTTCTGATTTAACTCTTGTGTTATGTTGCGGGTCAATTTGACCCGTTTAGATTTTCTAGTTGTTGGAAATACTGGTTAACCTATGTTTTTTTTCTTGATATTTTGTGACTTTTTCCTCATTTATCATCATGAACATGCATGCAAAGTTTCAACATGCTGGTGTTTTTTGACATACACAAACAAAATTACTATTACGTTTGTGATGTTCGCGGGTCATTTTGACCCGCATATTTTAACGCTCTAAGGCAACTGTACTGACCCAAAATAATAACATTTCTTGGTTATATTTTGTTATTTTATTTTTTTACTACCTTATGAAGCTAAAAAATGAGGTTTTCCACACTTATTTCAATACAGAAAAATATTTTGTCAGCCACAGATGGTAAAAATTACCTATCATTTATTTTTTCAAGCTACCTGATAAAATATTAAACCTTTGTTTTTTTTTTCTTGTAATTTTGTGACTTTTTCTCATTTAGGGTCATGAACATGCATGCAAAGTTTCACACTGATGTGTTGTGAAATATGCATACAGAAATTTTATACATTCGTACTGTTTGTGGGTCAATTTGACCCATATAGACAACCATTCAAGATCAACTACAGACCCTAAATTCAAAACACTTCAGTGCTGTACGTCAGAACTTCTCAACTCTAGTACTGATGTGTCAGTGTCTTAATGAGTTTAACTGCTTCTTATTTTCAATGTTTGTGGAAATATAAAGTTGTTTTACCTGTTAATTATCTATCCCACTTTTTGAGCATAGATATTAAAATGACTTTTCTAACTTAAATTGTTAAAAATTTTGAATACTTCAGAACACAGACTTAGGTTTGGCATCTTTTTAAAGGGAAAACTTCACAGATTATTGTAGAAATAAAAAAAAAGTTGTAAAAGTAAAGTTTAAAAAAGTTATAGAAGTTTATGAAAATTTAAAATATATAAAATATATATTTTTTTATATTTTATATAAAATATATATTTTAAAAAACATTTTCAACTTTTTCTAAAACATCAAGAAAATCAAAGTTAAATATCTGCCGAATTTTAGGTTGATATCTCAAAAAAACAAGTTTTAGTAAGACTTTTTGTGCGCAGTACCAAACTTTTTCACTAGATGACATCCAGACTCCACCGGTGACTCTTCGATTTCCATATATGGTTTGAGTGATCTGAACCATATTTTCCATACTTTTCAAAATATTTATGAAGTAGACATCCTATTCATTAGAAGTTTGGGCAGTAATATTAATATTTGATTTGAATTAGATCCCTAAAACACATAAAAAAAACATAAGGAAAGAATCAGAGCGTGTTATAGTTTAGCACCGCATCACAAATGAAGAATCTATCGCTATTTATCTATTGCTCTGTCATTTCTTTTGAAAATCAGTCACCAAATATGAAAACTAGAGTCTGAAAGCTTTCAACCGATATATAGTTTGTCAAGATTACTTTAGGTTTAGACTAAGATATTATTGTTATAAATGTATAATGGTAAATGTCCCACAGGTCGGGGGAGGGGCCGTCTTAAAAATAGTGGTTAAAAATATTTTTATTAATCATAAATTCAGATATTTATTCTTTGTAACGTGTGAAAAATACTGATATTAAAATTTAATTATTCAAACATGATTGTTTTTTTTTTTCATAGTGTGATTTTTGGGGAATTGTATAGAATCCAATTAGGGTCAATTTGACCCGGACCATATGGGGTGTCACCAGAAATCGAACAGTGCACAAGGGTTAACCTTGAGATTTGAAGTATTAGATAGCTTAGATATTTGCACCACTATCTACAATGACACTAATAATTCTTCATTTCTGATAGAAATTTAGATTTCCCTGCTGTACATATGTGCATTTTTAAGAGGTTTTAAGGCCAACAAATAACAATAGCTTTAAAACCATGTCATCAAATACATGCGTGCACAGTTTTGAGGCAGCTTTAATCGCATGTTTGTAATTTAATGATTTAACTTACGATGGTCATTGCTCATAGTTTCTTTTGCGCTTTATTTAAGCTATAATAAAGTAATTATGCAGCGCGCACCGGCGCATTTGCGCATGCAATTCTTGAGTGCGCCCCAAAAGCACAGTATAACGGCTGATGTCATGGTAATTTTACCGACCTGACAACATCTCATCTGACCGCAGTTCACTGTTGTTCAACTGAAGCGCTCTCGTCGTCACCTGCACCTTTTCCGCGCTCGTTTGACTTGCACCTGTGGCTGAGGCAAAGTCGGAATGCACGTCTGAAAAGTGTCCCATTTGTTGTGGTAGTAAAGAGACAGTTCTATATAAAAGTTTTACTTGGTGATGTTTTAAAAAAAGATTTTTATTTTTGGTATTTTATATGCTCTTTTGGTGGTTTGTGGAGTAGCATCGGGGATAAAAATAATTCAGCAGAGGCAGGGATACACAGACCAGAAGGGGGAAATCCCCCCCATCCCCCCCCCTACAAATCGTACCCTATATATATGGAATGAATGAATCGAGTTGGCACGCATATAGCCTTGCCTGCAGTGAATAAAAGAAGAGCAGTGCGTAGAAGAAGACAGCAGCTGTCTTCTTCTACGTTTCTATCAAAAACTAATATAGTTTTTTATTTAAAATAAAAGTGAATACAAAGGATATGTTTACTGTTCATGTTTTTTTTATTATTGTATGGAAAAATCCCACTTAATAAAACAGACCGCCATTACATTTTTCCTCTCGCGCACCCCCTGGTGGCAGCTCGCGTACCCCTGGGGGTGCGCATACCACACTTTGGGAATCCCTGGTCTAGAGGAATATATATGAACTATGTGAAAATACACATAAATAACGAAAGGAAGGCATAATTTTTATTAAAAGAGGATAGTAATGGAACACAGACTTACAGGACTCAATAGTTGTGACAAGTATTCGGCTGACAGGTGAGCTGAACCCTGACGAGGCCACTGCATTGACCGTAAAGGTGTATGATGTTCCAGGGGTTACACTAGACACTTGGGCCTAAAACACAGAATATGCACAATACATATACAGGATAAATATATATCTACATCTATGATGAACATATGGGACATTCTCAAATATGGTAACAGAGACGATTAAAAAATGTAAAAGACAGAATTCTATAACAATTTTCCATATTAGATAATATAAAAATACATTTTTTTTTTTTTTACTTTTTCCCCTTGCATTATGTTCGAATGTTTCATGTTGTAAGTCAAATTGCCCCTGATTAGATTTAACAAATCACAATCACACGTTCTCACACATTACAACAAAAATAAACATGAGAACAAATTATTTTTAAAAACATATTTAACAACCATTTGTTTTGTGTTTTTAAATTAATATTATAAACAGCATAGTAACTTTTTTATTTATTTAAAACATAAAATTTCGGTGCCAGCAAAGCCAAAATCATGTGTTTAATTCCCAGCAATATTAACATTCTTGAACTGATAAAAATATACGCCTTCAATGCGGTGTGCATTTCTTTGGATAAAAGTGTATGCCAAATGCATAAATGTAAAATTAAATATGCTCCGATGGTAGTCTGTGCAGAAAACATCAAAATTTTCAGAAATTTTGTACACGTATTCCAAAACTTTTCAAGCATGTTCATGGGTCACTGTAAGTAGGGATGTGCAACGATTAATCGCGATTAATCGTTTGCAAAATAAAAGACTGTGTTTACGTAATATATGTGTGTGTTCTGTGTATAATAATAATGCATATATAAATACACACACACACATACATGTATAAATTTAAGAAATAGATGCATGTTTAAATAAATATATATATTTATATATATATTTTATATTATATATAAATATAACTATTATATATAAATATAACATTTTTCTTAAATATATACATGAATGTGTCTGTATTTATTATTATTTATGCATAATTATTATACACAGAACACACACATATTACGTAAACACAGACTTTTATTTTGCAAACGATTAATCACGATTAATCGTTGCACATCCCTAACTGTAAGATAACCCTGCTTTTAAGCCTAAACTTGACATATACTGTAAACTTCAAATCTGATTGGTTGATGGGAATGTTGTTGTACTTGGTGAAATCATGTTCACCCATGTTCATGACCCTAAATGAGAAAATGTCATTAGATTAACCAATATTTCTGACAAGTCAATTTTGTGTTTTGGGTCAAACTCACTGATGAAGGCGAAGAGCCGAAACGTTTGTTGACTTATCTCCTGTGAACTTTTATTAAAGCCTCTTTTAGAGTGCAGACCTTCTTTGTATCTTTAATTGAAATATAGGTCATTGCACCTTATTAGCTGGGAGAGCGCGGTGAACGCTTTAATTGGGTCAAACTGACCGGCAACATAAGTCTTCTACGTGATTTGAGACACTATTGATGGAAGATTAACTGGTGTTACTGCTATAATAAAGAACTTAAACTCTGATTAGTAATCATGTTCAATGGCTAATACATATTTATGACAGGCTTTCATGGTAGGAAATTGAACTGAATTGAACTGAAAAAAAAAAGGTTTTTGAGAATGACCTTTATAATGTTAAAATCTTATGTCTTCCTGTTACTTTTTTTGTTGTTATTGTTTTGCACCTACAAATTTCAGGATTGTAAAAAATAATAATAAATAAATAAAATAAAAAATAGAGAAATAAAATCTGTGCTTATTTTGATTTAGTTTGATTAGTATTACTGAATGGTGTATAATTGTTCAAATGATATAGCTTGTAAAAACTAATTTTCAGTACATAAAGCGTAGTAATATCTCACAACATCTTGCTGAGTCATGTCTCTTCTGAGAAAGCTGAAGCAAAATGTGCTATAAAATAGACCTCAGGTAAAACCAAAAAGTCAGTACTAGATAATAAACAGATTTGCCTGACTGAAGACTAACATTAATCAAACACATCGCAATATTATTCCAAAATACCACCATGCATCAAACCGCCCTCAAAAACACAAGGAATTTTGTACATACATAGATACCATCAATAATCCATGCACCTCTGACACTCCCACAAACAGACACACTTTTTGCAAGCAAATCTTCTCGAGTTACCATGCATTTCAAATGACAACCATTACTGGAAATAATTTCAACAAAAATCATTGAATAAATGCATATCCTGTGGTCTTTTGTCACATGTTCTCAAACACAGAGTTTGTTGAGTAACGTAACACCACTTGTTCCAGAAATACAATAGTCTTATCAGATCCGAGGATAAAATAGCCTGACAACACCAGTAGAACAAGATAACATGGTAAAATCTAATCCATGCTTACATGCGTTACATAACGTGTATATATAACAAACCACACTTCTATGAATTTCACTGCAAATAAATAACAAAATATCAACCAATATACTTGCTTACAAATGTTGCAAGAGCTTTTCTTAGAACTAATTCTGCAATTTAACTAACCTAAGTTCCAAAAGTAAGTTCACACAGGAGAAAATATAAATTGTAAAGAAAATATAAATGTTGCACAAAAGGAAGTATCCAGATTCAAAGCGAAACTTTTAATTGTTGATGGCAACTTTTATCAGAAATGTTATGATTGTCAATTATGAATGCTCTACAAATGAATGCATAAAATGCGTAAAATGGCAATTCTTTGCATTTGCAAACATAAAGTCTTGCTCAAACAAGATGAGTCAATATACAGTGATATTTATCACACACTCAAGTCTTTGTTTGTTTGGTAGAACCGTCGTATTAAAGAAACACAAGGCAGTTCAAGAATTCTCAAGAATTGTCTCCCTTTAAAGGGACATTTCACCCAAAAAATTAAAAATTTTGTCTTTACTTACTCACCCTCAAGTTGTTCCAAACCTGAATGAGTTTCTTTCTTCTGTTTAACACAAAAGAAGATATTTTAAAGAATGCTGATAACCAGACAGATGATGTTAGCCTCTGACTTCCACAGTAGGAAAAAAATACTATGGATGTCAACGGGTGTCGTCAACTGTCTGGTTACCAGCATTCTTTAAATTCAATCTTCATCTGTGTTCAACAAAAGTTATTTAAAATAAATCTCAATACAATTCTGAATGGCTCTCAACCCTGCTATCTTGAGTATTTAATTTGGTATATGGTAAAGCGTAAAGCATGTCATGTAATACAAAACCCATGCAATGCAAATACGCAATTGATGCCTACCTGAGCGTTCCCGAGGCCTGCGCACAAGATAACCAACAGGGGCAGACAGGATGGCATGATGGCCCCTCACTAAGAGCTGGTGAATGTGTGACCGGGGTAACTAACCGTTGGTATGTGAGTGATCAGAAACAAACTTGTCCCACCACCAATGCTAAATCTATTATTAGTGATCTTCTCTCTCTCTTTCACTCTCTCTCTTGTTCTCCAACCTTCCTCCACACACTCCACCCAGCTGACACAGATACTCTTCTACCTGACACCTGGCATATGGCTGTGGGAGAGATCTGTGAGTGACTCAGGGTGTGTGTATGTGTGTGTGTGGTGGTGGTGGGGGGGGGGTTACCTGGACATAGCTGTTTGCTGTGGTGTGATGCCAGCCAGCTGAGTGAGAAAGCACGAGGTGACACGCTGATCACACACAACCCTTCAGGACTGGCAGGCACTGAAACACACAGATTTGGGTTGTTCACAAAAAAACAAATGCATGCATATAATTTTATAGACAGACAAATGCTAAAAATTAAATTAAATTCGGTTCACTTCCATCCATCCATCCATCTTAACTTATATAGCACCTTTCAAATAAATTCAATGCAATTCAAGGTAAACAAGCAATTGCCATAAAATACAAATATAGCAATGAAAATAACACTAAAATAGTTTAGAATAAAACAGTAGAAATGTTAGAAAACAGTAAAAATTATTAACAATGAAATGTTTATAAAGCAAAAGTGATTAGAAATGATAGTGATGTTAATAAATGGTTTAATCTGATTAATTTCAGTTTGGTTCAATTCAATTTTTATTCAGTTCAGATTGGTTCAGTTCAATTTTAACAACTGAATCGAAATGAATAATTTCAATTTGAGTTAAGTTCAGTTCAACTGATTGTTAAATTCAGTTCGGATTTGTTCAAATCAATGCAAGGCGAATCAGTTCTGTTCAATTAAAGCTTCATTTTACAATACAAACTGTTCTAAAAAAGTTTTAGTGGAATTAGAACCTTTCATCATGTAAAGTGCATTTTGGGTAACAGTCTAACCTGTGTGTATGGTGATCGTGGCAGCGGTTCCACTGATGCTGTGTCTGAAGCGTTGTACAGTAGTGTTGTAGGAGCAGCCGCTCCACAGGCCATTGACTGTGACCTCCTGTAAGTGTGGACTCACGTCTAACGTCCAGATATGAGAGCTGTTACTGATGGTCACTTAATAGAAATCAAAATGGCCAGCAGCTTGATCCCATGCCACTGTGGCTGACGTGACGTTGACATGAGACACAGTGAGTGAACATACACCTGCTGGCCCTGGAATAAAAAAATATATAATTGCATAGAATGACTTTTCTTATTAATATGTGTTTGTGTATTGTATTTTTTTGTATCTGTATTTATTAATGATACTGAATGTAGAAAGCATCACTACGAGATTCTCACTAGTAGAGATGTTTTTGGATGTGGTCTGGCTAAAATCAGACCCCAGGAAGGACTGGATCTCAAACCTCTAATCACTTTCTGGGGTCAGGTCATGAATCCTGACACTGTTTCCATGGAGATCAATCTGGTGTTGCAGAGGGAGGTCACCTGCGAGGCCATATCGAAACTAAAGAGGAACAAATGAAAAGAAAGCAAGCAAGCAACACAAATAAAATTAAAGAGATGAAAGGGCCCTCGCACCCGGGCTCACCACCACCCGTAGGCCTTAGGAAAACAGTGAACAGTGGTCGACATGCATGTAAGTGAATGAATACAGGACAATTTTGCCAAAGTCATTTTGAAATGCCACACTTCCTGCTGCCAACAGGTGGCGCTTTGACCATAACCAAATATTGCAATATAGATGTGTTCAGGCCAGGACTGTTATTAAACACGTGAAGTTTGGAGCAGATCGGACATCATATGCCTGAGTTACAACAACTTCCTGTTTCATGGCGTTAATCACATACATTAGCACTTAGCCAAGTGTTGCATGATTTAACGTGTTTCTAGTATGTTTGAAATGTGGTTCTGGGAGGGAATTACAGTGTAAAACATGTAATTTCCTGTTGCCTACAGGTGGTGCTATGAATGTAACCAAATATTGTTATGAAGATGTCTTCAGGCCAGGACTCTAATAAAAAAACATCAAACTTTGTCAGGGCGCCACGGACACACCCTTCAGTGAAAACTCTAGATCGTCGCAATTTAACGTCACAAAGGCCTTTAGATTAGACTGACCAAATATGACATTGATCTGATAAAAGCTCTAGGAGGAGTTTGTCAAACTACAAAGTCTGGAAAATGCAAAAAACTGTGAATTAACTCAAAATATCTGACTTCCTGTTCGGTTTCTGATTTCGCTCCAAGACTTTTTTGTAGGTATCCGGTTGTTAAATGTGTGTACCGAATTTCAAAACCCTAGTGAAATGTAGCGAGAGGGGCTGTACGTTAGATGGCGCTATCGAGCCATTTTGCCACGCCTAATGCTGCGACCCATAACAGACGTAAATTTTCACCACTTCTGACGCATGTGCAAAGTTTCATGAGTTTTCGAGCATGTTTAGGCAATCAAAAATGCAATTTGCAAGCAAGCAGAGATGAAAGGGCCCTCGCACCCGGGCTCACCACCACCCGTTGGCCTCAGGAAAACAGCGAACAGTGGGCGACATGCATGTGAGCGAGTAAATACAGGAGAATTATGGCAAAATCATTTAAAAGTGCCACACTTCCTGCTGCCAACAGGTGGTGCTATAGCTAACTGAATATTGTCATATAGATGTCTTTAGGCCAGGACTTTTATCACTCATGTGAAGTTTGGGGCAGATCAGACATAGTATGTCTGAGTTACAACAGCTTCCTCTTTCATGGCGAAACATCAGACTTTGTCAGTCCGCCACGGACACGCCCTTCAACGAAAACTCAAGATCTTTGATATTTAACATCTCAAAGGCCTTAAGATTAGACTGGCCATATATGATGTGCTTCTGGTTTAATCTCTATGAGGAGTTAATCACAGTGTAAAACATGTAATTTCCTGTTGCCCCCAGGTGGCGCTATGACTGTAACTGAATATTGTCATATAGATGTCTTCAGGTCAGGACTCTAATAAAACAGTTTGGGGCAGATCAGACATTGTATGCCCAAGTTACAACAACTTCCTGTTTCATGGCGAAACATCGAACTTTGCCAGGCCACCACAGACACGCCCTTCAGCGAAAACTCGCAATTTAACGTCTCAAAGGCCTTTAGATTAGACTGAAATATGATGTTGATCTGATTAAAGCTCTAGGAGGAGTTTGTTAAAGTACAACATGTGGAAATGGCAAAAACTGCCAACATTTTGTAGAGAAAATTCAAAATATTACACTTCCTGTTGGGTTTACAAACTTTGCACCCAGGGGCTTTTTTTGTAGGTATTGGGCGGTTACATCTGTCTACCGAATTTCATAACTGTTCGTGAAATGTAGCACGAAGGGCGCTTAATTGAAATTTTGTAGGCGGCGCTATCGAGCCATTTTGCCAAACCTAATTCTGAAACCCATATCAGATGTAAATTTTCACCACTTCTGACGCGTGTGCAAAGTTTCATGAGTTTTTGAGAACGTTTAGGCCCTCAAAAATGCGATTCATTTTGGAGAAGAAGAAGAATTGGCTGAGCAATTACAATAGGGTCCTCACACCATCGGTGCTCGGGCCCTAATAATAAACGGAGCAATTCCAATAGGGTCCTCACACCATCGGGGCTCGGGCCCTAAATATAGCTGCGAGCAGCAATGGCGGGCCCAAGCTGGTGGCACCGCCACCCCGGTGGCTTCAGGGCAACTGTGCACAGCGGGCAATAGGCAGTTAAAATGGTTAAACATCAAAGGACTATGTCAAATTCACTCTACATTTACTGCAATATAAGGTGGTGCTATTAAGCCCCTCCTCCCTGCCCGTTTCTAAGGCTTTGTCCATGTCTACTGGCTAACAATCCTGACATGTGAAGTTTCAAACAATTTGAAGCATGCTAAGAGTCTCAAAAGCTTCCAAAACAAATATTAAAGTTTGATGCGTTGCCAAGGTAACTGTGTTTGAGATATCACGATTCTTTTCAAAGGTCTACATGTGCCATGTTTTGACATTATTCAAAAGAAGTTTGAAGAAAATTGGGTAAAAATAAGATGGTGATATCAAAAGCATGCTGAAAGTAACACATTTCCTGCTGCCAGTTGGTGGCGCCATAACTTTGACTCACAATAGTCACATCTATGTGATCAGCCTTGTACAACAAACACACAGTCGAAGATTCATCAAAATCAATTAATGTATGCAGAAGTTATAACACTTTGTTTCCCTTTTCTGGCCATAAATTCGTTGCCTCACCACGGCCAAACCGTTTGAGATATCCAAAATCTGTTTGCAATTAAACAACTTCAATTTGTTAGCACAAAGTTAAAAAAGTTTGGTGTAAATTGTATAAACCCTATAGGAGTAGTAGTATAAAATTCATAGCCTGTTTTTTCAAAAAAAATTATATTCAAACCAAAATAGCTGACTTCCGTTGGTCAGAGCTGATGAGTGCAAATTAGAAAATTGTCAGGCTTGATGAGAACAATCTGTGTACTGAGTTTGGTGACTGTAGGAACACAAACACACACACACACACACACACACACACAAACACAAACACACTCTTGTCAAAAGGTGGCGCTACTGAGCCCCTCCACCACGCCCATTTCTATGGCTTTGTCCATGTCTACTGGTTGACAATATTGATGTGTGTGTCGAGTTTCATGCAATTTGAAGCATGTTAAGAGCCTCAAAAACACTCAAGAATATTATTAAAGTTTGACATGTTGCCATGGCAACAATATTTAAAATATCAAAAATCCTGTCACAGGTCTACATCTGCTGTCCCGGGCGTGTCATAACATTGGTTTGTAAACCAAAATCTACTCCGGTACGATGTAACATGATGAACAAACTAATAGTAATGTGTGAGTTGTAGGGTTACCTTTGTTTGTCTTTGGTCCACCCTGAAGGCCCATCGACCGGGAACATTGACATTACTGGAGCTCTTGAGGTTTGAGATGTAGTTTACTGTGTCATAACCAGCCTGTACAAACCATAAAAATAATATACTATAAAAACAGAGAAAGACACAGTGAGATAGGACAGGTTTGAGATTTGATTTATTGATTTAGAAAAAGCTTATTTTACCTGCATATCCCGTAACAGCAACATCGCCACAATTCATCAGAGTAAATCAATAATTACCTGAAATTAAAACCATTTGAAAAGACG
This sequence comes from Chanodichthys erythropterus, assembly GCF_024489055.1. Taxonomy (NCBI): domain Eukaryota; kingdom Metazoa; phylum Chordata; class Actinopteri; order Cypriniformes; family Xenocyprididae; genus Chanodichthys; species Chanodichthys erythropterus. The sequence continues at coordinate 3,835,677 of NC_090239.1, read as the reverse complement.
TCAGACTTCCAAGAGACTGCTATTCACTTCAAATATAAATGAAATGAAAGTAAACATGAAGCAGCATTCAAACTTATTAGTACTGAAAGATTAAAATACGAAAATAGTACCATCAACTACTATGTTGTAAAGTCTTGATCTTACCGAATAATCACTCTTTTCTCGTGTCTTGAGATGGTGTCTCCCCCTCGTGGTGAGCAAAGGAACAGTCTCGGTCTATCAAATTTATGTCAGTATTTCGAGACACCCATACTAGGAGAATTTCCGAGGTGTCTTTTTAAAAAAAGCAAAGGAAGTAAAAAACAAAAAAAAATCAACAAAAGGCAAAGCAAGTTGCAGTTTAGTATTTGTATTCTTACATGTTATGGTTTTAATGAAGGTGAATGAATGAGACAAACAATTTTAATTTCAAGAACTAGTTTAAACTTCTGCAGCTGACACTTGATAACAGTCTGACACACACCATGATGGGCAAAAAAGCAGCAGACATTAAAGAAAGTTCAATAGAGTCTGGTTTTATTTTATAAATTCATACATTTTGATTAAAAGTAAAGTGGGAATGTAAAAGGAGAACATTTGAATAACTTTATTAGTCACACTTTTTTAAATATTAAAATGGATGCAAAAACACCATTAAATGTATGATGATGCAACTGATATCCATACAACTACATTTAAAATCTTCTAAATTCATACGATAGCTTTGCGTGAGAAAAAATCATTGAACTGAACTTGTGGATCCTATCAGTCTGATTCCTTAATGAATCATTCAGACCAGTTCTGTTTCATTTAAAATAATCTTTTTTTAAAAAAAACAAAAAAACACATATTGGTCACACCGAAGAAATCTCATAAACATGCAAAGAAACCTATGCAGAAAATTTAAGGAAGTTATTGTAAAATTTGATAAACTTTAAAAATGTGTCCACATGGGAAAAAAGTCCTAAGTATCTCTTTTATAAAATGTTTGTGCCCGTTTTAAGACAAATAAAAGGTGCAGTGTGTAAATTTTAGTGGCATCTAGCGGTGAGGTTGTGAACTGCAACTAATGGCGCATACCCCTCCCTTTTGGAGAAGCTACAGTGGCCGTCTGGCCGACATGTTGTCGTCTGAGAGAGCAGAGAGCAGCTTGTGTGAAGCAATGAGGTTTCTTCTTACTTCTAACAAAGAACGGTCTCTGCTTCTAATAAACAAGACGACTACTACTTCATGTGTATTCAACATAGTGATGAAACACGCTTTGGAGCGTTTGTCCGTTTAAGGCTGCTGTAGAAACATGCCGGCGCATAATGGCGACTTGACATGGAGAGTGGACCCGCGGTGTATGAGATAGAAATGACTCATTCTAAAGGTAATAAAAACATAATGGCTTATTATGTAAGGTCTTTATGTACCACTGAAAACATAGTTATGTATATTATATTGCATTTCTGTCAATAGAGCCTTACAAATTTTACACCTTGCACCTTTAAATGAAACCACATAATGTAAAACTTGGGTCTTTTAATTCTTCACATGATCAGTGGGAATGGGATATTTTCTGTCAGACACTAAGTGAACAGGACTGTTTTATTTATTTTCCTGAAGGACACTGAATTTATGGCGTTATCTTTTGCAGTTTTCTTAACTTCAGCTCTATGTTTCTTGGCAGACCGTACTTGACCAGCTCCTGTTTTATCTGAAACAGACGGACAGACAGATCAAACTTTCCATGAATGATCTATTAGCAGTGTATTTTGTGTAAATATTCCTAGTCAGTGTGACATACTTGCTGTAGAATCGTAATGTTTTCATACTGTGTTAGATCAAAAACTGAGGAAATTCTCACTTGAAGTCCAATGACGTTTTCTAAAGGGAAACACACACACACACAGACACCTAAAATACTCATATCTGTTGACATTAATCATACAAAAACATTACATGGGGTTACATGAAATCAAAACAAAAACAAAACCTACATATTATTTATTTCTAGAAAGACAAGACTTCTTACTTTTAGAGGTGCTGTGTCCACTGTCCACCCTGAAGGCCCATCGACCGGGAACATTGACATTACTGGAGTTCTTGAGGTTTGAGATGAAGCTCCCGTTGATTGATCCAGGAATCACAAAGTAGTCAAAGGAGTTTACTGTGTCATAACCAGCCTGAGAGTATGTAAAAACATTCATATAAACAGTGTATATGTATAGTATGCTGTATACTCTAGTCAATATAACATTTTATTTCTGATTCATTTACCTCCACCGGATGTCCCGTTACAGCAATATCACCATAATTCATCAGAATGAATGTAAAATTACTGCCTGAAATTAAAACCACTTGAAACGATGTTACCTAAAAAGATTGAAATAAGATAACTTTAAACTTAGCATTCACATTTCATCTTTTTTTTATGAGCATTACTGACCAACCTTGTTATTTTTAGTGTTTTAATTTATTATATATTTTGTGTCACTTTTTTGTGTACTAATGAGTTCAATGAAGTATTCTGAAATTGAATTGAATTGAATTGTGGATGAATTGAAAACACATTTCAGAAGTATATCAATCTTACTGTGCTGGTATTGGGAAAGTAAGGGACTTTATCCCACGTTGCAACAAAGACCCAGGAAGCGTTGAAGGTCAGATTTGGGAAATGATTGTTTATATCCAGAGTGGCGCGTGTGAGAACACTTCCATTAGTGTACTGATTATGTGAAATCACTCCTCTTGCACGGTTGTCAAGGTTGGTCCAGAGACCAGCAATTATATCTTGGCCTTCATAAGCAGGAAAAGAGTAGGGAACAAACTGTGATGAAGGCTGGTTAAATGTGAGGTGTCCATTATTATTCACCTGAAACATGAGAAATAATATCAAAATCACAGGTGACTTTATAACATATTCAACACTCACAGTTACACTTAGAATCTTACATAAATCTGCTGGTATCTGCGGCCAAAGAACAGAAATGGACTCAACAGTGGAATAACTGAGGAGCTTCCATCATCAACAGCAGCGTTTCTCGTGTCTCCTGATGAGCCGAATGGGTAGAATATTCCTGGTGCTGCCAAGAAAAAAAAAATTCTGACATTTTTGTTTACATTTCAGGATGATTTGGATGATTTGAGATTCTGACGTTAATTAACAAATCATGAATTCAGTAATCAGTAATTACCTGTCCACGGCTCTGTTGTTGTTGTCGTTTGTGGAATGGCTATTCAATAAAAAGAGCATTAAATTATGAAACGCTTATGAAAAGTACATTATATATTAGGGGTGTGATGAGATCTCGTGTCACGAGATCTCGCGAGACTAATATGTGACGAGATTTCTCGTCGAGGCGAAAAGTAGTCTCATGATGTTGCCATGAAAGAGTGTTAGGATGATTAGGAAAGAATATGCCACCGCTTCGTTTACATTATGCCTCCACTGTTTTGCTTTGTATTTAAATAAAAAACATTTAATTCAGTTGGATAACGGTCGCTGCCGCTCCATATTCACAGAGTAGGCTACGCGCGATCGCTGAAAGTGAAAGTAAACGCGAGCGCGCATTCAAACGCGATTTCAATACCCCGCAATTTGAAAGCGGCTCCCTGATGCATTCAAATATCTTCCAACATGAAAGCTATCTTAGGCTGGGCAGTGTAGTTGTAACCATCTCTTAGCTCGGTTTCAAAGAAAAATTTGGTCTTATTTGCACTTTGAATATTGAAAGGGTGTGATTATGGTTGCACTTATTGTAAAGTGTTACCATAAAAATGAATAACAGTTTTCTCAATCTTATTAAGCACAAACAATAAGGTTTCATTTGTTAACATTAGTTAATGCACGATCATGAAATAACAATGAATGACTTTTTTATTAACTAACATAAACAAAGATTAATAAATACTGTAGCAAATATATTGCTCATTGTTAGTTGATGTTGGTTAATACATTAATTTCTATGATCAGTTTGTGGAAAGGAGTTCAGTTAGGAGGTCAAAAGTTGTTGAAGCTCATAAATCATATACAGTAAGGTCTGAAGAGACTGAAATCATACAGAAGAGAAGTCAGTCAGTTGAGTTTGTGTCAAAACCTTTTACAGTACTTGAGTATTGTTGTCTTTTACTGCATATGATAATTCATACTCAGAAAGCAGAACTGAAATGAGTCATTACAAGATGATTAGTTACAACATTTCAAATACACCTGCAGAATATTTTTTCTAGTCATGTATTTCGCCATTGAGGATTTCTTAAAAATAGTGTGTAAAAATCTTGTCTCGTCTCGTGAACTTAATCTCGAGTCTCGTCACACCCCTATTATTTATTTATTTTATATTATATATATATATATATATATATATGTGTGTGTGTTATGTATTTTCTACTGAAATGTGAAGATGAGCTTGTCATTCAGTGTAGGTGAATCATCAAAAACTGTTGATCGTTTTTTAGGAAAAGAAAGACTTTGCAGATTTAATGTGTGTATCTGCTAATAGTTGATCTCTTACGAGTACATTAACATGAACTAAAAAAAAAACATAAAATACTCATGTTACATGTTTTAAATTCATGCATAAAATATTCATATGAAATATTACATGGGCAATATTTTCATGTTTTAAAGAGTTTAATTCAAAGGTTATCACCATTTTAAACTAATGTACTGCTACCTTGTAACACAAACACACATACAGCTCGCACATCATGTGCATATCACACACACACACACACACACACACACACACACACACAGAAAGATTCAGGAGCCATCTGAAAACTCAGTATTGATCCGGTGAACACATATTTCAAAGAGTCAGAGCAATAGCACTGTGGGCAGCACCATGACATTTGCAGCATCTGTGCAGCAGGAAACCTGGGTTCAAGGTTCAGGCTTTCTCAAGCCTACATCAAAGTTTGTTCACGAACTTTATACTCTAGTTGAAATTACTATTCATATTATATACTGTACATTCTGGCATGGGATCTTATGGAAGCTTGTTTCCACCATGGAATAAAAAATAAGAAAGGTAATTACGATTTTTTTATCATACAATTCTGACTTGTGTAATATAAAGTCACAATTATGAGTTATAAAGTCATAATTTTGTGATATAATGTTGCAACTGCTTGTTATGAAGTCAGAATTGCATGATGTAAAGTCACAATTGTGTTATAAAGTCAAAATTGCTAATATAAAGTCAGAATTGAATGATATAAAGTCACAATTTCTTGTTACAAAGTCAGAACTGCATGATATAAAGTTGCAATTCCGTGTTATAAAGTCAGAATTGTGAGATATAAACTCAATTGTGAAGAAAAAAAGTAAATTGTGAGTTTATATCTATAGCAATTGAGAGAAAAAAAAGTCAGAAAATTAAAAATGAAAAGTCACAATTATCTTTTACATATCTTTTACACAAACAAGCTTCCATAGGAACTATTGTACCTAGGAGTTTTTTTTATTTTTATTATTATACACAGAAAATTGTTGAACATCTCTTCATTTAGAAAAGACAGAACAGTGGAGTAACCAATGACCTAACAAGAATGTTCCCCTAAATGTTTCTTTAACATTTAAATTCTAGGAAACTTTCTGCAAACAAGCTACAACACTACATCAGTAAGTCGTGTACTGTTTTAATACATTGCTTAATAAATTAAAATAAGTCGAACATGCCATCACAAATCTTATAAAAGATCAAATTAAAGTGCTCCCACTTACTGATTGTGTTTTGGTAGTCTAGGTTTACATACATCCAAGGTCACATTGCAGCAGTCTCTCTAAACCCTCCTTTTCGAGAGCTACTCTGCTCTGATTGGTCAGATTGCCCAGTCTGTTGTGATTGTTCTGCCGCTTACAGAGCACATTTGAAACCAAATTCCCATTATCATATCTGAATTTCAGCTCGTGATGCTTCCTCAACACTTGATACAGTGATACAATCAGCAGCAATGTTGTCCTTAGGTTTGAATCTGATTAGTAGCAAGATGATGATTCCCTCTGGTGGTGGATTTTTGTGTATTGACAAAAATGTGCGTCATTTTACACTTTTGACCTTCGCACTACATACTACAATTACATTTTAGCATTGTCTTTTTTCAGTATTGCTTTAAGTATTGTTAATATAGACAGTGTTTAATGACATCTGTGTCATCTTGACTTATAGAAAAAAAAGGTGTGTAAATGTTTTGTACAGGTACATTTCTTACAGTTTATTCAATCAAGTGGTGTTAATGCAGTAATGTAATGGCATCTGCAAATGTTAAACACTATTTTATTTGCAGTCTTTGCCTACATACACAAACACAACCCTACTAAAATAATTGGTCAGATACTGGTCAAAAGATTTTGAACTGTAAGATTTTTTTAATGTTTTTAAAAGAAGTCTCTTCTGCTCTCAGAGTATAAATACTGGGTTTAGGTCAGTAATCCCAACAGCAGTCATGGGGAAGTCTGCTGACTTGACAGTTGTCCAGAAGACGATCATCAAGACCCTCTACAATGAGGGTAAGCCAACAGAGGGTCACTGCTGAAAGAGCTGGCTGTTCGCAGAGTGCTGTGCCAAAGCATATCCATGGAAAGTTGACTGGAAGGAAAAAGGGAGGTAGGAAAAGTTGTATAATGAAAGGAATGACCGCAGGCTTGAGAAGATTGTCAGGCGAAGCCGATTTAAGAACTTAGGAGAGCTTCAAAAGGAGTGGACTGAAGCTGGAGTCAGTCCATCAAGAGCCACCACACATAGACGTCTTCAGAAAATGGGCTACAACCGTACCAAGCAACTTCTGAACCAAAGACAATGTCAGAAGCGTCTTACCTGGACTAAGGAGAAAAAGAACTGGACTGTTGCTCAGTGGTCCAAAGTCCTCTTTTCAGATTAAAGTAAATTTTGCATTTCATTTGGAAATCAAGGTCCCAGAGTCTGGAGGAAGAGTGGAGAGGCACAGAAACCATATTGCTTGAAGTCCAGTGAGAAGTTTCCACAGTCAGTGATGGTTTGGGCTGCCATGTCATCTGCTGGTGTTGGTCCTCTGTGTTTTCTGAAGTCCACAGTCAACGCAACCATCTACCAGGACATTTTAGAGCACTTCATGCTTCCTTCTGCTGACAAGCTTTATGGAGATGCTGATTTCATTTTCCAGCAGGATTTGGCACCTGCACACATTGCCAAAGGTACCTGTTACTGTGCTTGATTGGCCAGCAAACTCACCTGACCTGAACCCCATAGAGAATCTATGGGGTATTGTCAAAAAGAAGATGAGAGACACCAGACCCAACAATGCAGATGAGCTGAAGGCCACTATCAGAGCAACCTGGGCTTCATTACACCTGAGCAGTGCCACAGGCTGATCCACTCCATGCCACGCCGCATTGATGCAGTAATTCATGCAAAATGAGGCTCAACATGAACATACTTTTCAGAAGCCTGACACTTCTGTTTAAAATATCCTTTTTTTTATTGATCTTATTAAGTATTCTAATTTATTGAGATAGTGAATTGGTGGGTTTTTGTTAATTAATTCATAATTAAAAGAACCAAAGACTTAAAGTACTTTCTTTAAGTCTTTAAGTAGTTACAGTCTGTGTCATTCATTCACAAGAAAAGTTTTTGTTTTTCATGAGATTTTGTGAGTACTTTATACTTCACATTGACAAAATTTATTTTTAAACCTAGTTATTTTATAATGTTTAATATTTTGTCAAAAACGAAGTGAAAAACGATTAGAGTAAATGGCTGATACATGCGCAAATAAATGCTACTTTGCCACCACCTGCTGGTTAAAGTGGTAATTATTGTCTTTTTTATTTGTGAATTAGTGTTTTCTATCAAGTTGAATTTCCTACATTTTTAAACGTTCGGTTTTACAATGGGGACAATCTCAGAAGGATGAACAAGTAATGTTTGTAGTCATCACATTAAAAATAACATTTGAAGTGCTGGGGAAAAAATGTGTGTGTGTGTCTAATTACAGACACAGCGTTTTAAACAGTCCTAGTAGCTTTGTCTTTATTACAATCAATAAAACTGGTTTATTGTCAAATTAGGTAAATGTGATAACTGCATTAAAATATGAATACAACATTAAAAAGTCAACCATTGATGTTTTTGTGTCGATGTACAGCAAGTACAGAATGAACAGCTAACAGTTCCCCGGAAATGCCCGAGCTGGCTTAACGACAACCAGGAAGTAACCGTGCATATATTCCATTCAGAAACCCTTGTTATTAGCGATATCAGTGGCCATTAAATGAACTGCATCCAGCAATGTATTGCACGTGCTCGCACTTGTGCGCACACTCCATAGTGATGCGAGCTAGCCTCAGATGGCCAAATCTGTCACATAACATACAAGAGACTGAGTGTGATTCATTGCCCCGATATATTCGTTCTTCGCTTAAAAGTATTCAGAAGTTGGTAATAACTTCCAGTGATATACTGTTAATGAACATCCTGACGCTGTCCACGTATGTAAATATGTTTTGCACACTTTCCTCTCAATAACAAAAATACAACAAACATGACAGCAGTGAGAAAACAAAAGAAAGAAAGCATCTGTGCATATATGAATATATGTTTAACACCAGCATCATGTCAACAGATGAGGTACCTAAAATTACACTGTTATAATAGTTTGATATTTGAGACTATAAGTATATTTGAGACTATAGACTCACTATATAGATCTGGCTATGTGAGACTATAGTTTGAATTAATCTCTTTTCTTTGCATGACACATTAACAGTACAGTACAGAATGGCTCTTTCGGCATTATCCTGAATGTTGTATAAGCATTCATTTCATGTGTCACAGAACTGAAAAGAGGCTCTCAGGAGTGCATGTAAACGTCACATCCTTTTGATTTTCCTAGCAAGAGTCCATCCCATAAATCAGTCTACAGGCTTTCATAGACAACCTAGGAAGTCAAGGAAGGTCCCACTTTTTAAGTTCCGTTACACACTTCACATATTGGCAATAAAAAAAAAAAAAAAAAACAAGATTAAGAATTTTTTACAGCCCCTTTAACAGTAAGTTTACAGTTAATAGTCACTGTTAACAGTAAGTTATATACAGAAAAAAATTTAATCAATCTAACCTTACATTTTGTGACTTTACAGTAAAATACTGTTAAATCTTAGGTAAAAAGAACAATCTTATAATTTCCAGTGAAAAGCCAAAAACTGACATTCCCAGAATACCCTGTGTGATGCATCACATTTAATGGTTTTTAATTTTATTAAGTTTTGTTATCAGTTACGTACATTAGGGTTTTATGTTACATCTTATGTTCCTAAATGAATGTATATTGCATTATTTTAGTGTTGTGTGTTAATGTGATGGTGTGTTTTGTGTGAATAACATTGTCTGCACCTTATTTATTTCAGCTTGTGGAAAAGCTGCTTGTGATGAACTTCATCATGTGTCTTTCTCTTTACCAGCAGTGTTATTATGGTGAATGTCAGTAAATGTATGAAGTACAAAACAGATTTAAGGAACAATATAGCCTTGCTCATTCAGCAGAAAAGGGCTTTTGGATTTATCGGTTTTAAAATGTAATTTTTTTTTTAAACTGTAAAATGTACAGTCGTTCTGTAAATGTGTTTACATTTTACTGTATTTTTTTACTCGATTATTCTGGCAAAAACAGCTACCATTTTGCTTTTTTCTGTAAAAACAACAGAATTGTTGTTTTTTTTTTTTTCTTTACAGTGTATGCATAAAATAATCGCACAAAACATTACATGGGAAACATCTATTTCTAGAAAGATAAATCTTTTACCTATAGAGATGTGTCCACCGTCCACCCTGAAGGCCCATCGACCGGGAACATTGACATTACTGGAGGTCTTGAGGTTTGGAATCAAGCTCCCGCTGTTTGATCCAGGAATCACAAAGTAGTCAATGGAGTTTACTGTGTCATAACCAGCCTGCACAAAAATGAAAAACAATTTATATATTTAAACAGTACACTTACTGTTATATAGAGAATAGTAACATTTTGCTCTGATACAGCAGTCTCTTTTACCGCCACCCGAAGTCCTGTTACAGCAATATCACCATAATTCATCAGAATAAATGAAAAAATACTGCCTGAAATTAACACCACTTGAAACGATGTTTCCTGAAAAGATGGGGGAAAAAAAGATAATTACTTAGTGTTCACCGTTCGTCTTTTTTTTTTTTTTTTTTGTTTTTTTTTTTTTTTTTTTTAAAATTAAATTATCATGTGTTATTTGCACAACCATTACTCAGTGGCATTATTTTATTTTTTTTTTTTGCTTTTATTGTCAATTCCTATGTGTGCTATTGTGTTCATGCCAAAAAAGTATTTTAAAATGAAAGTGAAAACAGTCACATTTCAGAAGTATATCAAACGTACTGTGTTAGTTAAGGGAAAGTAAGCGACTTTATCCCACGTTGCAACAAAGACCCAGGAAGCGTTGAAGGTCAGATTTGGGAAATGATTGTTTATGTCCAGAGTGGCGCGTGTGAGAACACTTCCATTAGTGTACTGATGATATGAAACCACTCCTCTCGCACGGTTGTCAAGGTCGGTCCAGAGACCAGCAATTATATCTTGGCTTCCATTAGCAAGAAAGTTGGTTGGACCAGTCTGTGATGAAGCCTGGTTGAATGTGAGGTGTCCATTATTATTAACCTGAAACATGAGAAATATTGTCAAAAATCACAGCCACAGGATCACAGGTGACTTTATAACATATCCAACACTCACAGTTAGACTTAGAATCTTACATAAATCTGCTGGTATCTGCGGCCAAAGAACAGAAATGGACTCGACAGTGGAATAACTGAGGAGCTTCCATCATCAACAGCAGGATTTATTGTGTCTCCTGCTGCTGAGCCGAATGGGTAGAATATTCCTTGTCCTACCAATAAAATGAACAAATAATACAAAGGATTTGACATTTAAATTTTACAGTGATTTTTGAGGCTCATGTTTGTTTATGTCATGTGTGAGGAATCTGGCTGCGATAAGTAGTGGGGCGATGATGACCTCTGGTGGTGGACTGGTGTAAGTGTGGATTAATATCAGCATTCTTGGTAAATATGAGTAAAATGGGTTGTTTATTGTCTTTCATTAAAAATGTCCACAAAAAAATCTATCCTTTAACTGATGTAAAATTATAACAAAAAAGTAATTGTATAACATATGAAATAAATATTTCTCCAAAAGGTGTTCCACAATTTTTGTCAACCCTAGAAATTCTTAAAATCGAATGAAGGTATTCCTAATCATACTGTAAGTTTTTAAGTGATTAGGAACACTTAAGTAAGTCATGATTTCCTGCTCTAAATATGAGATGATGCATTAGCCAGATTCCTCATCCATCACTATGGGAGAGACTGAGAATACAGAAATGATGTGTGACAAAAGGTTGTTGAGCTGCATAAATCAGGAAGTGGCTATAAGAGAATAGCTAAACAGTTTAAAATGGCCATTTTTAATTCAGAGTTGATAAAACTTTAAATCACATGAAGATGTTACACCGGCCCCACACAAACTGAGGTGAATGGATTGAGTGTAAAAAAACAATTTGTGAGAATTTGTGATCTTGTTCTTATAAAGGTCTATATTACCTGCCAGTGTTGATGCAGATGTTGTTTGTGCCCTGGCTGTTAAAGAAAAAGAGAGATAATTGAATTCAGAAACACATATTTGCTTGTTTTTCTTGTCTTTTCTGCATTAAGACTGATCAAACAGATGGTAAACAAATCCTTACTCAGTGTCAGAACTGATATGAACACCAGCAGAATCTGTGAAACCAGAGACAATCTCATGATGAGGTCATGAAGTCAGATATTAGTCCTTCTTCTGTAATCAGAGAGCATTATTAGAGTATCATGCATTATGATAAATGTATTTAAACCAATGTAAGTCTGGTATATATCCATTGGTTATAGCCATTGAAAAACTGCCAATATTTAATACTGAATTCTAGATCTAGTACTTTATTTCTGCTACTGCATGTGCTTAAGATCATACATGCATGTATATCTACAGTATATCTAGTAGAACAGTGAGAATGTTGACCCCCAAATAATTGAGCTTCCGCACGTAAGTTTCAAATATTCTGTCTGACCCCCCAGCGTGAGTTTTTTAAGGCGACCGTTATTTAGAACGTATCACTTTATGGTTTCCATGGTGACGCGTCATTGCTTGTTATGTGGCACACCGCAGCACTGTTTGAATGATGATCTGCTTTCATTTAATTTTTCCTTTTCTATTCAAAATATTCACAAATTTGTTAACTATAGCAATGAAATATCTAATATTCCGATTGCCAAATATGTGCAAGTGGATGTGTTTTGCAGTTTAAACACCTTTATAACGATCATGTTAGTTGAGCCATATGAGCGATGGGCGCCGCCATGTTAGTTTGCACCGCGCAGAGAATCGGATCTGTTGGATTTACAACCCGTGAATTTATCCACTTCTTCCGAAATACATGAAAGTAAGTGTGCCGGTGAACTGGGGAAGAATAGAGTCAGCTTTTAAGTTACTTTCACAATGCGTATCTGATATGAATTAAACGTGTTGTCAAGTTATAATGGAAAGGGTTGTTATTTCCGCTTCTATAGATATCATTGTGTATTTTACAAACTCTAAATATATTGTTTTGTTAGTACCCATGTGTATTTAAATGTCTGAAACCTGAAATGAACATTATTTGGTTGAAAACACTGCATATATGTGATATATGAAAAGCGCTGCGTGTGTCCGTCTCTGGTTTAGCGCCAGTTAAAGCGCGCACGCACATTTGAATTTGGCAGTTGATCACGTAATGCACTGAACGTTCTAATCACACCGGTGTGATCGTACGCTCCTGGGGCCAGCCAAGACTGATCACACCGGTGTGATCGTACGCGTCAAAGGGTTAAAAGCTACTGCCGTTGCTGACATTTCTGAAGTATCTCCTCTGTGTTGGAAGTAAATTTCAACAAACTGTCAAAAATTGTGCCCTGGTACTTGTACTCCTCAACCATCTCTATGGGCTTTATGCATGTTACACTGTTTTAAATATGCATCTTAATTTTCACCCAAATATATATAGTAACATGCACCATCATAATTCAGCAGTTGTTTAACTTACTTTTTTGCACCATCAGTTAAATTACCCACACAACCCAGATAAGGATTATTTTACTCATTTTGGCTGAAAATGACCAATTCAGCAGGTTGTTTTAAAAGTTGATAAACGGGATACTTGCACTGATCAGACCACTGAATCAGTGAGCAGTTTACTCAAAAACAGCTGCAAACGGATCAGACCAATTCACTAATTAATTGTTCATTTGGATTTGTGGACCGTTTTGACAGGTTCATAGAAAAGAAATGTCTCAAAACTAAGATTAATTCATAAATCAGACATTTTACATTGAAAGAAAGATATAAGCCTACCCATTATTATAGTATTGGAGCGCAAAAGAGAGAAAGATTTGACTTACATCAGACGGCCACTTCTCAGAGATTCTTACACTGCTGTAGGGTGCCGGATGATTTTAAATGTGTCTCTGCCTTGTCATCTCCAAATCATCTCCTGGAATGGAAGAAAACATGTTTTCATTGGTAGACCGCCAATCATTCTTACAGATAATTATTTTTTTTCACATTTAATTTTACATTTAGAATTTTTTGTAAGTTTACACATTGAGAGTCTATCACAATGTCTGAATGTAGTACTGTAACCAATTTATTAATATTGGTAACACTATACAACAGTCTCATTTGTTAATTTTTGTTAATGCATTAAACAACATGAACTAACAATGAGCAGTATATTTTTACAGCATCTATTAATCTTTATTAATTTGTTAGTTAAAAAATGTCCTGTTCATGTTAGATCAAAGCATTAACTAATGTTAACAGACACAATTTGATCTTAAAAGTTTAACTAAGATTAGTAAAAGTTGTAGAAGTATTGTCCATTCTTAGTTAACTAATGTCAACTAATGAAACCTTATTGTGAGGTTAACATTTAATGCATATGGATTTACTTTATTTAGGAAATGAAATTAGACTATTCATGTCAGTAACACTTATGGTCCAGTTCTCACTATTAACTAGTTGCTTATTAGCATTCATATTACTAGGATATTGGCTGTTTATTAGTACTTATGAAGAACATATTAATGCGTAATTCTGCATGACCATATTCTACATCCCATAATCCTACCCAGTACCTAAACTTAACTATCTTACCAACTATTAATAAGCAGTAATTAGGAGTTTATTGAGGTAAAAGTTGTAGTTAATAGTTAGTTGATTGTGGGAATGTGTGTATCTCTATGTTTGAGACAGAAAATGAGCTGAGTTGCTGTTGTGGCATTACTTTTCAGCTTTTAATGTTTCCAAAAAAAAAGAATATGCAGGTTTATGTCAACATTAGTTTCATTTCTTAACCTGACAGAAATGTTAAAAGAATTTAAGTTTTGCGAACAGCATCTGCTGATTCATTAATCATTCTAATAAAGTACCTTGAACAACTAGCCACAATCTCCTTGACTCTCTTATGACCCCAAAAAAGAGAAAACTGTTTATTAGAATATCATTTTAGCTTAGATATTGAATGGAAAACAGAAGCTGTATAGGAACAAACAGGGAAGAGTACCTGAAACCACAAGCATGCACAGAATGAGGATAAAATATTCACATAGTGAATATGTAGTTTCCCAGAATGTACATCCTTATGCATAAACAATCTTTCGCCAAGTATAACTAAATGATGAGGTTAGAGAAGGGGTTCTCAACTCTGGCCCTCGATGTCCACTTTCCTGCAGAGTTTAGCTCCAACCTTGACCAAACTCACATGTTTATTAATCCTGAAGACATTGATTAGCTTGTTCAGGTGTGTTTGATTAGGGTTGGAGCAAAACTCTGCAGGAAAGTGGACCTGGGGCCAGGGTTGAGAACCCCTGCGTTAGAGGAACAGATTCATCCTGACTTCATAAGATGGCAAGTTGACAGTAAAATCTGCCAAGTGGTCACACATGGTTCATCCTGGGAGACGGACACATTTATGTTGGAAATGACTGGAAATTTTAAATGACTTGTTTGCATTATGTTGGATTCACTCAGTCTCTTTACTTGGAATTATCCACACAGAATTGTAAAACATTTTACATCAAAAGTAGTAAACAAAATGTTTTAAATTGAAGTAAACTCAAATGTTGATCAGTCGTTGTGTGTTAGTTGTTCCTGTATCTGTGCTCTTTCTCAGTGATTGTGTTGGACTGTGAGGTGGTTTGGCAGCAACTCCGTAATGCAACACTGAGAAGAATTATAAACATGCAAATCTCAACAATGCTCTCATTATTTACAGAAACTCAAAAAAGGCAGACTTTTATAAAGTACTGATGAACAATAACCAGTGAATATACTGATAAATGATGGCTGTAATGAAGCGGGACTCAAGCAGAGATCCATGTGCAAGCTTTTATTAAAGTAAAGTGGTCGTACAGGCAGGGTCAAAACAGGAACAAACAGGAACAGTGAGGAACAGGCAGAGTCGTAGTCAGGGTACAGGCAAGGATCGAGGCAGGCAGCAATGGGTCGTAAAACAGGAATCAGGCAGGAACAGTAACAAACGGGTAAACAGGGATATAACGCTCGGAAATGTCATACTGGGTAAACAAGACTTCGCGGTGAGGTGGTGTGTGTATGAGTCCTTTATAGTCCAGGTAATGTGTGGCAGCTGGGTGTGGTGATTAGTGTGGAGTGATTGTGAAGTGAGTGCAGGTGATGAGCAATGGAGGATCATGGGAAATGTAGTCCGGAGTGAACAGGAACGGGCAATGATCGTGACATAACGCCCCCCTCCCGGAAGGCGCGTCCTCGCGCCGTAAAAGGAACAGCTAGGGAGGGGGGGTGGGTGCATTGGAGATCTAACGGCAGATGGGGACGAGTCTCCAATGCAGCCCCAGGGACTCAGGCAGCCACGGTGGGTCAGGTGGTTCGGGCAACCGCGGCAGGTCAGGTGGCTCAGGCGGCCAAGGCAGGTCAGGTGGCTTGGGTAACCACGGCAGGTCAGGTGGCCTGGGTAACCACGGCAGGTCAGGTGGCTTGGGCAACCACGGCAGGCCAGGTGGCTTGGGCAACCACGGCAGGCCAGGTGGCTTGGGAAGCCGCAGCAATGAGTCCATAAATGGCCCTAGAGGGCTACAGTCCATAAATGGCCTTGACAGCAGTGGCTGGGCAGGGTCCCCACCCACCAGCTCCCCACCCACCAGCTCCCCACCCCTAGGTATACTGCCCCCCCCCCAAAAAGTTCTTGGGGATTTCAGCGGGGCCCGTCGCAGGTTCGTGGGTAAAGAGTTTGGGTGGCGCCGGCAGGGCCAGGCATGTGGGTGAAGCCGGCAGGGCAAGACGCCTGAATGGCGCTGGCAGCGCAAGGAGTTTGAGCGGCGCTGGCAGGGCTGGAAGCTTGGGTGGTGCTGGCAGGGCTGGAAGCTTGGGTGGTGCTGGCAGGGCTGGAAGTTTGGGTGGCGCTGGCAGGGCTGGAAGCTTGGGTGGCGCCGGCAGGGCGAGGAGCTCGGGTGGCGCCGGCAGGGCGAGGAGCTCGGGTGGCGCCGGCAGGGCAAGACGCTTAGGCGGTGCTGGTAGAGCATGACGCTTGGGCGGAGCAGGAGAGACCTCTGGAGTGGTCTCCAGGCCCACAGCGGCCTCTTGAATGGCGTCTGCGTCTTGAGGAGAGGAGGACGCCTTCTTCCTCCTCCTCCTCTTCCTCCGAGAGTGAGGCGACGGTTCACCGACTGGGGCGGTCTCTGGAGCAAACTCACTGGCTGAAGCGGGTTCTGGAGCGGACTCAATGGCTGGAACGCCCCCTACCTTCGTGAGCACCGAAGGGGCGGCCATCTTGCCCGTAGGCACTGGCAAAGCAGCCATCTTGTCCATCGCGTCCAGGGCGCTTGAGTGCGTTGCAACAGGCGAGCTTGAGAGCGTTGCATCCGGCAGGCTTGAGAGCGAAGCGTCCGGCAGGCTTGAGAGCGAAGCGTCCGGCAGGCTTGAGAGCGAAGCGTCCGGCTGGCTTGAGAGCGAAGCAGCTGTGGGTTTCGGAATGCCAGCTGCTCGTGCTGTAGTCAGTGGAGGATCATTCATGCTGGAACGCAATCCTCTCCGCTCTCGGACAGGACCAGCGACGTGACTCTGGGCGATCAGCGGAGACGTGACGTGACTCTGGGCGATCAGCGGAGACGTGACGTGACTCTGGGCGATCAGCGGAGACGTGACGTGACTCTGGGCGATCAGCGGAGACGTGACGTGACTCTGGGCGATCAGCGGAGACGTGACGTGACTCTGGGCGATCAGCGGAGACGTGACGTGACTCTGGGCGATCAGCGGAGACGTGACGTGACTCTGGGCGATCAGCGGAGACGTGACGTGACTCTGGGCGATCAGCGGAGACGTGACGTGACTCTGGGCGATCAGCGGAGACGTGACGTGACTCTGGGCGATCAGCGGAGACGTGACGTGACTCTGGGCGATCAGCGGAGACGTGACGTGACTCTGGGCGATCAGCGGAGACGTGACGTTGCTCTGGTGTGATGGTAGCCGCCATTTTGTGCATGTTCCTTGGCGCGGCGGCCATTACGTGATCTACCATGGTGTCACATTCCTCTGCGACCCCCACAGTAAACAGAGAACCAACCGACAACAAAGCAAAGTCCATAAAGCTGCTGAGTGATGAACGCGGTCCCTCTTGTCTTAGTTTATCCTGGAGAGGTTGGTTGACGCCATCACAGAAGAAGTCAATCAAAGCACAGTCCGGTAGATCAGAGAGGTGAGCAATATCCAAATATTCCTGCACATATTCATCTAACGATCGCGTGCCCTGCGAACTCCATAATAACAACTGAGTAATGTCCATACCATGTAAACGTTTTCCGGGAAAGCTGCTGGATCGTAGTGGGGGCGAAGTCTTCTGTAACGAAGCGGGACTCAAGCAGAGATCCATGTGCAAGCTTTTATTAAAGTAGAGTGGTCGTACAGGCAGGGTCAAAACAGGAACAAACAGGAACAGTGAGGAACAGGCAGAGTCGTAGTCAGGGTACAGGCAAGGATCGAGGCAGGCAGCAATGGGTCGTAAAACAGGAATCAGGCAGGAACAGTAACAAACGGGTAAACAGGGATATAACGCTCGGAAATGTCACACTGGGTAAACAAGACTTCGCGGTGAGGTGGTGTGTGTATGAGTCCTTT
Organism: Chanodichthys erythropterus; assembly: GCF_024489055.1. Lineage (NCBI taxonomy): Eukaryota > Metazoa > Chordata > Actinopteri > Cypriniformes > Xenocyprididae > Chanodichthys > Chanodichthys erythropterus. The sequence continues at coordinate 3,817,491 of NC_090239.1, read as the reverse complement.
ATAGTCCAGGTAATGTGTGGCAGCTGGGTGTGGTGATTAGTGTGGAGTGATTGTGAAGTGAGTGCAGGTGATGAGCAATGGAGGATCATGGGAAATGTAGTCCGGAGTGAACAGGAACGGGCAATGATCGTGACAATGGCAAAATATCAAACATCAAATAAATGCAGCCTTGGTGAGCAAAAGAAACTTATTTAAAAAGTATTTTAAAATCTTACCTACCCCAAACATTAGGAATGTATGTACACTGTAAAAAATGACCGTGATTTTAACAGTAAAAGACTGTAAAAATGCTGCGGTGAAAAACTGTCAATTGGATTACAGAAAGTTTCCGTACTATATACGGTGAATAACTGTGTTACGTGCTTAAAGTTGTTCAGTGGAATGACCGCAACATTTAAATGAGATACAGCTGTTGAGGCGTGGGGAGGAACAAACCAAACAACAAGGGAAACAATTAATATCCGATATTTATTAACACGGTAGAGATAAGTCAACAAGTAAGACATAAACAAAGTAAAAGTAAGGAAAGAGCGAGGATGTCGCCAAAGAAAAGAAATAATCAGAACAAAACCCACTAACTAGCGCCCACGCCCCTAAACTAACTACCAAAAATAAAATGTAAAAACAAAACCGAAAACTTCGGCGCGGCGCCTTAACTAAACTCCACTAAATAAATAAACAAAAATACAGGGAAGGCGAGCACCCGCATTATAACTAACATTATTTGCTAGCTGACACGCACTATGCGGAATTCACCGTGGTCAGTGAGGTTGATGTTATCTCTGAGCTGTCCGCAGCAAAAGGTTTCATTATCGGTCAACCCCTCGGTTGACAGATAATGACTTCACGCCAGAATTCGAATGCGTTCAAACATTTCACACGAGAGACTTGTCTGCAGGAGAAGGGTTTCATTATTTGTCAACCACTCGATTGACAGATAATGACTTCACGCCAGATTTCGAGTGGACTCAAACATTTAACAGGAGACTTGTATCACTCTCTAACGCCGTCAGCTTAACTATTACACAGAAACAAACAACCAGATACTGTCTCAATGAACCACAGACTAAATAAACAGTTCGCAACACAAAGAATGACTGGCTCTGGCTCGACAAGCGTGAGTGAGGTCCAAGCCCAAACGCTCACTGCAGGTGGAATGCCGCCGAAGCCTTTTAAATGATCAGCCACCTGCAGATTGGCAGAACGCTGGTTGGGACGTCAGAGCGTCATGACGTCACCAAGATGAGCCCCGCTTTACCGTCAACCTAAAACTCGACAGACAGATAAGAAAGAGAGAGAGAGAGAAAAAAAAACAAAAACAAAATACAAAAACATACGTGGAACGTAACACTCCCCCCCTAAAAAAAAAAGAGAAAAGAAAAAGAACACTTTTCTTCTTCTCTTCTTTAAGCCCTATTACCAGCTTAGTAAACTCTAGATAGAGCATCGGCAATTATGTTTTCTGACCCCTTCTTGTGCTTAATCACTAAATCGTTACCCTGCACGATTAAGGACCAGCGCATCAATTGCTGATTCTGATTGTTCATACGTGCTAAAAACACCAGAGGATTGTGATCAGTGAATACAACCACAGGCAAATTACTTGAACTAATATAAACATCAAAGTGTTGTAAGGCCAACAGCAAAGCTAACGTTTCTTTCTCGATGGTAGAATAGTTTAACTGATGTTTATTAAACTTGCGCGAGAAATAACACACAGGATGGTCAATACCATTTGCGTCCTCCTGTACAAGCACTGCACCCGCACCGACCGAGCTTGCATCGATCTCCAGCTTGAAGTCCTTTCCCACATCAGGAGCTGTCAAAACAGGCGTACTGCATAATAAAACTTTGATGTTATCAAAAGCATTTTGACAGTCATTACTCCAAATAAAAGTACGTGACGGGCTGAGGAGTGAAGTTAGCGGACTGGCCACAGTGGAGAAGTTTTTACAAAAATTCCGATAATAACCGGCCATCCCCAGAAATCTACGAAGTTCTTTTCGCGTGGTCGGAACCGGAAATTCTGCAATCGCAGCGACCTTGGCTTCTATAGGTCTTACCTGCCCTTGACCCACTTCTCTGCCCAGGTACATCACTGTAGCTTGACCAAATTCACATTTAGAAAGGTTTAATGTCAGCGAGGCATTCCGAAGGCGTTCAAACACCTCTCTTAACGTTGCAACATGTGCGGACCAGCTAGATGAATAAATCACAAGATCGTCCAGATATGCATTGCAGTTTCGAACACCAGCAAGCACAATATTAATGAGCCTCTGGAACGTAGCTGGTGCGTTGCGCATGCCGAAAGCCATAACGCAGTATTGCATGAAATCGTCCTGAGTCACAAAAGCAGAAATATCTGACGCTCGAGCCGTCAATGGTACTTGCCAGTAACCTTTCAGCAAATCTAGTTTACTGACGAATTTAGCAGACCCCAGATTGTCTACACAATCTTCCATAAGGGGTAACGAAAAACTATCGGGAACAGTAACTGAATTTACCTTGCGATAGTCCGTGCAAAACCTGGCGGATCCGTCACTTTTTGTCACCAGTAGACATGGAGAACTCCACGGACTAAAACTCTGCTTGGCGAGACCGTTTTCGCGTAAATACTCGACTTCAGCTTTCATCGCAGAACGTTTAACAGCGTTAACCCTATAAGCTCGTTGCTTGATAGGAACGGCATGACCTACATCAATATCATGTTGTAAGACTGTAGTTCGAGACGGAACATCCTGAAATAACAAGGAGAAATCGTGAATTAATATTTCAACATCATTTCTCTGGCAATCAGGTAAATGGGACAGATGAGAAGTCAAATTGCTCAACATTTCAGAGTTCTTCAGCCTAACACACTGCTGATATGTGTGGCGTACTAACACTCCATCATTATCTTGAGTAGGGACATCAGCCACCTCACATATAAGAGCGGCAGAGGTAATAAGCTCATCCACCTTCTCAACAGCTTGTGACGACCCTCTGACATGATACTCCTTCAGCATATTCACATGACATACACGAGATTTCTTTCTACGCTCAGGAGTTCGGATCAAATAATCAGTGTTACTCAATTTTTTAATCACTTCATATGGACCCGAAAATCGTGCAGACAGAACAGAACCCACAACTGGCAATAAAACCAGCACTTGATCTCCCTCCTTAAAATGACGCTGAACCGTTTTACGATCGAACTGCCGTTTCATAGCCACCTGCGCACTCAACAATGACTCTTTTGCCGTTGAACAAGCCTTATGCAATCGCTCACGAAATTTGCTTACATAGTCAAGCACAGGAATTTTAGTACTAGGCTCACAGGATAACAGATCTTCTTTAAGCATCTTTAAAGGACCCCTCACCGTATGACCAAATACAAGGTCGGCAGGACTAAATCCCAAACTGTCTTGTACTGCTTCTCTGACAGCGAACAAGAGTAGAGGTATGCCCTCGTCCCAGTCCTTACCCGTATCCATGCAATAACGTCGCAACATCGCTTTTAACGTCTGGTGAAACCGTTCCAAAGCTCCTTGGCTTTCTGGGTGAAAAGCGCTTGAAGTTTGATGAGAAACGTTTAAGGTCGTCAACACCTGTCCAAAGATTCTTGACAAAAAGTTAGTACCTTGATCGGATTGAACCACTTTCGGAAGGCCAAACATAGAAAAGAATCTTACAAGTGCATTACTAATCACTGGCGCTGTAATCTTCCTAAGCGGAATAGCTTCTGGAAAGCGCGTCGCAACACACATTATTGTTAACAAGTATTGGTTACCACTCTTAGACTTAGGCAACGGTCCAACACAGTCAACAATAACATGCTCGAACGGTTCCCCAATCACTGGTATAGGAACAAGCGGTGCACGCGGAATCACCTGATTTGGCTTACCTGAAAACTGACAAGTCTGGCAAGTTTTACAGAATTTCGTTACATCAGCCTTCATTCGGGGCCAAAAGAAATGTTTCAAAATTCGATGATACGTTTTCTTAACGCCCAAATGTCCAGACAAATCATGATCGTGAGCTAGAGAGAGTACAATCTGTCTGTAACATACAGGAATGACAATTTGATGTACAGAAGTCCACTCACTATCGCACGCAACATCTGCACACCACCAACGCATCAGCAACCCGTTCTCGATAAAGTAAGCGGCTTTCCTCTCCTTGGCCATTTCCAAAGGAACAACAGAGGAAAAGCATTTCCGCAAGGAACAATCTTCTTTCTGAGCTGTAATCATTTTTTCACGAGTCATTGTCAATTTCACCTCGTCTGACTGCAAAATAAGCGCTTGATCCGCTGACTTACCCTCTTCAACTGGCAAAGTGTCATTTATAATAAGTGACAAACGTAGAAGACAAGTCATCTGCATCAGCAAATTTACGAGCCTGCGCTCGCGTCACGGCACAAACAGGAAAAACTTCAGGAAACTTCTCGGACAACTCGTCAGTATACTCAGACAGAACAGGCTTATCACAAACCTCTAACAGCGGCGCGACTTTTCCACCTGCGATGTCGTTACCCAGGATGAAACTTACTCCATGCACAGGGAGACTGTCACGCACGCCGATTTTAACAAACCCCGTAAACAAATCCGACTTCAGATAAATCTGATGCAAAGGAACTTTCATAATATTCATTTCAAAGCCTCGCACTAACACATGGGTACCACAGAAAGTCTGTTCTGAGAGCGGCAGTGCACCAGCCACTATAAAGGACTGCATCGCGCCCGTGTCACGCAACATAGTCACTTTTACCTGATCCGAAGACTGATCACTGACAGATACTAATCCTTTCATAACGAAAGGTTGATACCCAACATCTAACTCACCACCGAACTTACAATTAACAATATCAACAGGCTTCACAAAAGCAACACTTTTAGAAGTGTTACTTTGCTGTTTGCGCTTTAAAACAATGCAATCAGCAATGAGATGACCCGACTTATGACAGTAAAAACACTCTCGGTCTTCCTTAGGCTTTGGAACATTTTTCGAACGCGACTGATCTTTCGAAGTAACGGAACTAAATAAAACTTTGTCAGTACGAACGGGAGCAAAAATGCTCTTATGCGTCAACGCAAACTCATCAGCTAGAACAGATGCCTGAGACAACGATGTTACCTTTTGTTCGTTTAGGTAAACAACAACACGATCAGGGATACAACCTTTGAACTCCTCCAACAAAATTAACTCACGAAGTGCCTGAAAATCCGAAACTTTGTTTGAAGTGCACCACTTGTCAAACAACATACCTTTTTCTCTAGCAAATTCTACGAACGTTTGACTCGTGTTCTTTTTATGGCTTCTAAAATGCTGCCTGTACGCTTCAGGTACGAGTTCGTAAGCTCTCAAAATTGTTGTTTTGACAACATCATAATTTAAACTATCTTCTAATGTTAAAGCAGCACACACTTCCTGAGCTTTTCCCGTTAGCTTGCACTGCAGCAGCAAAGGCCATACATCTCTAGGCCAATTTAAAGCAGACGCAATTCGTTCGAATACATTAAAGTATGAATCTACTTCTGACTCTCTAAACTGTGGAACAAGAGAAATGTGTTTACTCACATCCAGCGTATTACTCGCCGTATTCACACCAGTCGTAACAGCAGCAGTCTGCGTAGGTTGAGCAGTAGACACAAGCGGCACCGGAGAAACTGCGACATCTCTGGCTGCTTTCAGTTCCAACTCCCGCAATCTGATTTGCATGTCCGCCTCTATTTCCATACGGCGAACTTGGAGCTGCAGATCCAGCTGGGCCTTACGCTCCGCTGCCCTCTCGCGCTCTTCCACTTGGACTGCCAAGCGATACTTGAGCCGCGAGTCACCTCCAGTCCCAATCACGGGTGGAGAAAAAGGATCGAAGGGCGGCAAAACAGCTTTGGCATCGGAACCCTCCGCCTCAGCAATTTCACTCGCTTCCTCCTCACCAATCCACGAAGCGCCACCATCAGAACCTGGTCTCTGCTCGGAACTATCAGCCAGTTTAAGCACACCCAGTTCCCTCAAGCCACACACTACAACCTTTTTGATTTCACGCTTAAGCTGCTGTTTCGAAACTTTAATGTTAAAATGCGCCGCAACGACTAATAAATCGTCCTTACGACATTTATCTAGCTGTTCGACAGTTGGTGCACTCACAAAGTTATTCAAATCAAAGTCAGCCATAATAATTGAACTGTACGCTAAGCCCCTAAAATTTTTACGTCAGTCAACAAAACATGCCCTCACCGACTACCCGAGCAATCCTTATTATCCGATTGTTCCACCAACACACCAGCAACAGTGCATCTCAGAAATTCATTCCACAAGAATAAGATATCCTAATGAGGATATCCCACCGCTGCCACCAATAAATGTTACGTGCTTAAAGTTGTTCAGTGGAATGACCGCAACATTTAAATGAGATACAGCTGTTGAGGCGTGGGGAGGAACAAACCAAACAACAAGGGAAACAATTAATATCCGATATTTATTAACACGGTAGAGATAAGTCAACAAGTAAGACATAAACAAAGTAAAAGTAAGGAAAGAGCGAGGATGTCGCCAAAGAAAAGAAATAATCAGAACAAAACCCACTAACTAGCGCCCACGCCCCTAAACTAACTACCAAAAATAAAATGTAAAAACAAAACCGAAAACTTCGGCGCGGCGCCTTAACTAAACTCCACTAAATAAATAAACAAAAATACAGGGAAGGCGAGCACCCGCATTATAACTAACATTATTTGCTAGCTGACACGCACTATGCGGAATTCACCGTGGTCAGTGAGGTTGATGTTATCTCTGAGCTGTCCGCAGCAAAAGGTTTCATTATCGGTCAACCCCTCGGTTGACAGATAATGACTTCACGCCAGAATTCGAATGCGTTCAAACATTTCACACGAGAGACTTGTCTGCAGGAGAAGGGTTTCATTATTTGTCAACCACTCGATTGACAGATAATGACTTCACGCCAGATTTCGAGTGGACTCAAACATTTAACAGGAGACTTGTATCACTCTCTAACGCCGTCAGCTTAACTATTACACAGAAACAAACAACCAGATACTGTCTCAATGAACCACAGACTAAATAAACAGTTCGCAACACAAAGAATGACTGGCTCTGGCTCGACAAGCGTGAGTGAGGTCCAAGCCCAAACGCTCACTGCAGGTGGAATGCCGCCGAAGCCTTTTAAATGATCAGCCACCTGCAGATTGGCAGAACGCTGGTTGGGACGTCAGAGCGTCATGACGTCACCAAGATGAGCCCCGCTTTACCGTCAACCTAAAACTCGACAGACAGATAAGAAAGAGAGAGAGAGAGAAAAAAAAACAAAAACAAAATACAAAAACATACGTGGAACGTAACAACTGTAATAGATCTAATGGTACATTTAAAATACCGTTAAATTCACAGTTTTTGGAAGTGAAAAATAACAATTCATTGTAAAATTAAAAGTGAAAAAAACGTAAATTGACATTCCCATAATTCCCTGCGTGACACTTCACATTTGATATATTTTCATTGAAATAACTCTGTTTCTTCTTAGTTTTTCTAATTTTTTTCTAATCAGTTATGTACAATAGGGTTTTATGTTACATCTAATGTTGTTAAATTAATGTTTATTGCATTTTTAAAATTTCATGCATGTTACCATGATGGTGTTTAGTGTGTGTGTGAATGACACTGTGTGCTCCTTCTATATATTAATATTGTTCTCCTCAGCTTGTGGAAAAGCTGCTTGTGATGAACTTTGATTCATCATGTGACTCTTATCACCACTGTGTTTGGTGACTGTCAGTCTATTATAAAGGTACAAAACAGATATTAGTACTTCATTAGGTTGGTAAATTAACATTATATCAGTTAATGAAATATGTTATTTTACCGTAAATTTAACAGATTTTTTTTTTTACGTTGCTACTGTATTTTTTACGGTAAAGTTCTGGCAACCACAGCTGCCGTTTGTTTACTGTAAATTTTACTGGGATTTTTTTTTACAGTGTGTTAGTAATTTTAATAAATGCAAAGATCTTGTATCATATTTCTGCTGCTGCCATTTTAATAAAATCAATAAACTACCTGAGGCCTTGTGTTACTGTGATTTTACCGTAAGTCAATTCAAGGGTTTTCCCACTTTCTAGCCTGAATACATCTGTCATGATTTAATACATTCAGACAGACTGGCACATAAAAAGCCGAGATCCAATTTTCTTTATCGAAGTATTTTCATCTATTGTTTTAGATTTAGAGGAGTCATAAGTCTGAGTGTTGCAGTCTGACAAAACAACCTATTGTTAACCTTCTATGGGACTAATTATGAAATCACAGCTGAAAACTAAATAAGTGACTTTATATTTTAAATATATTTAAGACTGAAATCAATTTCCAAAATTATTTTTTACATCTGACCTTTTTTTTTTTTTTTAGGGTGCAGTCATTTATAACTATATTGGTTTTATAAACAAAGCCCAGTTCCACACTGGATTTACAGATCGTTTGAAACTCGTAAGTGCATATAATGTAAACAACACGAACGTATAATGAATCAAAAGTTATCCATGGATAATGCAATGGTGTATTGTGTGTGTTTAAATACATTTTTTTAATTTATGTTTTTAAATATTTTTATTTCAAGGACAAATGCTATTGCTTGTACAGAGATTATATATTTTTACATTTTCAATCCCTCCCCAACCAACCCAGAACAATCTGCCTTACATGATATTCATTAATGTAATAGTACAAAAGATGATGAAAATAAAAATATGATAATAATGATACAATATTAAAACAAAATAGGATGATAAAAATATGCCACAGTTACACAATGGCAAAGAGAGAAAGACAGTTGGACACCACAATGAGAAGTTAAACCATGATACAACAATAAACACAAGCTCTTCAAGTTTACACATGTAAATACTCCCCAGGAAGAACATTTATGGCAGAGAAATAGGATAATAAGGGTTGCCAGACATATGAAAATTTATGGGAACGTCTTAATTGAATATTTAATCTTTTCCAAATGTAGGTATAACATCAGATCCTGAAGCCAATGTGATGCTTTAGGTGGGTTTGCAGATTTCCAATGTAATAACACCCATCCGCGAGCCAATAAGGATGCAAAAGCAATAATGTTTAGTTGTCTTCGAGTCAGATTCGATTCATCAGTTGGAGCACCAAATATAGCAAATTCAGCACATGGCTTCAGTTGTATGTTACATATTTGAGAGAGTGTATCAAATATGGTTGACCAGAAAACAGTAAGTGTAGGGCATGTCCAAAACATGTGAGTCAGATCAGCTTCTTCAATGTGACATCTTATACAGGTCTTATCAAAAGTAGGATTGAAAGAAGCAATCCTTACCCTGCTTAGGTGCATACGGTGCAAAGCTTTAAACTGTATAAGACTCAATCGGGCACAAGAGGTGCTATCATTCACTCTATGGAGGGCATTGCTCCAGAACTCCTCTGAGAATACTGTTCCACTTTTGACTTTATCTGTTCCTACACTTTTTAAGGATATGAAAATTGTATATATTCTTGAGATAAAACCTTGTAGATGGGGAGGGGAGCTTCAAACAAAGAGTCTGCAGGAGACTTAGGTGGAATTTTTGTGGAAATGATGAACTTTGGGCATTCACAAAATGTCGTATCTGAAAATAACGAAAAAAGGTCAGCTTGATTAAGATTGAATTTGGAACACAAATCATTAAAACTAGCAAAAAGACCATCAATATAAAGGTCACCAAACTGAGTGATGCCCTTATCGTGCCATTGTTTAAATGCAGAGTCTAGTTTGGCAGGGAGAAATGCATGATTAGTGCATATTGGTGCTTGTCTGAGCTGCAAATGTTGGCGTAGCTAAGTCCAAATTTTAAGAGTAGAATGAACAACCGGGTTTGATGTATATTGTGCTATTTTAATAGGTAGGCTAGATGTTAATAGGGCTTGTAGAGAGGTTGTTGCGCAGGATTTAGATTCTGTTTCACACCAATCAGTGGTACCTGATGGGTGCATCCAGTAAACAATCTTTTGAACTTGAGCTGCCTGTTACAGCCCATGTCCGAGTTAACAGCTCGTTCAGAATAATAACTCCAATGAGGACATGGACCGCACACATGCAAGAGCCACAGACACGGTTGTCAATTTTCAGGACAATAAATCGCCCTCGTTTAATTATAATATAAAGGAGAATAAACAGTTCATAAATAATAAAATTAAACAAAACCTTAACAAAAGAATTAACAGTAAACAGGTAGGGAAAAACAGCCAAAGAAACAAAGAACGCCTGCCTGGCTATTCTCACCGATAGATCTTACCTAGCTTCCGTTAAAGCAAAAGGAGTGAGTTTTCCGGGCCTCTGCTTCCTTCACTATACTTACTACATTATTAAACAGTGACCTGTTTGAGCAAATCCACTACCCGTTACTGTTAAAATTAAACATTAACCATATAAAGAAAACATATCGAACAAAACAATGAAAAAAACAAGAAAACAAACTAAACTACAACAAAACACAGACTAAACGCCCCATAAGAGCGGACGATGGATGTTCAAAAGGACCGCATCGAGGGGAGAACGCAGAGAGAGACACCAGCGAGACCAGCCCAGCGAGAGAGAGACTCCATTGACGCCATCCACGCTATTTATGCCGGAAACTCAGTGACGTCATCGTGCTTCCACCAATCCAGAGCTTCAATGCCACCTATGGGTCTTTAAAAATAAAAACTACACAGCCACGTAACACTGCCCAATGATAATATAAGAAATTAGGGAGAGCTAAACCTCCATCCCTCCTATGTTTCTGGAGAAACTCTTTCCGAATCCTAGGGGTTTTTCCATCCCATATAAAATTAGAAATAAGTTTATCTAATCTTTTGAAAAAAGCTTTGGATAGGAAAATGGGTAGGCATTGAAATTTATATAAGAATCTCGGGAGAACTGTCATTTTAACACAGTTCACCCTGCCAGCCAGGGTTAGATGAAGAATCCTCCATTTTTGAAGATCAGATTTGAGTTTAATCAAAAGAGAAGTTATTTTCGAATAGTCCTTTAAAGTTTTGTGGAATATTGATGCCCAGATATTTAAATCCAGATCTTGCCAAACGAAAGGGGAATGGCATTTGCCTGGCGAGTGTGTTAACAGGCATGCATTCACTTTTAGAGATATTCAGTTTATAACCTAAGAAAGTCCCAAAATTGTGCAAGATTTTGATAATGTCATTAATGCATGATGAAGGATTTGAGATGTAAAGAAGCAAGTCATCAGCTTATGTTCAACACCCCATCTGTTTATACCATTAAAAGAAGGTGTGCATTTTAATACCAGAGAGAGTGGTTCAATTGCAATTGTAAACAGAAGGGGGCTTAATGGGCATCCCTGCCGAGTGCCCCTTGATAGAGAAGAATTTTTGGATCGCCATTTATTAGTAACCACTGAAGCAACTGGGGAAGTATACAGAAGTCGGGTCCACTCTATAAATCTGGGGCTGAATCCAAACTTATTCATAGCAAAAAAAAAAGGTAGTCCCATTCCACGCAATCAAATGCTTTTTCGGCATCTAGCGAAACTACAATTTCAGGGGTGTCCTGGGATTGAGGGGTGTAAAGAACATTCAAAAGATGACGAATGTTAGAGAAGATGTGCTGACCTTTTATAAAGCCAGTCTGATTAGCTGAAATGATACTGATCAAGGGAGATTCTAATCGAATAGTCAGTAATTTAGCTAATATTTTGACGTCTGCATTTAACAAAGAAATTGGTCGATATGAACTACATTGTGTTGGGTCTTTCTCAGGCTTCAATAGAAGGGTAATCAGTGCTTCGTTAATGGACTTTGGTAAAGTTCCTTGGGACAAAGATATTCAAACATATTAAGCAAGAGTGGGGACAATTTAGTAGAAAACTTCTTATAGAATTCGATCGGAAAGCCATCAGGCCCTGGGGCCTTACCGCTTTGCAACGCTGATATGGCCGCAGATATTTCTTGTAGCTGGAGGGGATGATCTAAATCTTTTTTATGTTCTGATGAAATAGTGGGGACATTTATGATGTCAAAAAACTCTACCAATTTAGACTGATCCTTGGGGGTTTCTGATTTATAAAGGGGATCGATAGTTAAATCCCCAGCATCATTTGTGATTTGAGAAATATGTTGAGCTGATGATCTGGATTTAAGCTTATGGGCTAAAAGTCAGCCAGCCTTATCACCGTGCTCATAGAAAAAACCTCATGACCGGAGAATAAGCCGTTCTGTGTGATTTGATGAAATTAAATTATATTGGGTTTGAAGATAAATCCTTTCTTTATAAAGTTCTGGTGTAGGAGAAGTAGAGTATTGACTGTCAATTTTGGATACCATCCTAATTAGCTGTTGCCTTTTCCTTTCCCTCTCTTTGTTAATAAAAGCAGTATATGAAATAATGTCCCCCCTAAGCACTACTTTCAGCGTCTCCCAAAGGAGAGAAGGGGAGACTTGCTCTGTGGAGTTGAATTGTAAAAAATCGTCAATTGAAGAGGATACATGTTTGCAAAATGAGTCATCTGACAATAGTGAAGGATTAAATCGCCATATGTGGTTCGTTACATTAGATGGAAAGGAGAGATCTAGTAATAAGGGAGCATGATCCGATTCTACAATAGCAGAATATTCCACTCCCTTTACTGAAGAGAGGAGATTTTTGTCAATAAAAAAGTAGTAAATTCTTGAGTAACAATGGTGTATATGTGAAAAAAAAAGAGTAAACCTTATTGTGGGGGTTGTAGAAGCGGGTCTACGCAGCCAGTCTGGCTCAAAAAGGCTGAGATTTAATTTGCCATTTTAGAAGGGGCCTGTGGTTTTGGGTTGGAGCGGTCTAGGTTTGGGTCCATTACACAGTTTAGATCTTCGCCTAAAATCAGATAATGTGAATTCTTAATGTGAAATTCTTATCATCCCAATAAGGGCCGTAAACATTCACCAGCAAGACCTGGGTATGAAATAGTTTTCCAGACACCATGATAAAACGATAGCAATAATCAGCAAATCAGCAATAACTTTAGAGACAAAGAATATAATTTTTTTGTGTATTATTATAGCTGTTCCACTTGCCTTGGCATTAAATTTAGAATGGAAAATGTGACCTACCCATGGTTTCTGCAACCTAAGATGATCTGAATTGAGTAAGTATGTCTCTTGAAGGAAGATAATATCAGATTTAAGATGCTTAAGGTGGGAAAAGATTTTTGACCTCTTTATAGGACCATTAAGACCTTTAACATTCCATGATGTAAACCTAATACATGACTTTCCTGTCATTCCTGTTTAGACATTGGACATAGTTCACTATAAGAAGATAAACACTGCACCTGTGGCATAGACAGAGCTGGTACCCAGCTAAATTTCTCATCCCAAAACAAAACAAAGACAAATGGAGTATCCATTGAAAAAAAAAAGGGAAAATGAAAGAAAAATGCAATAAATAAGGCAGTAAACCAACCCATGAACATTAGAACACTCGTTCCTATGTTTACCTCCCCAGCTGAGGTAAGCTGCAGGACTCCTATAACCCCGTTGCACTCTCATTAATAACTCTTCATTATCTACTTAGCTGTTGAGCCCCCCGGCAACCTAATCCTTACACATCACAGCAATTTGTAAATACTGTATATACTGTAAAAAAGGATTATGTACTATAAAAAAGGGGGGGGGGTGCACTTAGTCCGTCTTCCGAGCATAGGTGTCATCCGTCATAAGCAGTACATACACTGGTGTTTTTTAGCCAACCCCCAAACAGTGACAAGAACCGTCATTGTATATATTAAAAAAAAAAAAAAAAAAAAAAAAAAAAAAAACCTGCAGCAAAGGTAGCTGTGTGCTTATCTTCAGTTAGAAATATGTGTTTAGCAAATTACTCCCCTGCTGCAGCCACGGTCGCGTTGATTCGTCATTCGTAAAAGGCTTCGGCTTCTGATTCAAAAGTGAAGGTTTCCCCGTCGTATGTGAATCGCAAGCGGGCAGGGTAGAGAAATCTAAAACGGATCCCTTTCTGGTAGAGCATTGTTTTAATGTTCTTGAATGCAGCACGCTTCTTGGAGAGTGCCGCGCTTAGGTCAGGATAGAATCTGAGAGTCTTCCCTCGATACTGCAGCTCATGTTGCCTAGCCCAGCGAAGGGCTTGTTCCTTCTCCTGGAATCGATGAAAACATACAATAATGGGTCTTGGAGTTAGGCCATCTCTGGAGTTAGGCCATCTCTGGGTTTAGGCGTCAATCTACGATGCGCTCTTTCCAGTTCTGGTGGTTTCTCGAACACCTGATCCCCCATGACGTCTTTCAGTAGATCAGAAGTGAACTTAATCATGTCCGTTCCGATTTCGCTGTCCTCAGGCACATTTATTATCCGAAGATTTGCCCTGCGTGAACGATTCAAGATTGTCCAAATGGTCTAACAGCGCCTCATTGGTTCTTTTTAACGCAGCGATGTCTGCCTCCGCTTTAATAAGGGCCTCAAAGTTTTCTCCTGCTGTAGTTTCCACAGTTGTGAGACGCTTTCCGAACGCATCCACGGTTTCTTGAAACGATTCTATGGATAGTTGAATTGGTGCCAGGGAAGACTTGATTAACGCACTCATATCCTCTTTCAAATATTCTCGCTGTTTTTCCAGCTCCGTGCTCATGACTCTTTAGCTTCACCCACGGCACGCCTACAGGAGCTCATCTGTTTTCGGAAAGACTCGGTACAGCATATCTGTATTTTATAAATCTGATAAAACTAAAGACTCTTCGGAGATATGAAGGATGCTATACTACTCTATAGGTACTCAAGATTAACATGAGATTGGCCGAAACTGTGTGTGTTATGTACTCTTTATATGAACCAATTCAAATGGAAAACAAATATTCTCAGGTTATGTAATCCGTATGAAGCGTATGCATATAGGTGCGTGCACTACTGTGGAGATGAGGAGTCATCGTCAACTTCATCACTGCAGCCGAAAATACAGAAAACCCTAGTTTATCAACTAATTATTATTAAAATGTTAAAGCAATCTCCTTGCTGTTTTCCCCTGATGCACTCAAAATCATGACTTCTGCGGGTGCGCTGTGGCAACCTTTATGTGTTTGTTTGAATGCTGATTAGGCTATTTAGGTATTAAAGGCTCTTAATTATGATTTACATGGTTTATTTATAAATGTACAATTAGTCGACTAATGCTTAAAATGAACGACTAATAGTTGACCAGAAAAATATTTGGTCAAGGGCAGCACTAGAAATAATTTTTTAAAATTAATATTATAATTACTATTATTGTCTTTGCCACGATACGACTGAAAATTAAACTGATGGTAAACAAAATCTTACTCAGTGTCAGGACTGATGTGAACACCAGCAGAAGCTGTAAAACTGGAAACAATCTCATGATGAGGATGTCAGAGATAGAACCAGTACGTAACAGGAGTCCTTCTGTAAAATGTATTGTTAAAAACGCATTTTAACTGATATTAGTTCAGATTCTCTCTTAATAAGAACCCTTATTAGAATTTAGAAAAATCAATCAAATCCTATGAGTGATTTAAAGTCGTTAAACTGAAACAGCTATTCACCATATAATTATCATAACAATTTGGAACCAAAAATTATTCAGACACTTTGACCTGACCATATTTTGCTTAAGGTAATTGCATAGGAAGATGTTTCCACCTGCTGGGCATTGCTGCCTGTCGGACCTCCTCCAGTGCCCATGGGTCAGCTGCAGGGACATCAGCCAGAAACCACCATTCACCAATGTTTCGCTCCTTTAATTCTGGAACGTCTCCTGGTGGCGGAGCAGTGACAGGGACGTCTCCCTGTCACCCCCTGCAGCTGATCGCTGTTCTCCCTGCGGCTGTTGTCTGGGGTTAGGTGTTCTTCCCCCAACACCTATCATTCCTCCTCAGTCAGAGCCAAAAGCTACCTTTCTCCGCCTCCTCTGCCAGATCCTTTGCAGGAGTGACCGGAGGGAGGTTAAGGAGGGCAATCCTTAACCTCCCTCCGGTCACTCCTGCTTCCCTCAAGAGGCATATGATTGACAACCCAAGGAAACCTTGGCATCCGACCTCCACTGGGTAGATGTTCGTCTTCCAGCCAGCCTCCCGGCACTCAGCAGCAAGTTCTGAGTACCTGGCCTTCTTCCTTTCGAAGGCGGCCTCGATTCCCTCCTCCATTGGTACAGTAAGCTCAATGAGGTGTATCGACCTTGTCTTGGTTGACCACCCCACTATGTCTGGCCGGAGAGATGTGGTGGTTATCTCCGTTGGGAACCGGAGCTGCCTATCCAGGTCGACCCTCATATTCCATTCCTGGTTGGGGGAGAAGGGCCTTGCTGTTTCTCTTGATCTGGTGCTTCTCCTTACCCCTCCTTCCGACACAAAGATGGTGGGGTCCTCTGCTGGTGGTGGTTGTTTGCTACCCTGTCGGCACTCCTCCAGTACTTCGGCTAGCTTTCTCAGGACCTGATCGTGGCGCCATCTGTAGCGTCCCTGTGAGAGAGCGATCTTACAGCCTGACAAAATGTGCTGGAGACTTGCGTTGGGGGCATTGCAGAGTACACAGGATTCTTCATTCCCGAACCACTGTTGGAGGTTTCGAGGGCAGGGAAGCGTGTCGTAGGTTGAACGGATGAGGAAGCTAAGTCTTGCCTGTGGGATCTTCCACATGTCTGACCAACTGATGTTCCGGTTTATTATTCCCTCCCAGGTTGTCCAGCTTCCTTGTCGACCCTGCGACACGGCCTTGATTTTGTAGAGATCTTCCTCCATCCTCGTCACCTCTGCTACCACCATCTCCTTCCTTTGCTTGCGATTGGCCTTGGACCAAAAGCATGGCGTCTCTCCCCATCCTAGCCCTGCTCTTCCTGCCTGAACTCTGCCCATGATCTCCCGGTGTTGTAGCCGACCGACAGCTTGATCGACCTCAGGTTGGGCTTTCCACTTGCGGCCGGTAGGAACCTTAACATTTGCGTTCCTCACTGACTCGTCTGTGGACTCCCTCAGCTCGAGAACCAACCTGGTTTTTTCCTGCATGTAGCCCAACTGTATGGACTGTAGTGGCAGCTGCAGCATGTTTTTTCCAAAGAGACCATTTTCAGATAAGCACCGTGGCAACCCCAACCACTTTCGGATGAATGAGTTGGCTTTTCCATCCATCTTACTTACGGTTGATGAGGGAATCTCACTCATTTTCAGGGGCCACATTACCCTCCTGTAGAGTGTAAACTGGTAGCACCAGACCTTATATTTCCCAGGGAGTTGGCTTTGATCGATCCTTGCCAGTCCGTCAAGAGAGCTGCTTCATGACGGTTTTCCCCATCTGTTTGTCAGATAGGTCTGCAGTGTACTGCCTCCCCAGGCTTTTAATGGGTTGCTCTGATAGGAGTGGGATTTTTTCCCCTCCAACGACGAAGGTGGTATTGTCATTTCTGACTCCTCTTCTGAGGGACAAGCTCCGGGACTTGGAGGGCTTGATCTTCATCATCCATGTAAGTCCTCAGTGGAGGAAGCCTCTTACCAGTTGGAAGTTTGATCCCCCCAACCATTTGCCTTGCCCCGATGAGGATTATCTCAAATGCTGCTACAAACAGTACTGGAAATATGGTGCACCCCATCGCGATTCCTACTTCGAGCTGCTGCCACCCGGTGGTGAAGTCTGTAAAGTGCTGAGCTACCAAGTTCTTGACGCAGGTGGGCATGTGGAAAAATTCCATGGCATAGTTGACCAGCTGGTGCGGGACTGATCCGTACGCATTGGCAAGATCGAGCCAGATGACATGCAGGTCGGTTCTTTCCCGCTTGGCCTTCTGGATTTGGTCCCAGATCATAGTGGAGTGTTCTACACATCCTGGGAAACCTGGAACTCCTGCCTTCTGGCAGTTGGTGTCAACGTAGCCGTTCTCAATCAGATAGTTGGTCATCCTCCTGGCTAGCACTGAGAAGAAGATCTTTCCTTCTACATTCAGTAGTGCAATGTTTCGGAATTGGCTAATGTCTTTGGAGTTCGCTTCCTTAGGGATGAAGACTGCCACCGCTCTTTGCCACTCCGATGGAATGATTTGCTTTTTCCAGGCAATTCTCATCAGATACCATAGCAGCTCTAGTACCTTGGGGCAGTTCTTATAGAGCTTGTAGGGGACCCCATTGGGACCAGGTGCGGAAGAGGACCTTGCCTTTTCCACGACTTGCCTGACTTCGCTGAGCTTGAGGGGCATGATGTTAAACTCAACTGTCGGCTTTGCCGGCTGGGGTACGTATCCTGGAGTTCCTAAAGGGACGCTCCTTTGTGGATCACTGTACTCCTCTTTGTCATGCTGTTCCAATTCCTCCCTGGTAGTTTCTAGCTTGCCGCTCTTCTTTTCCTCCAGTAACTGTCTGGCATGCTTCAAGGGATCCTTGAAGAAATTGCCACACTCTTTCTGCTTCCGCTGGCTGCGCTTGCGGATGCGTTCTGCTCTGCGAAGCCCGGCTAGCCTTTTCCGGACCTCCTCCCACAGGACTTTCAGACCCTCTCTCTCTGCATGGGTTGCCTTCCTCCAGTTCTTCCGGAGTTGCCGATGCCTTTGCACAAGTTGGAGGATTTCCCTTTCCCTCCTTCCATTCTCTCTCCTGGCTGTCCTCTGTTTGGAGACAATTTCGCCAAACCTGTCTTTACAGGTCTGGTATATTCTCCAATCAGGTTAAGCTTAGTCTCGGCCCCTCTGCCCAGTGATCCCTCTAGGGTCTTGATCAGGTCCAAGTCCAAATTGCGCCATGCCTCTGCTTCATTGGACTTCGGCCACTTCAGCTTACTCCTTTTGGTTGGTTCTTCGGTCTCTTTATTAGGCTCTGTTCTGTCTGACGTGTTGGGGACTGGGCCTTCATGCTCACGTGGCGGCTCAGCCTCCACCAGGGGACCTTCCTCTGTGATTCTCGTGCCTTCAGCAACGTTAGGTCCTTCGGCTCTGTGGTTTTTTCCCTGGCTTTTGGTCCTTCTTGTCTCACCTGCCGAAGCAGTGCAAGGTTGCTGTTGGCCTTTCTGTCCACACTTTGCTTTCCCCTGGTGGATCCGTAAGCCTCTAAACGTGGTCACTTTCTCCCATCCACATGCACACTTTCAAAGGATCTTCTCATTTGCTGGAGTTCTGGTATTCTAGTTATCTCGTATTCATTGCCGTCGTCACTGTGTGGTCTGTCCTGTTGGGCCCATCTTTTGTCCCACCTCTCGGAGGGGCCCGCGGGTTGTTTCTCATTATGTTCCTTTGTAGTTAACGTTTGGGTGTCTCTCTCGCAAAAGACCAGTGGGTTAGGTAACTAGCCACCCACTCCCGGTGCGGTCTTTCCCTGCTGCCATCCAGTCTTTCCTGGACTCCAACTGCCCTATTCACAGTAGTCACTGGGTTCGCCAGAACTTCAGTAATTGCACAGGAAGATGTTTCCACCTGCTGGGCATTGCTGCCTGTCGCACCTCCTCCAGTGCCCGTGGGTCAGCTGCAGGGTCATCAGTGTTATCTGACATGATCACAATTATTAGTTTTTTTGACTGTATATATATATATATATATATATATATATATATATATATATATATATATATATATATATATATATGTTTTAAGCCAGTTATTAATATCTTTTGCTGTAGAGTGTCAATAGGAAATATCCGTTCACATTTCCAAACATTCATTTTGCCATTAATTGTAATAATCCAGTGAGATTTTTGAATACACAATAAGACTGATAACAGCCGGTGCTCCACATGGAGATCAGAGATCACCATCATCAAATCCATCTGTAATTACATGAAGAAACAGATGAAACTGAGACAAACCAAATCCAGAAGAACTGTGGCCGTGTCTCCAAGAGATTTTAAGAAACTTTTGCTACAGTCCATTTTAAATGAGACTTGGCCCAGAGAAAACGCCTGCGCTTCTGGATCATGTTTAGATATGGCTTCTTTTTTGACCTATAGTGTTTTAGCCGGCAACGGCGAATGGCACAGTGGATTGTGTTCACCGACAATGTTTTCTGGAAGTATTCCTGAGCCCATGTTGTGATTTCCATTACAGTATCTTGTGATGCAGTGCCATCTAAGGGCCCGAATAATATTGGTGATTCACATGTGTTTATTCTAAATTTCATATAATAGCATATTCAATGACAATGAATATTGATAAAAATAAAAATAATAATAAATCTTGCATCACACTGGATTTGCATATGTAGAGTATAATTCATTTTGATATTTCAATTTGGCCAAATTTGAAAGTGGTAAATATATACTGCAACAGAGAAACATGTTTGTGAGTACTTGTTTACTCTACACATTGTAAACATATAGTAAAAACTGACATTTTATATATTGTGGTGATCAGAATATGAGGAAAACAGCTTATAAATCATACTAAATTATGTTCAAATAAAAATGTAAAACTGCAGAATGTTTTCTGAGGGTTGTGTATAGGGGTAGGGTTAGAGGATATAAAAAATCATTAACTCAGTATTACGCCTCTGCAGAGTCTACTGTACTGATATAAAAGAAGTTTGTGTGTGTGAGTACGTGCATGTGTGTGTGTGTGTGTGTGTGTGTGTGTGTGTGTGTGTGTGTGTGTGTGAGAGAGACAAAAATGAAGTTTCCTTTCCTGATGAGTTACATCACTTAAATGTCTTACCAAAGAAACCTCCTTCACATTCTCTCCAAAAAAAGAAAACACTTTCGCATTTATGTTTATATAAATACTTCATCTACATTTCAAAATGTTTACAACTATCTTCATTTCATGGAACATAGACATATTTTGAATTGTCTTTCAAAAAGGCAATTAATAAAAGCATCATGAAGAAACTGATAGTAAGGAAGCTGTAAGGTTTACATTTGAGCTTGACGTTTGGCTCAACGACCTCTACACTACATACTATAAAAGGCTTATGATTATATTTTATTCTGTTTTCACTTGTATAATTATATAATTCTGTTTTATATATTTTAAAAATGTATATTAATAAGAAGATACAAAATGTAATTAAATAATATAACATTTGCTTTTAAAAACACTGTGTTCCAAATATACTGTATTGTGTCTCACACATACTCTGTCAATATTCTGTGGGCATTTTTGCTTTGACAATATTAATAAAGTACTAAACTAGCTACAATCTCCTTCTGACCCCAAAAGCCCATCAGTTCTCCTTAAGAGGGAAAAAAAAAAAATATTCATGTAGTGAATGTAGGTAAAAAAAAGTGCACACACCCTTCCTTGTTCACATACTGGGCTCCATAAGGGAAAGCATTAAATGCTTTAGAAAAAAGTATTTTCTGCTCACCAAAGCTGCATTTATTTGATCAAAAATACAGTACAAACAGTAATACTGTGAAATATTATTACAATTAAAAAGTTTTCTATTGTGTAGAACTGGTCCCTAATTGAGCCTGGTTTCTCCCAAGTTTTTTTTTTTTTCTCTCTCTCTTCATTTCTGTCACCTGATGGAGTTTGGGCTCGTTGCCACTGTCGAGTTCTCCTTCATGTTGAGCGACATTCCTTTTCAAAACACACTGGTTTCCAACAAGGAAAAAAAAAAAAAAAAAAAGGCATTTCAAAATTAAATGCAGTTCTAAACCTGACAGTAGATGCAGGAGAAATAGTGGAATGTGAGGAGAAATTAAGAATAAATGTATTAGATAAAAAAAAAGCCCAAATGAGGATTTTCAAGAATGCAAAAGCACCATAAAAGTTTTATAAACTGGTTCATACAACTCGTGCATTATATTTCAAGTCTTCAGTCAAGAAGAGACTGAATTTGAAGCTGTCATCCACTCATAATCCTTCCCTTCAGCAGGTTGTTAACCACTGTTTCAGTAAAGTGAACTTGAGGACCAGATTAGTCCCATTTGTGATTGAACAGCAGTATCTGATTCACTGAAAAGATTTGAGTCAAAAGATTGATTTCATCAAATTGGATATCATCACATCAGTGAACTCTCATGATCATACAAGGAAATCTAAACAGCTTAAATTTCAGTCTGTTCTTCACACAAAGTTACTGTAAAACCTCTTTCGTGGTGTTTTGCGTTACTTTCGAAGCTTTAATCCTTCAAATAAAACCACAATAATGTAAAACTGGGGTCTTTACTGTCGTGTACTGAGTTTGTATTTTGGCAATTCTGGAGATAAACTCTGAGTTAGAGTTTGGTTGGCCATTTCCAGTGTCCTGAAAAACTGTGTTGATGGAGTTTGGTTATATACAGTATCAGTGCAGTGAACAAAAAGAAGAAACAGTATAGAGGTTGACTCATTATTGTCTGGCTCCTGCGTCAGCATCACACACATGCGTCATGCGCTCAAGTGTACAGCGTCGGCCAATACTGAGCCAGTGATCAGACGTAAACACAGAAGCTCTGCACTGCGTTCACTACATCAACTGCATGGGAGAATGACAGGGGAGAGAAGACATTGTTGAATAATGCCGATATTTTTGTTTTGTTTCTGTGCACAAAAAGTATTTTTGTCGCTTCATAACATTAAGGTTGAACCACTGTAGTCACATTGACTATTTTAACGATGTCTTTAGTACCTTTCTGGACCTCAAAAGGTACAGTGATGTTGCTGCCTACGTGTGGTTCAGAAACCCTCGGATTTCATCAAAAATATCTTAATTTGTGTTCCGAAGATGAGGGACGATATGAGGGTGAGTAATTAATGACAGAATTTTTAATTTTTTTTGGTGAAATAACCCTAATTTTTTGTTCAATGTGTGCATGTTGGTTTATGGCCAAACAAAAGAATTATATGTGGGTGAAATGAAATTTGACTTGCTAGTTGTGTTGAGGCGTGTCATAACATTGGTTTGTAAACCAAAATCTTTTCCGGGTACGATGAAACATTTTATCATGATGAACAAACTGATAGTAATGTGTGAGTTGTAGGGTTACCTTTGTTTGACTTTGGTCCACCATGAAGACCCATCGACCGGGAACATTGACATTACTGGAGCTCTTGAGGTTTGAGATGTAGTTTACTGTGTCATAACCAGCCTGTACAAATCATAAAAATTATATAAAAACAGAGAAAGACACAGTGAGATAGGACAGGTTACAGATTTGATTTATTGATTTAGAAAAAGCTTATTTTACCTGCATATCCCGTAACAGCAACATCGCCACAATTCATCAGAGTAAATCAATAATTACCTGAAATTAAAACCATTTGAAAAGACGTCAGACTTCCAAGAGACTGCTATTCACTTCAAATATAAATGAAATGAAAGTAAACATGAAGCAGCATTCAAACTTATTAGTACTGAAAGATTAAAATACGAAAATAGTACCATCAACTACTATGTTGTAAAGTCTTGATCTTACCGAATAATCACTCTTTCTCGTGTCTTGAGATGGTGTCTCCCCCTCGTGGTGAGCAAAGGAACAGTCTCAGTCTATCAAATTTATGTCAGTATTTCGAGACACCCATACTAGGAGTATTTCCGAGGTGTCTTTAAAAAAAAAAAAAAAGCAAACGAAGTATATAAAAAAAAAAAAAATTCAACAAAAGGCAAAGAAGGTTGTAGTTTAGTATTTGTATTCTTACATGTTATGGTTAATGAAGGTGAATTAATGAGACGAACAGTTTTACTTTCAGTTAAGAACTAATTTAAACTTCTGCAGCTGACACTTGATATCAGCCTTTGACACACACCATGATGGGGCAAAAAAGCAGCAGACATTAAAGAATGTTCAATAGATTCTGGTTTTATTTTATAAATTCATACATTTTGATTAAAAGTAAAGTGGGAATGTAAAAGGAGAACATTTGAATAACTTTATTAGTCACACTTTTTTAAATATTAAAATGGATGCAAAAACACCATTAAATGTATGATGATGCAACTGATATCCATACAAAGCAGCTTGTGTGAAGCAATGAGGTTTCTTCTTACTTCTAACAAAGAACGGTCTCTGCTTCTAATAAACAAGACGACTACTACTACTATTACTTCATGTGTATTCAACGTAGTGATGATGCAAGCTGCCTCTAAAAACACGAACAATTTAGAACAACAACATAGTGATGAAACACGCTTTTGAGCGTTTGTCCGTTTAAGGCTGCTGTAGAAACATGCCGGCGCATAATGGCGACTTGACATGGAGAGTGGACCCGCGGTGTATGAGATAGAAATGACTCATTCTAAAGGTAATAAAAACATAATGGCTCATTATGTAAGGTCTTTATGTACCACTGAAAACATAGTTGTATATTATATTGCATTTCTGTCAATAGATCTTCACAAATTTTACAACTTGCACCTTTAAATGAAACCAATAATTCTTCACATGATCAGTGGGAATGGGATATTTTCTGTCAGACACTAAGTGAACAGGACTGTTTTATTTCTTTTCCTGAAGGACACTGAATTTATGGCGTTATCTTTTGCAGTTTTCTTAACTTCAGCTCTATGTTTCTTGGCAGACCGTACTTGACCAGCTCCTGTTTTATCTGAAACAGACGGACAGACAGATCAAACTTTCCATGAATGATCTATTAGCAGTGTATTTTGTGTAAATATTCCTAGTCAGTGTGACATACTTGTTGTAGAATCGTAATGTTTTCATACTGTGTTAGATCAAAAACTGAGGAAATTCTCACTTGAAGTCCAATGACGTATTCTAAAGGAAAACACACACACACAGACACCTAAAATACTCATATCTGTTGACATTAATCATACAAAAACATTACATGGGGTTACATGAAATCAAAACAAAAACAAAACCTACATATTATTTATTTCTAGAAAGACAAGACTTCTTACTTTTAGAGGTGCTGCTGTCCACCCTGAAGGCCCATCGACCGGGAACATTGACATTACTGGAGTTCTTGAGGTTAGAGATCAAGCTCCCGTTGATTGATCCAGGAATCACAAAGTAGTCAAAGGAGTTTACTGTGTCATAACCAGCCTGAGAGTATGTAAAAACATTCATATAAACAGTGTATATGTATAGTATGCAGTATACTCTAGTCAATATAACATTTTATTTCTGATTCATTTACCTCCACCGGATGTCCCGTTACAGCAATATCACCATAATTCATCAGAATGAATGAAAAATTACTGCCTGAAATTAAAACCACCTGAAACGACGTTTCCTAAAAAGATTGAAATAAGATAATAATTTTAAACTTAGCATTCACATTTCATCTTTTTTTATGAGCATTACTGACCAACCTTGTTATTTTTTGTGTTTTAATTTATTATATATTTTGTGTCACTTTTTTGTGTACTAATGAGTTCAATGAAGTATTCTGAAATTGAACTGAATTGAATGGATGAATTGAAAACACATTTCAGAAGTATATCAATCTTACTGTGCTGGTATTGGGAAAGTAAGGGACTTTATCCCACGTTGCAACAAAGACCCAAGAAGCGTTGAAGGTCAGATTTGGGAAATGATTGTTTATGTCCAGAGTGGCGCGTGTGAGAACACTTCCATTAGTGTACTGATGATATGAAACCACTCCTCTCTCACGGTTGTCAAGGTTGGTCCAGAGACCAGCAATTATATCTTGGTCTTCATAAGCAGGAAAAGAGTAGGGAACAAACTGTGATGAAGGCTGGTTAAATGTGAGGTGTCCATTATTATTCACCTGAAACATGAGAAATATTGTCAAAATCACAGGTGACTTTATAACATATTCAACACTCACAGTTACACTTAGAATCTTACATAAATCTGCTGGTATCTGCGGCCAAAGAACAGAAATGGACTCAACAGTGGAATAACTGAGGAGCTTCCATCATCATCAGCAGCGTTTCTCGTGTCTCCTGATGAGCCGAATGGGTAGAATATTCCTGGTGCTGCCAAAAGAAAAAAAAAATTCTGACATTTATGTTTACATTTCACACTGATTTATAGGGCTCATGTTTGAGTCTGGCTGTGATTAATATAGAGATAATGATGCCCTCTACCACCATCTTTGATCTTCTTGCCCTTTAAGACTTCAGACTTTAAGACAACAGGTGGTATCCAACCAAACATGTTTAAGTCAGAGCTGCACACAACTGCTAATAGTAATACACATCCTGATGAAAGTCCTACCTGATCCTCTGTTCACAAGAAAGGCCCAACGGCCCGGGACGTTTACGTTAGTCGTGTTCTTGAGGTTTGGGATGTAGCTGCCATTGGTTGCATAATGAATTAGATAGTAGTCAGTAGAGTTTATGGTGTCAAATCCAGCCTATTAAAACCATAAAACATGAATGTTATGTATTCATATAGAGCCAGTATCCTATAGATTATTATTTAAATCTTGTGATGTTTGTTTTACCTCTACTGGAGAAGATATCCCAGCACAGTCACCATAATTCATCAGAATGAAAGAAAATCCACCTCCTGAAATTAAAACCACTTGAAACGTGATTGCCTGAAGAGAAAAGAAACAACATAATGATTCATAGTCTTCGACCCCGCACCTGAAAAGAGGGAAAAAACTATTTACCGGCGCTGAGTGAAGATTAAATACATTCATATCCCCCGACTGAACATAGTCCCATGTTGCAACAAAGACCCAAGAAGCAGTGAAACCCCTCTGAGGGAAATACCGGTTTATATCCTGAGTGGCGCAAGTGAGCACACTTCCATTAGTGTACTGCTGATACCAGTATTTGCCCAATCCAAAGCTGACAAGATTAGTCCAGAGCGGAGCAATGAAATATTCAGTTGCATATTTGGGAATGTAGTAAGGCAGAGATTGTGGTAAAGGTTGGTTGAATGTAAGAAGTCCATTATTATTAACCTGAAATAAAAGAAATCAGTTCAAATTCAGTATGAAATTGCTTATAATTACATTTGCATTTATATTTAGTCTGGTATTGAAACCGGATTCTCACGTATGTGTTGTTGTATGTGCGACCAAAGAACACAAATGGAGTGGAGAAGGCAACATTTACAGAGGTTTTACTACCATTTTCAAAACGTTCAGTGTCTCCTGCCGCTGAGCCGAATGGATAGAATATCGCTGGTGCTGCGAGAGAATGAAGACAACAATATTATATTTACATTTCACACTGATTTGGGTTCATGTTCCTTTATGTCATGGGTGAGGATCTTTTTTTACAGTCTATGATGAGGAATGACTGTGATTAGTCGTGGGACAATGATGGCCTCTGGTGGCTGACTGGTGTAACTGTTGATGTGACAGCAAATAATCACACACGTTCTTCTAGAGTAAAATATAAATTAAGTAGGCTATATTCCCAATGGAAGGGCTGGTACTGTGTACTTTTGCATTTCACTTGGAAATCAAGGTCCAAGAGTCTGGAGGGAGAGTGGAGAGGCACAGAAACCATATTGCTTGAAGTCCAGTGTGAAATTTCCACAGTCAGTGATGGTTTGGGCTGCCATGTCATCTGCTGGTGTTGGTCCTCTGTGTTTTCTGAAGTCCACAGTCAACGCAGCCATCTACCAGGACATTTTAGAGCACTTCATGCTTCCTTCTGCTGACAAGCTTTATGGAGATGCTGATTTCATTTTCCAGCAGGATTTGGCACCTGCACACACTGCCAAAGGTACCAATAGCTGGTTCAATGACCATGGTGTTACTGTGCTTGATTGGCCAGCAAACTCACCTGACCTGAACCCCAACCCCGAGAATCTATGGGGTATTGTCAAGAGGAAGATGAGAGACACCAGACCCAACAATGCAGAAGAGCTGAAGGCCACTATCAGAGCAACCTGGGCTCTCATAACACCTGAGCAGTGCTGTTCCATACCACGCCGCATTGATGCAGTAATTCATAAAAAAAGGAGGCCCAACCAAGTATTGAGTTTAGAACATACTTTTCAGAAGCCTGACATTTCTGTTTAAAATATCCTTTTTTCCTTTTTTTATCTTATGAAGAATTCTAATTTATTGAGATAGTGAATTGGTGGGTTTTTGTTAAATGTGAGCTAAAATCATCACAATTAAAAGAACCAAAGACTTAAAGTACTTTCTTTAAGTAGTTACAGTCTGCATACATTAAATTTGTTTAATACACAAGTTCCACAATTTGAGTTTAATTACTGAAATAAATTAACTTTTCCACGAAATTATAATTTATTGAGATGCACCTGTAAGTAGTCCACTATACTGTTATAAAGATTTCATTGATTTTATCATACCACATAAGCCATAAAAGCCTGGTGTATCATTCTATATGCACGGAGCATTCTTTAGAACTTCCGCATTAATATAAGCCAGCAAATAAATAAATAAAGATGTACCTCATTGTTCCTCCTCTGCTAAATTCAATTCGACCATCAGTTTTCACACTTTTATGTGAAAAAAGCTTCAGAATTTAAATATTTATCGTGCACTTTAGTTAGATTAATTGAATAAAATGTGTTTTTACAAATGTGCTGAAATCATTGATCTTGCGCTGCACTGACTGACATCTGCTGTGATTATAAAGGATGCTCGCTCTGTGTCATTAATTCACAAGAAAAGTTATTGTTTTTCATGAGATTTTGTGAGTACTTTATACTTCACATTATAAAATAACGGTTTAAAAATAAATTTTGTCAATGTTTAATATTTTGTCAAAAACGAAGTGAAAATCTATTAGAGGAAATGGCTGATATATGCGCAAATAAATGCTACTTTACCGCCACCTGCTGGTTAAAGTGGTAATTATTGTCTTTTTTAGTGTTTTCTATCACATGTTGAATTTCCTACATTTTTAAACGTTCGGTTTTACAATGGGGACAATCTCAGAAGGATGAACAAGTAATGTTTGTAGTCATCACAATAAAAATAACATTTGAAGTGCTGGGGAAAAAATGTGTGTGTGTGTCTAATTACAGACACAGCGTTTTAAACAGTCCTAGTAGCTTTGTCTTTATTACAATCAATAAAACTGGTTTATTGGCAAATTAGGTAAATGTGATAACTGCATTAAAATAGGAATACAACATTAAAAAGTCAACCATTGATGTTTTTGTGTCGATGTACAGCAAGTACAGAATGAACAGCTAACAGTTCCCCGGAAATGCCCGAGCTGGCTTAATGACAACCAGGAAGTAACCGTGCATATATTCCATTCAGAAACCCTTGTTATTAGCGATATCAGTGGCCATTAAATGAACTGCATCCAGCAACGTATTGCACGTGCTCGCACTTGTGCGCACACTCCATAGTGATGCGAGCTAGCCTCAGATGGCCAAATCTGTCACATAACATACAAGAGACTGAGTGTGATTCATTGCCCCGATATATTCGTTCTTCGCTTAAAAGTATTCAGAAGTTGGTAATAACTTCCAGTGATATACTGTTAATGAACATCCTGATGCTGTCCACGTATGTAAATATGTTTTGCACACTTTCCTCTCAATAACAAAAATACAACAAACATGACAGCAGTGAGAAAACAAAAGAAAGAAAGCATCTGTGCATAGCGATATGAATATATGTTTAGCACCAGCATCATGTCAACAGATGTGACAGATGATTATAATAGTTTGATATTTGAGACTATAAGTATATTTGAGACTATAGACTCACTATATAGATCTGGCTATGTGAGACTATAGTTTGAATTAATCTCTTTTCTTTGCATGACACATTAACAGTACAGTACAGAATGGCTCTTTCGGCATTATCCTGAATGTTGTATAAGCATTCATTTCATGTGTCACAGAACTGAAAAGAGGCTCTCAGGAGTGCATGTAAACGTCACATCCTTTTGATTTTCCCAGCAAAAACAATCCCATAAATCAGTCTACAGGCTTTCATAGACAACCTATGAAGTCAAGAAAGGTCTCATTTTTTAAGTTCCGTTACACACTTCGCATATTGGCAATAAAAATAAATAAATAAATAAATAAAAAATTAATACGTGATTTTTTTTTTACAGCCCCTTTAACAGTGTTTACAGTTAACAGTCACTGTTAACAGTAAGTTATATACAGAAAAAAAATTTAATCAATCTAACCTTACAGTTTGTGACTTTACAGTAAAATACTGTTAAATGTACAAAGTCTTAGGTAAAAAGAACAATCTTATAATTTCCAGTGAAAAGCCAAAAACTGACATTCCCAGAATACCCTGTGTGATGCATCACATTTAATGGTTTTTAATTTTATTAAGTTTTGTTATCAGTTACGTACATTAGGGTTTTATGTTACATCTTATGTTCCTAAATGAATGTATATTGCATTATTTTAGTGTTGTGTGTTAATGTGATGGTGTGTTTTGTGTGAATAACATTGTCTGCACCTTATTTATTTCAGCTTGTGGAAAAGCTGCTTGTGATGAACTTCATCATGTGTCTTTCTTTTTACCAGCAGTGTTATTATGGTGAATGTCAGTAAATGTATGAAGTACAAAACAGATTTAAGGAACAACATAGCCTTGCTCATTCAGCAGAAAAGGGCTTTTGGATTTATCGGTTTTAAAATGTAATTTTTTTTAACTTTAAAATGTACAGTCGTTCTGTAAATGTGTTTACATTTTACTGTATTTTTTCGATTATTCTGGCAAATACTCGATTGTTCTGGCAAATACAGCTACCATTTTTTTTTTCTGTAAAAACAACAGAAATTGTCAACCCTAGAAATTCTTAAAATCGAATGAAGGTATTCCTAATCATACTGTAAGTTTTTAAGTGATTAGGAACACTTAAGTAAGTCATGATTTCCTGCTCTAAATATGAGGTGATGCATTAGCCAGATTCCTAATCCATCACTATGGGAGAGACTGAGAATACAAAAATGATGTGTGACAAAAGGTTGTTGAGCTGCATAAATCAGGAAGTGGCTATAAGAGAAGAGCTAAACAGTTTAATAGTTGATAAAACTTTAAATCAAATGAAGATGTTACACCGGCCCCACACAGGGGAATGGATTGAGTGTAAAAAAAAAACAATTTGTTCAGTACTTATAAAGGTCTACCTGCCAGTCTTGATGCAGATGTTGTTTGTACCCTGGCTGTTAAAGAAAAACAGAGATAATTGACTTCAGAAACACATATTTGCTTGTTTTTCTTGTCTTTTCTGCATTAAGACTGATCAAACAGATGGTAAACAAATCCTTACTCAGTGTCAGAACTGATATGAACACCAGCAGAATCTGTGAAACCAGAGACAATCTCATGATGAGGTCATGAAGTCAGATATTAGTCCTTCTTCTGTAATCAGAGAGCATTATTAGAGTATCATGCATTATAATAAATGTATTTAAACCAATGTAAGTCTGGTATATATCTTAATTAAAAACATCATTTAAAAAAAAAAAAAAATAATAATATTCCAGTTATTTATAGCCATTGAAAAACTGCCAATATTTAATACTGAATTCTAGATCTAGTACTTTATTTCTGCTACTGCATGTGCTTAAGATCATACATGCATGTATATCTACAGTATATCTAATAGAACAGTGAGAATGTTGACCCCCAAATAATTGAGCTTCCTTAAAAGGTACTGCCGTTGCTGACATTTCTGAAGTATCTCCTCTGTGTTGAAAGTAAATTTCAACAAAGTGTCAAAAATTGTGCCCTGGTACTTGTACTCCTCAACCATCTCTATGGGCTTTATGCATGTTACACTGTTTTAAATATGCATCTTAATTTTCACCCAAACATATATAGTAACATACACCATCATAATTCAGCAGTTGTTTAACTTACTTTTTCGCACCATCAGTTAAATTACCCACACAACCCAGATAAGGATTATTTTACTCATTTCGGCTGATTAAAAAATGATTGATAAACGGGATACTTGCACTGATCAGACCACTGAATCAGTGAGCAGTTTACTCAAAAACAGCTGCAAACGGATCAGACCAATTCACTAATTAATTGTTCATTTGGATTTGTGGACCGTTTTGACTGGTTCATAGAAAATAATTGTCTCAAAACTAAGATTAATTCATAAATCAGACATTTTACATTGAAAGTAAGATATAGGCCTACCCATTATTATAGTATGTTTTAATTTAACCCATTACAACTGTCTAAGAGAATATGCCTATAGTTTAAATGGAGCGCAAAAGAGAGAAGAGAAAGATTTGACTTACATCAGACGGCCACTTCTCAGAGATTCTTACACTGCTGTAGGGTGCAGGATGATTTTAAATGTGCCTCTGCCTTGTGCTCAAGGGCAAATCATCTCCTGGAATGGAAGAAAACATGTTTTCATTGGAACACTGCCAATCATTCTTACAGAGAATCATTTTTTTTTTTTTTTTCACATTTAATTTTACATTTAGAATTTTTTGTACATTTACACATTGAGAGTCAATAACAATGTCTGAATGTAGTACTGTAACCGATTTATTACTTAATATTGGTAACACTATACAACAGTCTCATTTGTTAACTTTTGTTATGCATTAAACAACATGAACTAACAATGAGCAGTATATTTTCACAGCATCTACTAATCTTTATTAATTTGTTAGTTAAAAAATGTCCTGTTCATGTTAGATCACAGTGCATTAACTAATGTTAACAGACACCATTTGATCTTAAAAGTGTTTTATGTTGAGATTAACATTAACTAAGTTTAGTAAAAGCTGTAGAAGTATTGTTCGTTCTTAGTTAAAGGGTTAGTTCACCCAAAAATGAAAATTATGTCATTAATGACTCATCCTCATGTCGTTCCGAACCCGCAAGACCTCCATTCATCTTCAGAACACAGTTTTGATATTTTAGATTTAGTCTGAGAGCTTTCTGTCCCTCCACTGAAAATGTATGTATGGTAGACTGTACATAGAAGTTTTTGAAGCATCGAAAATACATTTTGGTCCAAAAATATAAAAAACTAAGACTTTATTCAGCATTGTCTTCTCTTACGGAATACTTTCCATTGAATTTATTCCATTGAATTGACTCCATTGAATCCTTTCATCTGTCGGCGTTGGTAATGCACTTTTACATCACTGTGGTTGTTTTTGCCGATTAGGACATCCGCGACATGCACACTTACGCACCATTTAAAAAAATATAGCAATACCAAAATACAAACAATGTAGAAAAGCTTGTAGTCTTACATAAGCACCGCGGAGTCGTGAACCACACTCCGGAGCAGAAGGGGCGGTAATGCACCAATAAGCTGGATGCCAAAACAGGAAAGAAGAAGAAGCGGAGTCGTGAACGCGGATTGACGACAGACCCGGAAGAGAATACAATGCTGAATAAAGCATTTTGTTATTTTTGGATCAAAATGTATTTTCAATGCTTCAAAATGTTGTGATGTAAAAGTGCATTACCAATGCCGACAGATGAAAGGATTCAATTGAAACAATTCAATGGAAAGGATTCCAGAAGAGAAGACAATGCTGAATAAAGTTGTAGTTTTTGTTATTTTTGGACCAAAATGTATTTTTGATGCTTCAACAAATTCTAACTAACCTTCTGATGTTTTTATTACCTTTCTGGACATGGACATATTTTCAATGGAGGGACAGAAAGCTCTCGGACTAAATCTAAAATATCAAAACTGTGTTCTGAAGACGGAGGTCTTACGGGTTTGGAACGACATGAGGGTGAGTCATTAATGACATAATTTTCATTTTTGGGTGAACTAACCCTTTAACTAATGTTAACTAATGAAACCTTATTGTGAGGTTAACATTTAATGCATATGGATTTACTTTATTTAGGAAATGAAAATAGATTATTCATGTCAGTAACACTTATGGTCCAATTCTCACTATTAACTATAGTTGCTTATTAGCATTCATATTACTAGGATATTTGCTGTTTATTAGTACTTATGAAGAACATATTAATGCATAATTCTGCATGACCATATTCTACATCCCATAATCCTACCCAATACCTAAACTTAACTATCTTACCAACTATTAATAAGCAGTAATTAGGAGTTTATTGAGGCAAAAGTTTTAGTTAATAGTTAGTTGATTGTGGAAATTGGACCCTAATCTAAAGTGTGACCTTTATGAAACATGTGTTTCAGTCACTACAACTAACAGATTTATGGCCATTGAATTTAACACAATAGTTATATCTGACTATGGCAAATATCAGAAACATGTTTCTACATCTACACAAATGGTAACCAGAAATATACAAAAATAGTTACAAAATCAGTACAGTTTAACAGAACAGCTGATTCTGTGTAAACCCTACGTTCTGGTTCTCCATAATTAGTAAAACCTGACATTTTTGATCTTGTGAGGACATTTTTTGGTCCCCATGAGGAAAACAGCTTACAAACTACACTAAATTATATTTTGAGAAAATGTAAAAAAGGCTGCATTTACACTGGCACAAAAAATCCGATCTTTTGCTCACATCTGATACAGATCGGAATTAGGTGCACACGTGTAAACACAAATCCACACGAGATCTGATTTTTTCGTATCCGATCTGAGCCACTTCCAAATGTGGTTTTAAATCCGATACATATCCGATTTCTAGACATGCGACCAACGTTTAAACACGCATATCCGATTCCCATTGGAATTCCAAGCCATCACAAGGCGAAGGCGACACGTTTGCTCACTAAAATATAGCTTCAATGTTGTATTATGAAGCAGACGTGCTTGTATGCACTCGCACTAAAAATTCGCAGCTCTATATTGTAATGCCTGGATGGATCCGTTCAGAGTCAATAAACTTTGGAGTCTGCAGAACGCTTTTAACCTGGTGAACTTTGTTTCTAAATCACTAAATCGGCGCCGGACGGCTGTGACTTTCGGCAGGTTTTTGGGCCTGCGAGGATAAACAGAAAGTCACGACTTCCTCACTTTGGTGACTTCAAAAGGAGCACCCCCCCCAGAGACTGACCAGATCCACATTCCAACACCCCACACACACAGGGACACACAAAGACACACACACAGACACATATAGAAACACACAATCATACATTTTTGACTGTAAAATACAACTATGCTGAAATATATGTATTTTATGTATGTATTTCATCATGTATTTTAGGGCCTATGCATGTTTCCCAGTGTTTAAATGAGTGTATTTGTGCTAGTGTGTATTTTAATGATATAATTTTGTCTGTAAACCATAACTTGGTTTCTATGCCTTTCTGACCTATCGAGTTTGATCTC
This sequence comes from Chanodichthys erythropterus, assembly GCF_024489055.1. NCBI lineage: Eukaryota > Metazoa > Chordata > Actinopteri > Cypriniformes > Xenocyprididae > Chanodichthys > Chanodichthys erythropterus. The sequence continues at coordinate 3,782,457 of NC_090239.1, read as the reverse complement.
GTTTGAAAGCTCCGGACTCGAGCTATTCATTGAGACATGTCACCAAACGGACAAATGCATTTTTCTATGTGTTTAATGATCCTGTGAAGAACACACTCCATCTCGAAATCCGATCTGATGGGCATTAAGTATGCTAATTCAGCTAGGATTCCAAACAAAGGAACTTTGCCCGCCAAATAGTGCTGCGCATCTATTGGTCGCTACAATTCAGGAGGTGTGTTAGCTTGAGTTACCATAAAAACAACAACACACACCTTCTCCTTTTTTCTTCGCTGCTCCTCTTCTTCTCCTTTGTCTCCCGACTGACTCACGAGCACCTCGTGCACGGACGCCTCAGGTGACCGCACTTCCCAACCACGCGCGCAGCTCGGGAGGACCACTTCCTTAGACTCGCTCTCTCTTCGGCTAAGTTACTTAAGCTTAAACCTCTTTTGAAAACCCCGCCGGAGAAACCCTCTCTGAAAGGACCAACCCAGCCAGGCACATTGAAACTGCTACACACGGACTCGAACCAATAAGCAAGTATGACTGTGCTGGCTCTCCCAAAAAGGTTTAACTGTGTAATTTGCCATTCTTCGATCATCTTTCTTTCCATGTCTTTTCTTCATTTTCACTCTTGTGTATATGTGTATACCTTCTGTATAAAATTTAGACATATAATCTCTGTATTCGTAGTTTGCATATATTAAAACGTTATTCATGCTCGATTGTTCTGTTTGTTCTTTCAGCTGAAAACCAAGTCACTTTAACGTTTTTCAATCGCTTTATGCTTTGATGTTATAATAGCAGGTTATTTTCATGGCCAGATAATAACTCTGTTTATAATATTCTGTGAGGGACTTAGTTTGCTGGACAAACGAACAGTTTCTCTAAATAATTATTAAACCAGAACTAATCATATATGTAATTGATTATAATTCGTTGTAATTGATTCACGATATATGTTTAATTCCCCGTTGGGTCAATATATGAATCATAATTTATTCATAACCTTATGAATTATTATATTCATATTTCATCCATAAATTGATTAATAACCGCTACATTTCGTTACATAATATTTGGTGGAGAATGCGGGCAACGTTTTAAACTTGGTTTTTGGTAAAAGAGCAATGTAGAATAATTTGTGTGTGACTTAATGTACATGCGCGCTTTATTCAGTGAGAAGACGCACGAGTCTCTACGCACCGTTAACAAGCTGCTTTTTGTGTCTAAAAACACTGCAGGCCTAGCCTTGGTTGACCGTGAAATACACTGCAGTCTATTGATATTTCAAGCTCGTATCTGTGAAGGACGACAATCTTTGCAGTAAGTTACAGTTTTGAATATTAATTTCCGCTTGAATTAACGAATTGAATCATATTCAACGCATTTTGAAACGAGTATAGTGGCTAATATTCCCACTAAATCTCTTTTAAGGCCTTATTAGTAAATTGCCACTATTGAATCTGAATTTATTTTGTCGTCCAAAAAAAATTCACAATAGTTGGCGCTCCTGGGTTACGTCGTTCGGCCTAGCTAACCAAACCACGTGATCCCCCTTACAAATCGAGTAGTTCATCTGCTTTAACGATTGATGTGTGAGAGTTTGGAGCTATATCAGCATCCTGATACAATGTTGATTTGTAACCCGCGGCGAAGGAATCCCGCAAGCGTTACATATTCGCGTGCATTAAAGTTTGCACCAAAGGGACTGATTCCCAGAGTTGTGTACCCGTGAGTAAAACGGTACACATATATTTATGAAAGAATCCGCTGAGGTTCTATAGTTGTAATCGTGACCGTGCAGTTAAAACAGCGTAAGGGTCTGAACCCCACAAAGCGCTCGTTTTTATATCACGAATTAAAGAAAGGGGATGCAGTAACTCTGACCAGACGCCAGAGGGCAGTCTGCTCAGGTGTGCCACCCCTCCCTACTTATTGGTTGTGTGGACTCAGTGACGCCACCGTGTGGACGTTCTGAGTTAAAGCCGCTCCATACTTTGAACTGAAATTATCTCCAAGTTATCTTTTGCTTCTCTATACTGCGGGGAGTTGTAAAAGTAATTTGCTTTTGGTGGTTATGCTTTCCAATCATTGTTGGAATGTGGTTTACTGATTTAAATTTAATTTAAACACGTTTAAATTTTTTATTTAAATTGTTTCCCTTCCAACAAGGGAATTCACTTTCTGAGAGTGCGCCCCCTGGTGGACACTGCCAGATAAGTCAATTATCTTTTCCCTTGTATTCTTTTTCCTGTATTCACAGATCTACTCTATTTTATTTTATTTCAGTTTATTTATTTTATTTTTATTCTACTTTGTGTTATTTCATCCATTCCCTTTTTGTCTTTTCTTTCTCTCAAGTTATTTATTTAGTTTTACTTTGGAAATTCATTCCCTTTTATTACTTAATGTTTTATTTTATTCACTCTTAGTTCTGGGTCCTGTGTGTTATTGGCTGGCAATAATATTCACACACACCCAAGCCTCCCTTATTTCATACACTTATTTTGAATTTAATTAAATAACATTTAATTCAATTTTAAAATTAAGTAGGGTCATCAGTTGGCATTTTGCTATCAACAAGCAATTCTCTCTAGGAAAAATCTGCAAATAGGGAAGGCTTTCTCTTTTCTTTCTCCCATTCTGTTATTCTATGCACTCATTTAAATTTAATTGAACAAGTTTAATTCAAATTTGAATCAAGTGCCTCTGAATTATCCTCTTTTCGCTTTTTCCCATCCTGTTATTCTATGCACTCATTTAAATTTAATTGAACAGAGTTTAATTCAAATTTGAATCAAGTGCATCTGATTTGTTTTTGTTTTATTTTATTTTTACTTTTGTTCTGCTTCTAGCTAGTTCATTTTAGACCCCTAATCTTTTATCCTACACACTTAATCATTTAAATTCTATTTAAACAAGATTTAAATTGAGACTTAAATTTACAATTAAGTCGTGTTTATCTGACTGTTTGTGCACTTGCAGATAAGGCCTGTTAGCGCCCTGGGGTGAGCTGACGGTTGCTCCAGTGAGTTCCAGTGAGTGGAGCTACCTGGCCTGGCGGTTCTTGCACTGACTGTTTGTGAATCGGAGACACTCTGACCTCGTATCACGGGCAACACGCAAGGACATCAGCGAGTTGGGTATCAGGTACAGGGAGGCAACGAGCCAGATTGACAACAAACGGCAATTTTGTTTAATTTCCCTGCTCAGGCTTCTGCACGACAGAACCGCCCTTTTGGAGTAACTGCCCGTAAAGGGGACAGACTCTGAGTTTAGGGAAAACTCAATCTTGACCGGTCACTCGGGCCGTTGGCGCAAATACCTTGCCAAAGTGCGCAATTGTGCTGGTGTTCCCTGTTTGAGAGGTTGCACCGTGGTACAAAGGGGACTGGTGGCCACGGACACCGCAGTAGAGTGTTTGATCGTCGAGGAAAGGTGGCCTGCCATTGAGTTCTTATCTGAGCACCCACGATTCACCCAGGCCTAAATTAGTGACATACAGTCACTTCACCTAATTGAAAGCCACAGAATATTACATATTCTTCAATTATTCAGGTGCGGGCCAACCCTTAGGCTCTCGATCCATACCATCCCTCTAGGTTTTATGACGCAACAGTGCACTCGCCTGACACCGTCATAAACCCAGCTGGAATAGGAAGTTTAAGTTTCACTTCTCCCCTCTAGCCCTTCTGTTTTAGTTTATTGCGATTCTATTTTTATTCCTTTCTATTTGTTCACTGCTCTATTTCTCATTTAATTGCATCCACCCTGTTCTGTTTTGCTTCTCTACTGTGTTTGTTTCTTTCAGTTCATGTAAAAGCAGAGCCTGTGAGAGCCATCACGGAAAACTGAGTAATAGATAGACGACCGAGCAGCGAGAGTCATCAAAGGACTCTTAGGGCTACCGCCTGTCAAAATCTTTATTCAAATCCGGGCACTCACCCACACAAATTGACCCGCGTGGTCCTTTTGGCTATCGACAATTAAGTGTCTAGCCTACATTCCACTAACTGTCTGCACCAGTTAACTGGAACCAAACCAAAGAATTATATAATCATGCATTATTATAAGTCGTTAGCCCTGCGCGTGCTTGCATTGGTTCTGTTTGTGCTGTCTTTCTCTCGCCAACAGCAAGCTAACGTGTTCAGAGCAGCCAGCCCCAGCACCCATGGGGACGGACTCAAGACCGGGTTGGGCTCCCTGACCAGCACGATCCTGCCCAACGACGCTGTGGGTCCCCAGTACCTAAGCAACGAGCAGCTGGACGACAACCTGAATCGACTAATGGCCCACGATCCAATGCCGAGCTACAAAGAGTGGGCGAGAGTCATCCGAGTGGGCGAGAGTCATCCGAGAGTCATCTGAGTCATCCGAGAGTCATGCTGCGCATCTATTGGTCGCTACAATTCAGGAGGTGTGTTAGCTTGAGTTACCATAAAAACAACAACACACACCTTCTCCTTTTTTCTTCGCTGCTCCTCTTCTTCTCCTTTGTCTCCCGACTGACTCACGAGCACCTCGTGCACGGACGCCTCAGGTGACTGCGCTTCCCAACCACGCGCGCAGCTCGGGAGGACCACTTCCTTAGACTCTCTCTCTCTTCGGCTAAGTTACTTAAGCTTAAACCTCTTTTGAAAACCCTCTCTGAAAGGACCAACCCAGCCAGGCACATTGAAACTGCTACACACGGACTCGAACCAATAAGCAAGTATTATCATTTATCTGAATTCGTCTAAACTGATTTCTGTGCTGGCTCTCCCAAAAAGGTTTAACTGTGTAATTTGCCATTCTTCGATCATCTTTCTTTCCATGTCTTTTCTTCATTTTCACTCTTGTGTATATGTGTATACCTTCTGTATATAATTTAGACGTATAATCTCTGTATTCGTAGTTTGCATATATTAAAACGTTATTCATGCTCGATTGTTCTGTTTGTTCTTTCAGCTGAAAACCAAGTCACTTTAACGTTTTTCCATCGCTTTATGCTTTGATGTTATAATAGCAGGTTATTTTCATGGCCAGATAATAACTCTGTTTATAATATTCTGTGAGGGACTTAGTTTGCTGGACAAACGAACAGTTTCTCTAAATAATTATTAAACCAGAACTAATCATATATGTAATTGATTATAATTCGTTGTAATTGATTCACGATATATGTTTAATTCCCCGTTGGGTCGATATATGAATCATAATTTATTCATAACCTTATGAATTATTATATTCATATTTCATCCATAAATTGATTAATAACCGCTACATTTCGTTACAATATTGATATGGGAACTTTGTCTAACGTGAAAGAAATTGCACACACATATATTCAGCATCTGCTGATTCATTAATCATTCTAAGTACCTTGAACAACTAGCCACAATCGCCTTCTCTTCTGACCCAAAAAAAGAGAAAACTTTTTATTAGAATATCATTTTAGCTTAGATATTGAATGGAAAACAGAAGCTGTCTAGAAACAAATGAGCCTGATCACACGAAAATTCGTATCACGAGTTTGTAATCTCGTAGAATATATAAGCCACAATGAGTTTTGGCGTGCTTATGGTAAGCAGTTTTTCATGTGCATAACTCATTTTGGCGTATATATTCTACGAGATTACAAACTCGTACTATTGATACGCATTGTCATGTGATCGTGTTGGAACAAACAGGGAAGAGTACCTGAAACCACAAGCATGCACAGAATGAGGACAAAATGTAGGTAGTTTCCCAGAGCGTACATCCTTATACACACATTCCTAATGTTTGGGGTGGGTAAGAATTTAAAATGATTTTTAAATACGTTTATTTTGCTCACCAAGGCTGCATTTATTTGATGTTTGATATTTTGCCATCATTTATCTGTATATTCACTGATTATTGTTCATCAGTACTTTATAAAATCTGCCTTTTTTGAGTTTCTGTAAATAATGAGACCTGAGAGGTGAGAACAGCATTGTTGAGATTTGCATGTTAATAATTCATCTCAGTGTTGCATTACGGAGTTGCTGCCAAACCACCTCACAGTCCAACACAATCACTGAGAAAGAGCACAGATACAGGAACAACTAACACACAACGATCAGCATTTGAGTTTACTTCAATTTAAAACATTTTGTTTACTACTTTTGATGTAAAATGTTTTACAATTCTGTGTGGATAATTCCAAGTAAAGAGACTGAGTGAATCCAACATAATGTAAACAAGTCATTTAAAATTTCCAGTCATTTCCAACATAAATGTATCCGTCTCCCAGCATGAACCATGTGTGACCACTTGGCAGATTTTACTGTCAACTTGCCATCTTATGAAGTCAGGATGAATCTGTTCCTCTAATGCAGGGGTTCTCAACCCTGGCCCCAGGTCCACTTTCCTGCAGAGTTTTGCTCCAACCCTAATCAAACACACCTGAACAAGCTAATCAATGTCTTCAGGATTAATAAACATGTGAGTTTGGTCAAGGTTGGAGCTAAACTCTGCAGGAAAGTGGACGTTGAGGGCCAGAGTTGAGAATATATATACCGTACTGTGCAAAACTCTTAGAAACGTCAGTATTTTCACCCCCCAAAAAAGGTTTTAAGCCAGTTATTTATATCTTTTACTGTAGTGTGTCAATATCTGTTCACATTTCCAAACATTCATTTTGCCATTAATTGTAATAATCCAGTGAGATTTTTGAATACACAATAAGACTGATAACATCCGGTGCTCCACATGGAGATCAGAGCTCACCATCATCAAATCCGTCTGTGATTACATGAAGAAACAGATGAAACTGAGACAAACCAAATCCAGAAGAACTGTGGCCGTCTCCAAGAGATTTTAAGAAACTTTGCCACAGTCCATTTTAAATGAGCCTTGGCCCAGAGAAAACGCCTGCGCTTCTGGATCATGTTTAGATATGGCTTCTTTTTTGACCTATAGAGTTTTAGCCGGCAATGGCGAATGGCACGGTGGATTGTGTTCACCGACAATGTTTTCTGGAAGTATTCCTGAGCCCATGTTGTGATTTCCATTACAGTAGCATTCCTGTATGTGATGCAGTGCCGTCTAAGGGCCCGAAGATCACGGGCATCCAGTATGGTTTTCCAGCCTTGACCCTTACGCACAGAGATTGTTCCAGATTCTCTGAATCTTTGAATGATATTATGCACTGTAGATGATGATAACTTCAAACTCTTTGCAATTTTTCTCTGAGAAACTCCTTTCTGATATTGCTCCACTATTTTTGGCCGCAGCATTGGGGGAATTGGTGATCCTCTGCCCATCTTGACTGAGAGACACTGCCACTCTGAGAGGCTCTTTTTATACCCAATCATGTTGCCAATTGACCTAATAAGTTGCAAATTGGTCCTCCAGCTGTTCCTTATATGTACATTTAACTTTTCCGGCCTCTTATTGCTACCTGTCCCAACTTTTTTGGAATGTGTAGCTCTCATGAAATCCAAAATGAGCCAATATATGGCATGACATTTCAAAATGTCTCACTTTCAACATTTGATATGTTATCTATATTCTATTGTGAATAAAATATAAGTTTATGAGATTTGTAAATCCTAATTTATACAGTGTCACAACTTTTTTGGAATCGGGTTTGTATATATATATATATATATATATATATATATATATATATATATATATGTCTGTGTATGTATAGTCTTTTTTTATTATTTCAATCCATTATACAAGTAAGAATAAATAGTCTAATTTGAGAATAGTTTATAGAGCTTAACATTAAAGAGAAAGATTTGACTCACGTCAGACTGCTTCTGCTGCTGCTCTTGTACCTGATGTGGATGAGCAGGAAGTTTCACTGATTTTAAATGTGTCTCACGCCATGTTTAGGGGGAAGATCTGGAGTGGACAAAAAAAAAAAAAAAAAAAAAAAAAAAAAAACATGTAATCATCAGCACGTCTTTTACTGCAGATATCATCTGACATTTAGATTTCAGATTATAGGGTTTACACGCCAAGTGTCTGAGATTGTCTGTATCCCTTGAGCAAACTCAGCAATGTAGTACTGTCATCTATTTATTAGTTGAATAATATTACTTTGGTAATATTTAATGCACATGCCCATTTCCTGCCACTGTTCTGCTCCGATTAAGAACTTAAATCAGGAAAGAGTGACAATGCGTTTTGCTTAACCACATTTTTTGTGTGTGTGTGTGTGTGTGACAGTTAACTAATACAACAAATGGTTATGAAAGTATCAGTATGTGCTGAAAGCTGTTTTGACTTTACTTTTGTATTTAAATCATGTCAAAATACTAAAAAAATGAAGTTCCCTTCCCTGATGAGTCACTTACATGTCTTACCAAAGAAACCTCCTTCACATTCTTTCCAAAAAAAGAAAACACTTTCTCATTTATGTTTATATAAATACTTCATCTACATTACAAAATGTTTACAACTATCTTCATTTCGTGGAACATAGACATATTTTGAATTGTCTTTCAAAAAGGCATACTATAAAAGGCTTATGATTATATTTTATTCTGTTTTCACTTGTAAAATTATATAATTCTGTTTTATATATTTTAAAAATTTATTTTAATAACAAGATACAAAATGTAATTAAATAATACAACATTTGCTTTTAAAAACACTGTGTTCTAAATATACTGTATTTTATCTCACACATACTCTGTCAATATTCTGTGGGCATTTTTGCTTTGACAATATTAATAAAGTACTATACTAGCTACAATCTCCTTCTGACCCCAAAAGCCCATCAGTTCTCCTTAAGCAGAGGGGAAAAAATATTCATGTAGTGAATGTAGGTAAAAAAAATTCCAGAACGTAGACAGTGCACACACCCTTCCTTGTTCACATACTGGGCTCCATAAGGGAAAGCATTAAATGCTTTAGAAAAAAGTCTTTTTACATTTATTTGATCAAAAATACAGTACAAACAGTAATACTGTGAAACATTATTACAATTAAAAAGTTTTCTATTGTGTAGAACTGGCCCCTAACTGAACCTGGTTTCTCCCAAGGTTTTTTTTTTTTTTTTCTATCTCTCTTCATTTCTGTCACCTGATGGAGTTTGGGCTCGTTGCCACTGTCGAGTTCTCCTTCATGCTGAGCGACATTCCTTTTCAAAACACACTGGTTTCTAACAAGGAAAAAAAAGCATTTAAAAAACATTTAATGCAGTTCTAAACCGGACATGCTGGAGAAATAGTGGAATGTGAGGAGAAATTAAGAATAAATGCATTAGATAAAAACAAAAAGCGCACACAAGGATTTTCAAGAATGCAAAAGCACCAAAAAGTTTTATAAACTGGTTCATACAACTTGTGCATTATATTTCAAGTCTTCAGTCAGGAAGAGACTGAATTTGAAGCTGTCATCCACCCATAATCCTTCCCTTCAGCAGGTTGTTAACCACTATTTCAGTAAACTGAACTTGAGGACCAGATTAGTCCCATTTGTGATTGAACAGCAGTATCTGATTCACTGAAAAGATTTGAATCAAAAAATTGATTTCATCAAATTGGATATCATCACATCAGTAAACTCTCATGAGCATACAAGCAAATCTAGAGTGGATGTCATTATGTCAGTGTACATCTGAACGGCTTAAATTTCAGTCTGTTCTTCACACAAAGCTACTGTAAAAACAATTTTGTGGTGTTTTATGTTCCTTTCAAAGCTTTAATCCTTCAAATAAAACCACAATAATGTAAAACTGGGGTCTTTACTGTCGTGTACTGAGTTTGTATTTTGGCAATTCTGTCAGTCACAAGCGTGGAAAAGTTTATTTCAGTAATTCAACTCAAATGTGGAACTCGTGTATTAAATAAATTCAATGCACACCGAATGAAGTACTTTAATTCTTTGGTTCTTTTAATTGTGATGATTTTAGCTCACATTTAACAAAAACCCACCAATTCACTATCTCAACAAATTAGAATACTTCATAAGATTAAAAAAAAAAAAAAAGAAGAACATAGGTATCGAAAAGATGCAGGGGGAGGTCTATAATATAATATAATATAATATAATATAATATAATATAATATAATATAATATAATATAATATAATATAATATAATATTATAATTATATCACTAGCTGAAATTCATTGAGAGTGGTGTGACAATGGTAATCATTAAATCGGACAAAAAAAAAAAAAATTGACTAATGCCAGAATAGTGATTGGTGGGTGAGCGGTGGTAATGGTGACAATGGTAATAAATGGTCACACACACACACACACACACACACACACACACACACACACACACACACACACACACACACACACACACACACACACTTATACATTTACACCTTTTTTTGTTCACTTCTGGAATTATGGAACTACTAGATTGTTGGTCACTGCACTATTAGTGTCTGTACATCTGTCTGTCTGTCTGTTAATAATAAAAAGGAAAAAAAAAAAAAAATGTCAGGCTTCTGAAAAGTATGTTCATTTCTATGCACTCAATACTTGGTTGGGCCTCATTTTGCCTGAATTACTGCATCAATGCGGTGTGGCATGGAGTCGATCAGCCTGTGGCACTGCTCAGGTGTAATGAAGCCCAGGTTCCTCTGATAGTGGCCTTCAGCTCTTCTGCATTGTTGGGTCTGGTGTCTCTCATCTTCTTCTTGACAATACCCAATACATTCTCTATGGGGTTCAGGTCAGGTGAGTTTGCTGGCCAATCAAGCACAGTACCACCATGAACCATTGAAACAGCTTTTGGTACCTTTGGCAATGTGGGCAGGTGCCAAATTCTGCTGGAAAATGAAATCAGCATCTCCATAAGGCTTGTCAGCAGAAGGAAGCATGAAGTGCTCTAAAATGTCCTGGTAGATGGCTGCGTTGACTATGGACTTCAGAAAACACAGAGGACCAACACCAGCAGATGACATGGCACCCCAAACCATCACTGACTGTGGAAACTTCTCACTGGACTTCAAGCAATATGGTTTCTGTGCCTCTCCACTCTTCCTCCAGACTCTGGGACCTTGATTTCCAAATGAAATGCAAAATTTACTTTAATCTGAAAAGAGGACTTTGGACCACTGAGCAAGAGTCCAGTTCTTTTTCTCCTTAGCCAGGTAAGACGCTTCTGACATTGTCTTTGGTTCAGAAGTGGCTTGGTACTTGGATTGTGACGGTTGTAGCCCATTTTCTGAAGATGTCTATGTGTGGTGGCTCTTGATGGACTGACTCCAGCTTCAGTCCACTCCTTTTAAAGCTCTCCTAAGTTCTTAAATCGGCTTCGCCTGACAATACTAATCTGTAACTTGCTTTGCTTTTTGTTGAGAACAGTCACCCAGAGAATGCAAAAGTAATGCAGAATGTAAAATGCATATCTTTAAAGAAAGAAATATGCTTGACACAACATAAGCTAATCAACATTTCTTTACTTATATTCTGTAATGATTTTTATTTTAATTCTGAGATCGCAATAGACGTGAAGGACTATAATGCACCAAGAGCTCGCTTAGATATTGGGGAGCTAAACCATTTAGAGCTTTATAAGTAAGTAGCAAGATTTTAAAATCTATACGATGTTTAATAGGGAGCCAATGTAATGTTGACAGAACTGGGCTAATATGGTCATACTTTCTGGTTCTAGTAAGAACTCTAGCTGCCGCATTTTGGACCAACTGTAGTCTGTTTAAAAGCCGAGCAGAACAACCACCCAGTAGAACGTTACAGTAATCTAGTCTTGAGGTCATGAATGCATGAACCAACTGTTCCGCATTTGTCATTGAGAGCATATGTCGTAATTTAGATATATTTTTTAGTAAGTAAGTACATTTTATTTATATAGCACATTTAAAAACAGCAAAGCAGACCAAAGTGCTGAACAGAGTATAGAAAAAAAAAATAATATTAATAATGATAAAAATGAAATAAAATACAAAAATAATAAAATAAAATAAAATCAGAATAAAACAACATGGTGGACAATATACTAAAATAACAGAGAACTAAGACTAATTTAAAAACTCTTGGGAGAAAAGATACGTTTTCAGCCTCTTCTTAAAAATGACAATAGAAGGTGCAAGGCGAATATCCAGTGGCAACTGATTCCATAAGCGAGGTGCAGCAATTGAAAAAGCTCTGTCACCCTTGGTTTTCAAACGTGATAGAGGGACATATAAGAGATACTGGTCTGCAGACCTTAAGGATCTACTAGTCAAGTCAAGTCAAGTCAAATTTATTTATATAGCGCTTTTACAATTGGTAATTGTTTCAAAGCAGCTTTACATATTAGAAGCACAGAAAAAAAAAAAAAAAAAAGGGAAGTGGTTAAAACTGTACAAACAAGCGTGGTAATATGTAACATATACAAGATGGTGCTACATTAAGCCAATGTCGGCTGACTTCCAGGGGTGGAAAAAACCCCCTAGGAGAAAAACCCAGCGTGCTAGCACTGGGAAAAAAGTCCTAGGAGGGAAAAAACCCCTTGGAAGATATATATATGTAAATGTATATGGAGATCAAAATCTGAATTGTACATTTTTATTATAGAGTTTAAAAATCGATTATATATAAATATATGTAAGCGGATACGGGGATCCTGGGCTACGTTGTAGTCAGGTCCAGACGCAGGTTCTCCATCTGACCTGGATACGGCCTGGATCCAGCACCCGGCAAACCTCAGGATAAGCAGAGAGACAGATATTAGCGTAGATGCCATTCTTGTTCTGATGTACAGGTATATCTAGTGTTATAGGAAATGTTCTCGGTTCCGGCCGACCTAATTATTGCAGCGTAACAATCCTTTAACGGATTTGAAAAATGTTAATGTATTGATAATGTGTTATGTGTATGCAAGAGCAAAGAGATGTGTTTTTAGATGAATGTTGAATAATAAGATCTTTTAAATAGGAGGGGGCTTGATCATTAAGAGCTTTAAAAACAAACAACAAAATTTTGAACTGAATCCTTAAGTGGACTGGAAGCCAATGGAGCGATGTCAAGATTGGGGTGACATGGTCAAATTTCTTTGCTCTGGTTAACATCCTTGTAGCTGCATTTTGAACCATCTGGAGGCGAGCAATGGATAACTGAGGAAGGCCCAAATACAATGAGTTGCAATAATCTAAACGCGATGTGATAAAAGCATGAATGACCTTCTCCAAATCTTGAAAAGACAAGAATGATTTAAGTTTAGAAATAATCCGTAATTGATAAAAACTATTCTTAACAACTGAATGTATTTGCTTGGTTAAGCATAATTCAGAGTCTAAGATTCCTAACCTGAGAAGAAACTGAGGGGAAATGATTTCTAAGTTCGTTAATGAGTCCATTTCTCACTTTTGGGGGACCAAAAACAATGATTTCAGTTTTGTCTTCATTAATTTGGAGAAAGTTATTCTTTAACCATTTCTTGACCTCATCAAGAATCAGCAGCTTTCAATGGAATGTACAACTGGGTATCATCAACGTATAAATGAAACGAAACATTGTGTCCTCTCATAATATTCCCTAATGGACACATAAGTTAAAAAGGAGCGGGCCCAAGATGGAACCCTGAGGTACACCACTAATAATAGGAGCTGAAGAAGAAGAACATTTGCCCAAAGATACAGAAAAGGACCTGTCTCTAAGATATGAAGTGAACCACTGTAAGGCGGTACCCTTGACACCAATCAAATGCTCTAAACGCCAAAGAAGTACATCATGATCTACAGTATCAAAGGCAGCTGTAAGATCCAGTAGCATTAAAACAGCATTTTTACCAGCATCAACTGCAAGTAAAATATCATTAGATACCTTTAACAAAGCAGACTCTGTGCTATGATGAGCAGTGAAGCCAGACTGGAAAGGTTCCATTAACTTAGCTGAATTTAAAAACAAGATCAATTGTGACTGCACAACTTTCTCTAACAACTTTGACAAGAACGATAGCTTTGAGGCAGGGCGATAATTATTTAAAGAACCCTCATCCAAACCCTGTTTCTTTAGCAAAGGTTGAACAACCGCATGTTTAAAACAATTAGGGACTTACCGAGCATCCAAAGATGAATTAATCAACGCTTGGATACTGGGGCCAATTTCAGAGAAAGATGCTTTAATAATCTCTGAGGGGAGAACATCAAGTGAGGTGGAAGTTATTTTCATTCGGTTAACCAGATCACCCCAGATCCTTTAACGAAACATGCTGAAAACGATAAAAGCATACTGGAGTAGCCAGTGAATTCAGAGTCTGATCTACAAACTGTAAAGTGAGGAAAGAACGAATGGCTATCACTTTGTCAGAAAAAAAAAGGTTAAAATTTTCTCACAAAGTTCAACCGAGGGTTCCCCATGAAACTGGCAAACTAGGGTTAATTATTGAATTAAATGTGGCAAATAAAATCTTAGGCCTATGTTGATGTGTAGCAATTAAATCAGAAAAATACCTTGATCTTGCTAATTTTGCAGCATGCTGAAACTTGAACAGACAGTCTTTAAAAATCTCAAAGGACACAGTTAAACGATCATGCTTCCATCTCCGCTCTGCTTTACGACAGGTCTGTCTGAGAGAACGAGTATTTTCGTCCAGCCAGTAATAAGATTTTTGCTTTCGTTGTTTCAGCTTGAAGGGTGCAATGGCATCTAAAATGTTAGAGCAAGATGTATAAAATAAAGTAACCAAATCATCAGGCCCAGAGGAAGACTCAGCAGCATTTAAGATAGATGTTTCAACAGCATTAGCTAGATAACATTCACTAAACTGAGAAGCAGTAAGCGAGTTTATAAAACGGGAGTAGTAGCCAGTAGGCGTAGTTAACACAGCAGAACTTATAGCAGAGACATTAAAAACAATGGGCTTGTGATCAGAAAAGGAAGTTTTTTCCATATTAACATTATCAATACGCGTCCCAAATGACAATATAAGGTCGAGAGTATGACCAAGGACATGTGTAGCTTGATTTATGTGTTGACTAAGACCAAAGGAATCCAAGACATTACAAAATTCAGTAACAAAGGGTCGACCTGGGCATGCTGCAGCATACATGTACATTAAAGTCACCCAAAATTAACATACGATCATACAAAGGCAGGATAAAAGTTACAAATTCAGAAAAGTCGCTTATAAAAGCACTGTTCAGGTTAGGTGGCCTATCGATCAATGCACAGAATAGAGTGGAAGAAGTGGATTCTAATGCGACACACTGCACCTCAAACGACGAGTAAACTCCAACGGAAACTGTCCACGTTGAGTGTTTGTTTAAAAACCATAGCAACCCCACCGTCCTTGCCAGCAGACCTTGGGATACTAATAAATCTATAGGTAGGCGGACAGAGTTCCTCGAAGACTGTTGACTCGCCAGCACTGGCCCAATAAGATATCCAAGTCATGACTGGTAGAAAATTCGTTTAATATAAAAGATTTGTTGCACACAGACCTAGCATTTACTAGAGCCATATTGAGATGAGACTCAGGTAACGAGGGCAGATCCATTTGAACAAAATCCAGTTGGCGAAGATTTGAGCAGTTTACTCCTCTGTGGCGAATCCGTGATCGCGGAGGGGCGGAGCAAACTGCCGAGCGAGAGAAGTCCGGAGAAAGAGTTTGATGAAAAACATATCTATAATCCCATGAGCGTCGCGTCAAGTGAAATCCCTCCAAGTTTAAAGTATCCAAGGGAAACTCCGCCGATTGTATGGAAGAGGCAATTGTCCGTCTGACTCTCACTCGAACACCACCACGATTACCTCTCTTTCTGCGGCGCTTCCTTAGAAGAGGAACGCAGCAAGGTAACAGGCGAGCATGCTCTAACGCGGGTAGGTTGAACGAGGATTGAAAACGAGAATACACGACACCAGTGCGCCAACATGCAGAATAAAAACAGCACAAACACCAGACGAGCAGGTACAACAGCTACAGACTCTGAGAGACGGCATGCCGACAGGTACACTGGCGTCCTCTTGGTCTTTTAGATGGAAGAAGGCGGTTTTACAAATACTAGAAACATGACTTTCAAATGAAAGATTGGTATCAAAGAGCACACCCAGGTTCCTAACTGAGGACGAAGATTTAATGGAGCACCCGTCAAGTGTTAGAGAGTATTCAAGGTTTTTTCGTGAGGAAGTTTTTGGTCCAAAGATTAGGATATCAGTTTTTTCTGAATTTAATAAAAAGAAATTTCCAGTTTTTAATCTCAGCTATGCATTCTGTTAGTTTTGTGGGCTAGACTCATTTAAAATGATGTAATCTTCTGGTTTTAGCCAGGTTTCTGTCAAACACAGCAAGTCTATAATTTCATTTACAATAAGTGCTTTTGAAGAAATAGATCTAATATTCAGTAACCCAAGCTTTATCATTTGTTTATCTGATTTATCTGTGATTTTCATTTTTTGAACATCAATTAAATTTTTACCCTTAAAAAGTTTTTTGTATTTACTAGTTCGAGGTACAGACACAGTCTCTATGTGATAATATCTAGGTGAAAGAGTTTCTATGTGCTGTGAATTATCTGAGTTCTGTGACATGAGGCGGCTAGCAGACGGTCGGTTTAGCCAGTTTGTCTGCGTCCTGATCTGGGCCCTGGTTTGTCATGTTTCAGCTCTAAGACTATTTGCCAAATTTCTAGATAGAAGAGCAGCACCATCCCGGGAGGGATGAATACCATCTCTTTTCAACAGATCAGGTCTGCCCCAAAAGCATTTCCAATTGTCTATGAAACCTATATTATTCTGCGCACACCACTTAGACAGCCAGCCATTGAGTGATGATAACCTGCTAACTATCTCATCACTCGATGAACAGGAAGAGGGCCAGAACAAATTACTTCTGCTGACATTGAATTTGCGAGTTCACACACCTCTTTAATGTTAATTTTAGTGATCTCCGACTGGCGAAGTCGAACATCATTTGTGCCGACGTGGATAATGATTTTAGAATATTTACGTTTAGCATTAGCCAGCACTTTTAAATTTGCTTTGATGTCAGGTGCTCTGGCCCCCGGCAAACATGTGACTATGATGGCTGGTGTCTCTATTTTCACGTTCCGTGTAATAGAATCGCCAATTACTAGGGCACTTTCAACAGGATTCTCAGTGGGTGCGTCACTGAGTGGGGAGAACCTGTTTGATGTTCTAATCAGAACGGAAGAGTGGTGTTTGTTCTTGCCACTATGCCGCCTCACAGTCACCCAGTTAGCCATTAGATCGACAAGGAAGGTTAGTTTAGAGGAAAAAAATAGACGGTAGCTAGCAGGCTAGCGGGCTATGGCTGACACTAGGTGATTACGCTGGTAGATTACTAGTAATAAATCGTTCCGTTTAGTAATACTATGCAATAGGTTAAGTAATCTAGTGAAAAACAAGAAAGTTATATTATGTGAATAGGATCATTGAACTGAACTTGTGGATCTCAAACATGCAAAGAAACCTAGTGCGGAAAGTTTAAGGAAACTGTTGTAAAATAAAAAAATAAAAATAAAAATCTCCATAGGAAAAAAATGTCATATGGACCTCTTTTTTAATATAAAACTTTAATGCTATTTTTTGTCATTAAAATGAAACCACATTAATAGGAAATTGGGGTCTTTTCATTCTTCACATGATCAATGGGATATTTGCTGTCATATTCTTACTGAACAGGACAGTTTCATTTCTTTTCCTGAAGGACACTGAATTTAAGGCGTTATCTTTTGCATATATTTTAACTTCAGCTCTATGCTGCTTGGCAAACCATTCTTGACCAGTTCCTGTTTTATCTGAAACAAAAGATGGACAGACAGATCAAATATTCCATGAATCATCTATTAACACTGTATTTTGTGTAAATATTCCTAGTAAGTTTGACATACTTGTTGTAAAACAGCATCAGTGTTTCCACTCTGTGTTAGATCTAAAACTGAGGAAAATCTCACTCGAAGTCCAATGACGTTTTCTAAAGAGAAATACACAAACACATAAAATACTCACATGTGACATTAATCATATAAAAACATTACATGAGGTTATATGAAATTGATCAAAACTCTGACTTGTAAAAGAAAAACAAAAGTATGTTATCTATTTCTAGAAAGACAAGACTTCTTACTGTTATAGTTATGTCCACTGTCCACCCTGAAGGCCCATCGACCGGGAACATTGACATTACTGGAGTTCTTGAGGTTTGAGATCAAGCTCCCGTTGTTTGATCCAGGAATCACAAAGTAGTCAAAGGAGTTTATTGTGTCATAACCAGCCTGAAAGTATTTAAACATTATTCATATAAACAGTGTTTATGTAGAGTACATATGCTTTATACACTAGTCCAGTGGTTCCCAAACCTGTCCTGGAGGACGTCCAACCCTGCCCATTTTGTATGTCTCCCTATTCCCGACACACCCATTTCAGGTCTTCCTGTCTCTACCAATTAGCACATGAGTTGAATCAGGTGTGATATATGAAGGAATCATACAAAATATGCAGGGCTGGACGTCCTCCAGGACAGGTTTGGGAACCACTGATGTAGAGTAAAAATTCTGATTCGTTTACCTCCACAGGATATCCCGTTACAGCAATATCACCATAATTCATCAGAATAAATGAAAAATTACTGCCTGAAATTAACACCACCTGAAACGATGTTTCCTGAAAAGATAACAGAAAAAGATTTTTAACAAAAAAAGACTTTAAACTTATTATTCACTGTTCATCTTTTCTTCTTTTTTATGAGCATTACTGACCAACCTTGTTATTTGTAGTGTTTTAATTTATTATATTTTTTGACACTTTTTATGTACTAATGTGTATTCTAAATTGAAAAAAAAACTGAACTGAAGATAAACATTAAAAACAGTCACATTTCAGAAGTATATCACTCTTACTGTGCTGGTATTGGGATAGTAAGCAACTTTATCCCACGTTGCAACAAAGACCCAGGAAGCGTTTAAGGTCAGATTTGGGAAATGATTGTTTATATCCAGAGTGGCGCGTGTGAGAACACTTCCATTAGTGTACTGATTATATGAAATCACTCCTCTTGCACGGTTGTCAAGGTTGGTCCAGAGACCAGCAATTATATCTTGGCTTCCATTAGCAGGAAAAGAGTAGGGAACAAACTGTGATGAAGATTGGTTGAATGTGAGATGTCCATTATTATTCACCTGAAACGTGAGAAATATTGTCAAAATCAGCCACAGGATACATGTGAGTTCCATCTTAGAATCAAGATGGAATCAAATTCTTACATAAATCTGCTGGTATCTGCGGCCAAAGAACAGAAATGGACTCAACAGTGGAATAACTGAGGAGCTTCCATCATCAGCAGCAGCGTTTCTCGTGTCTCCTGCTGCTGAGCCGAACGGGTAGAATATTCCTGGTGCTGCCAAGAGAAAAAAAATTCTGACATTTTTGTTTACATTTCACACTGATTTATGAGGCTCATGCTTTTTTTATGTCATGTGTGAGTTTGATTATTATTGGGATGATTGTGGCCTCTAGTGGCTGACTGGTGTAAGTGTTGATGTGAAATAATCAATAATAATCACAAATAATCACTACACACCTTCCTATAAAAGCAAAACTAAGTATATTCCCAATCAAAGTGCTGGTATTACCTGTTCATACCGGCCCACTTCAAGCACGGTTGCATCATAATACAGATCACAATGCACAGAGCAAGCAATACCGCAATGATGTGTGACAAAATATTGTTGAGAAAATTAGGAAGAAAATAAAAACTTTGAAAATGACAATTTCCACTATCAGGGCAATAATTAAGAAGTTTAAATAATATAGAGATGTTAACAATTGGCCTGGAAGAGGAAGTGTGTCTAGACTGGCCCCTCACACAGTGAGGAGGATGATTTGAGATTCATGAATCATGAATAATCAGTTATTACTTGTCCACGGCTCTGTAGTTGATGTTTCTGGAATGTTTGGTGATGTTTCTTAAAACAGCATTAAATTATGAAACACTTACATAAAGTATAAAAAACTGTTGCACAGGCGTATGATGAGTCTTTCATGGTTATTACCTTTTGAGAGTTATATTATTATTACCTGTAGTGGTTGCCAATGTGGTGGTTTCTGAAAGAATGAACAGAAATACAAATGCCATTAAATACCTCATGAACTCACTTGACAAGCACTGTTTTGTTCATGTGTTATGTATGTTCTACTTGTTGAAGAGCTTGTCCCTCAGTGTAGGGTGAATCATTAAAAGCTTTGATTCTTTTTCTTGGAAAAGAAAGACTTTGTAAATTTAATGTGTGTATCTGCTAATAGTTGATCTCTTACGAGTACACTCATATATAAACATATAGACAAGCTCAAAGTTAATAGACATCACAGGTGTCAAAAGTATTCACATTCATTACTCAAGTAGAAGTATAGATATAGGGTTTAGAAATACTTCTGTAGAAGTATCAGCTCAAGCTTTTTACTCAAGTAAAAGTGTAAAAGTACTGGTTTCAAAACTACTTAAAGTATAAAAGTAAAAGTAATGTAGGGAAAAAAAATGCCATTAAGGACAAAAGCTTAGGCCGCGCCAGAGGGGCCTATTGTGCACTCCACCTCCTAAAAAAAAAACATTTTTCTAAAGGCCATAATGACTATGTTATATTAAAATGTTAATGTTGAAAAATTTGGGATGCACTAGGCTTCCCGTTTCAGCCACATATATGCCCATTGAAAATGAACGCATTTTAGTACAATGCAAATACATTAAAGCACCATATATGTTTACTACTGAGCATTAACGTGTTTCATGGAGTGGAAGACATGATGACTAGTTGCCTATAAGTATTGTAATGGTGCAAAAAGTCAAACTTCAGAGGCATTAATAACCTTTATTGGAATGTAAATGTACATCCAAGCTCAACTGCAGGAATCTGTGAGGGCAACGGACAAGAAAAATGCGGGTAGTTTTGGTGTACCCAGGGCAGGCTTGGTAACAATCAGGGCTTGACATTAACACCCGCCAGATGCGGGTAGTTTTCAGCTGTTTCAGTTCACACCGCACCGACAAACGCCAACAAACTCGTCTTTGGAGTTTGTTGGATAGGTGTGATACCCCAGTTGGCGTTGGTCGGAGTCTGTTTTTACTAGACTGAACATGTTTAATCGGCGTTTGTTTGGTCGTTTTTTATGAAAAATAATTACTCCAGTAAAGTACAGATACCCAAAATTTCTACTTAAGTAAGGTAACGAAGTATTTGTACTTCGTTACTTGACACCTCTGATAGACATGAACTAAAAGAAACATAAAATACTTGCTTAGAATTGTTGAATTACATGTTTTAAATTCATGCATAAATATTCATACAAAATATTACATGGGAAATATCTATTTTCACATTTTAAAGACTTTAATTTACAGGCTAGTTATTCACTGTTTTCAAAACTAATGTGCTGCTACAAACATAATAAGCACCTAGTTAGTAATGAGAATTGGACCCGAAAGTGTTACCAAATGACATGAATATTAAATTTCAAACACTGTTTTATCTACAGCCTGTACCTACAGACACAAACACACCCTACTGAATGATCATCAAAACTTCAGCAGTCAGTAATTTATCTGTCAAAGTTGTGATTGGAGCGGGAGTACGGAAGGTAATGTTTCTAACTTCTGCAAAAAACAAAATAAATAAACAAACAAATAATGAATTTTAATTAATAAACCGATAGAAATATAAATTATATACTGTAAGTACAAAAGGCACATGTTAATGTTTTTACCTCACCAGTATGCAAAAAACAGACAGATGGTCTAACAATCTCATATATGTAATACATTACACAAACACATTCATGGATAAATGCAAACTATATTTACCTGCGCAGTATGCTGAATTACAGACATTTGGCTTCACAAACTCATAGACGTAGTAATTGCCAGGACAGGCTTTGACTTTAATGGGATTGGATTGGAAATAGCAGCAGTTATTGGTCAAGGAACCACAGACACCTCGAGTGACCACTCCATCCTCAACTTTTGGATGTCCTCCATTCAGCCACAGTGATACAGAAGTGCCACAGTGATACAGACCAACACATGTGTCTGGCATCTGAGCGCTCTGACCCTGAATGAAGAGACGATACCAGCCGCTCCAGCTGACCCAAGCGTCACACATTACTTGAGAGGAATGTTGATTGCTGGTGGCTCTCCGTGGATCATCCAGCACAGTGTAGTTATAACAGGGGTCTGTGAAAATAATAAATAAGTATTTTCATATTATACACTTGTGGCATGTGCTAATGAGAGACGATCACAACACACTGCTGGAGAGCAGTGGAACTTTTATTATGTCGTAATAAAACATACTTAAATCAGTTCATGTGAGTACAGTGGCACATTATAATCATTATGAATCTTTTGTGTCGAATCAGTGATTCGGATCACGTGTCAAACCACCAAACTGTCGAATCAGTGGTTTGGAGCGTCAAACTCACGTGATTTCAGCAGTTTGGTAGTTTGACACGCAATCCCAATCACCGATTTGACACAAAAGACTCATAATGCACGAAGCTTCATGAAGCAGTGTTTTGAAATCGACCATAACTATATCAATTAAGTCGTTATTTTGTTTTTAGGCTGACCAAAAATATTCTTGTTGCTTTATAATATTAATACTGAACCACTGTACTCACATGAACGGATTTAAATTTGTTTTTAGTACATTAATGGATCTTGAGAGAGGAAATGTCATTGCTCCCTATGGAGGCCTCACTGAGCCATCAGATTTCAACAAAAATATCTTAATTTGTGTTCCAAAGACGAACGAAGGTCTTACAGTGTTTGGAACACCAAGAGAGTAATTGATTAGATTATTTTCTTTCTTTTTTTTTTGGGTGAACTACCCCTTTAATCACATTTTAAATATGTGAAGTCCATTACAGACTTTGATGAAGATGTGAATGATTTTACTTGAATTTTTATATGAATTTACACCATTAATTAAAGGTCTGTAATTACCTGCTGTTGCTGCTGCTGCAAATGTTGTAATGGCTATTGAAGAAAAAAGAGCAATAAGTTGTGGCAGAACATAGTGAATCACTTGTGTAAATAGCCAACAGTATTTCAAGCATGACTTGATCCATGATTTGCTATACTTGCTGTTGAAAAGGCAGGGCTTAGTGCACCTGTCATTTATCGCCATGACGCAACTGAAAAGCGAAAGAGAGACTTGCCCGGGGTTACAAGATTTTCGGTTTCTGAGATTTTGGGTTTCCAAAAGCGGAGCATAGGCTGCATGAATATTAATGAGTTTTTAGTTCACAACTAGTTCACATTGTATCTCAGCACATTATTAGTGGATTATTACATAACGGTCACTATATTCTGAATGACAGACACTTTGTGTAACAGCATAACAACCTTCAGCTATCATCTGCAATGAGCTCAGCTCCTCGTGCTCTTCCTTTGTACCCTGCGATGGTTTAAAACTCAGTGTTTTATTAGTTTTGTTTTATTATCACTGCTTGTAACAACTGAAATAAACCTGTATAAAGGTTTTTGAGGACTTATATCTATTCTGGTTTTGTTTTTAAATTATTGTTCATTTTGATATGATGTAGGCCTATTGCTCTTCAAAAGGATTAATACAAATCTTTATGTTTAGGTTCACCAAGGTTGAATTTATTTGATCAAAAATAGGCAAAACAATAATACTGTGATTTGTTTTCTATTTTAATATACACTATATTGCCAAAAGATTTGGGACGCCTGCCTTTACATGCACATGAACTTTAAGCCGGGCACACATTTAACGACTAGCTAAAACATTCTAAGACTGTGCTCAACATACAAGCGATTGTTTCCTGTGACTGAAGCAGATTTAAATACTTATACATGGAATTTGAACACCGACTGTAATCGCAGACTGAATGCAACTGACTCTGACTGGACGCGTTTGAGCGCCATCAGTCATAAGTATCAATTTACATTCATAATCGGCCTTACAATCGTTAAGTGTGTGCGCAGCTTTGATGACATCCCATTCTTAATCCGTAGGGTTTAATATGGAGTTGGCCAACTCTTTGCAGCTATTACAGCTTCAACTCTTTTGGGAAGGCTTTCCACAAGGTTTAGGAGTGTGTTTATGTGAATTTTAACCATTCTTCTAGAAGCACATTTGTGAGGTCAGACAGTGATGTTGGTGAGAAGGCCTGGCTCACAGTCTCCACTCTAATTCATCCCAAAGGTGTTCTGTCAGGTTGAGGTCAGGACTCTGTGCAGGCCAGCCAAGTTTCTCCACTCCAAACTCACTCATCCATGTCTTTATGGACCTTGCTTTGTGCACTGGTGCGCAGTCATGTTGGAACAGGAAGGGGCCATCCCCAAACTGTTCCCACAAAGTTGGGAGCATGAAATTGTCCAAAATGTCTTGGTATGCTGAAACATTAAGAGTTCCTTTCACTGGAACTAAGGGGCCAAGCCCCACCCCTGAAAAACAACTCCACACCATAATCCCCCCTCCACTTGGCACAATGCATTCAGGCAAGTACCGTTCACTTGGCAACTGCCAAACCCAGACTCATCCATCGGATTGCCAGACAGAGAAGCTTGATTCATCACTCCAGCGAACACGTCTCCACTGCTCTAGAGTCCAGTGGCGGTGTGCTTTACACCACTGCATCCAACACTTTGCTTTGCACTTGGTGATGTAAGGCTTGGATGCAGCTGCTCAGCCATGGAAACCCATTCCATGAAGCTCTCTACGCCTGTTCTCACGAGCTAATCTGAAGACCACACAAAGTTTGGAGGTCTGCAGCTATTGACTCTGCAGAAAGTTGGCGACTTCTGCACACTGTGTGCCTCAGCATGAGTTGACCCTGCTCTGATTTTACGTGGCCTACCATTTTGTGGCTGAGTTGCTGCTGTTCCTGTAGCGATTCCACTCAATTCCTGCTAAACGATATTAGAACCACTGAAATCCAAGGCCTAGGCTCTAGGAGGCAGTATTTGTGAGTCACAACAACAACAAGTAATATTTAACAAATGCAGTTTTATTGCACTATTCCCTTTCAGAATATGAAAGTGCAATTTTGATTAAGTAAAAGGAAAATACAATTTTAGTTCAATAATAGTAAATAAACAAAATAAAATTTGGGCCCATAAAAGAAAACCAGAAAAATAAGAAAAATAGCCTTTTCGTCAATAGCTACCCGGGTAGTGAATATGATCAAAAGTTTTTATCTAAGTTTTTCTCCTCATATAGGTTTTCTCAAGGTTCACAAAAGTTCCAGGGCTCCGTGAAGACTGAAGATCCTAGAAATCGCTGAAAGATAGCACGTAGAGAACGCCACTGCTTGAGATATTTCTTCTCCGGAGTTTCACTGGCTCGCCATCTTCGATTCAACAACCTTGTGGCGTCGAAGACCACAGGGAAAGGGAAAGGGAAAAAAACAATCTGCACATACATATTGTAATCAGTTTCAAACACTGAACTCTTACAAAGTTACAAGAACTCTTCTTTACAGATCTGCATCTATTAAAATGATTTTCACTCTGTTGTACCATGAACAATTATTTTCTCCTCATATTAACACATAACAGGTTGGTTTCACGTTAAACTTGAGTTTTTAAATGTAAAATCCCTCATAAACTCAGTTTCGTGCAGAAATACTGATGAATAAAGCAGTATAAACATAAATTGTGTGACATTTTGTTTGTGTGACCAAGCAGAAAGCACTTATACAATGGCATTTTCAACATCTTTTCAATAAAATAACGCCTCACAACATCACTGAACATCACTCTGTTTCCTCAGAGCATATCACGTAACCTTTTTTTTAATACAACGTAAATTAGATGAATTTAACAGAAAAAAACATAATATTTTGTGAAATACACAACAGAAATAAACTTTTCATAGGAGGATTCAAAACAGCAATCTCACAATGCTGAATGCTGTACTCTGCTCTCTTGAGACTGCTCACCTGCGCACCTACAGGCCACAACCATAACTGCACCCATCACTTAAGTTATCCTTTTCCTGCTACTTTGGATGGGTTACATTCCCAATTGCTTCCACTTTGTTATCATACCACTAACAGTTAACCGTTGAATATTTAGTGGTGAGGAAATTTCATGAATGGACTTATCACAGTACCACGCCTGAATTCACTGAGCTCCTGAGAGCGACTCATTCTTTTACAAATGTTTGTAAAAGCAGTCTGCATGCCTAGGTGCTAGATTTTATAGACCTGTGGCCATGAAAGTGATTGGAACATGTATAAGATTTCTGTCCGCTAGAGGTCGCTAGAGGCCTATTCAAAAGACGTAGCTTGATGACGCCAAGTTTGAACGTGGAATCTTGAGACGTGGTCTTCACTTCACAGCCGGTGCAAAAGAATAGGGACAGGACTTGGGAAGAAATCATGTTCATGGATGCGATTATTAACATTACTATAGTATGAAGCAGAGCAGGAGCAGGTGTTGTGGGAGCTGAACGAGGAGCTGGAGCAACACACGCCTCATGAGCAGGGAAACTTTTATTATGCCACAGTCGCCGGTGCCGCAAACGCTTTTCCGGTCATGAGTATGAGGTAACACAGCTCTGTTTATCATATTAGATACATATGAATGTGTTGAAAATGATGTTATAATGTTACTCCGTGCGTTCACTCAGTGGCTGCTGTGAGACACTTGTTTGAGACACACTGTAGTAAGACAGATTGATTTTAGAATATCATATTAAGAAATGTTGGATGGCTTGTGTTGATAAATGGCATGCAATACATTTTAAAACATATTGTATAATACATTTTCATGAAACAAAATATTTCATAAAAAAATAAAATTTGTGGATTCATAGCCACTGATGGATCTGTATATAATATGTTACCTTTTTTTTTTTTTTTTTAACACAATTTGCTTTGTTTATTTTAATGTAGTTATATTTACATATCTGTATATTTAAAGTAGGCATAATTGGTGGGGGAACAAGACATTGTGTATGTGTACCATGATGCGTGTGTATCAAATGCCACTGGCTCATGAAATAATAAAGATCTTGGGAGTATTTTAAGTGATATAACAGATCCTATAAACATCTATAAAAGATCTTTTTTAGCTTTCTCCGGCTCTCTCTGGTGTCAGGCGAAACCAGAAGTGTCTATTAACTCTCTTTTATAAGAAATCCAACATGCCGACCATATGCTGCCCATTGCATTGTATTGTTCCTCTGAAAGTTGATACTCTATACTATATTTACATATACAATTACATTATTATAACCCTTGTCACAATAAGTCTGAAAAATAAACTGATGATAAACAAAATCTTACTCAGTGCCATGACAGATATGAACACCAGCCGAAGTTGTAAAACTGGAGACAATATCATGATGAGGAAGTAAGAGATAACACCAGAACATCGATATCTGTAATTAGAGAGAGATGAATTTAAACCGATTTAAGTCTGGAATATCTCTTTTTTAAAACCCTTATTAAAAAAATTCAATCAAATTTGAAAACTGCCAATATTCAATATACAATTCCAGGCCATACTTTATTTCTACTGCATGTGCTTAAGATCATACATGCATGTGTTATGCTGTAGAATATTGCGTAAATATGCATCTTAATTTTCACTCAAATGTATATAGTAACATACACCATCATATTTCAGCAATAGTAAAATTATCTGCACAATCCAGCTATGAGGATCATTTTACTCATTCTGGCTGTTTTGAGAAAAAATGACCAATTCAGCAGGTTGTTTTATAAGTTGATAAATGGGATACTTGCACTGATCTGATCATTGAATCAGTGAATAGCTTACTCAAAAACAGCTGCAAATGGATCAGACCAATTCACTAATTAATTGTTCATTTGGATTTGTGAATCATTATGACTGGTTCATAGAAAAGACTCATCAAACTGAGATTAATTCCCAAATCAGACATTATATATTGGAAGGAAGATAAGCCTACCCATTATTATAGTATGTTTTAATTTAACCCATTACAACTGTCTAAGAGAATATGCCTATAGTTTAGAGCCCAAAAGAGAGAAGAGAAAGATTTGACTTACATCATATGGCCGCTTCTCAGAGATTCTTACACTGCTGTAGGGTGCAGGATGATTTTAAATGTGTCTCTGCATTGTGCTCAAGGGCAAATCATCTCCTGGAATGGAAGAAAACATGTTTTCATTGGTAGACCGCCAATCATTCTTACAGAGAATTTTTTTTTTTTTTTTTTTTTTTTTTTTTACTACTTAACCCCTTTCACAGACAAGGCTTAAATCTAGTCCCAGATTAAATGTCTGAGCAGTTTTAACTGAAAACATATCTTAAAATGTCACTTCCATTGTTGTCTCAATATAAACAATTTTCTAAGGCATGTCTATAAAATCTACTTAAATAATTGAACTAAGGTCTGGTCGTGGCTTAGCCTAAGCTCTGTGAAACCAGGTCTATTTTTTTAGTCACCATGAAATGCCATTTTTACAGCCACTTGTTTTTCCTGAATGTGATGTTAATTCCTGTGTGGTTATAAATGAATACATTTGTATGTCTGATTGAAATTAGAATCTGGCTATACATAAAGCAAGATTTATTTAATATTGTTTCCACGTTAATTCAATGTTAAATAGGTGATTTAATTAAGGTTGAAAAAAACTTTGATATTACAACCATGTTGATCTATTTTTCATCATTGAAATAAAATTATTTCAGGGTGCAAACCTGATGAAAAATCAACTTAAAATTCAACTTTGATCAACGTTTTGGTTAAGGCATTAACTTTGATTCAACGTTGGTCTGCTATCTGGGTAGTAGAATATACAGTATGCAAATCTATGTCCCCAAATCCAAGTTCCCATAAAACATGAAACCAATATTTGTGTATCTCTATGTTTGAGACAGAAAATTAGCTGAAAATTCCTGTTGAGTGACATTACTTCTCATGGGCAGGTTTATGTCAACATTCGTTACATTTCTTAACCTGACAGAAATGTTAAAAGAATTTACGTTTTGTGAACAGCATCTGCTGATTCATTAATCATTCTAATAAAGTACCTTGAACAACTAGCCACAATCTCCTTGACTCTCTCATGACCCAAAAAAAGAGAAAACTCTTTATTAGAATATCATATTAGCTTAGATATTGAATGGAAAACAGAAGATGAACAAACAGGGAAGAGTACCTGAAAACTACAAACATGCACAGAATGAGGATAAAATATCCATAGTCAATGTAGGTGGTTTCCCAGAATGTACATCCTTATACACACATTCCTAATGTCTGGGTAGGTAAGATTTTAAAATGATTTTTAAATAAGTTTCTGTATATTCACTGGTTATTGTTCATCAGTACTTTATAAAATCTGCCTTTTTTGAGTTTCTGTAAATAATGAGACCTGAGACGTGAGAACAGCATTGTTGAGATTTGCATGTTTATAATTCATCTCAGTGTTACATTACGAATGTGCTGCTAAACCACCTCACAGTCCAACACAATCACTGAGAAAGAGCACAGATACAGGAACAACTAACACACAACGACTGATCAGCATTTGAGTTTACTTCAGTTTATAACATTTTGTTTACTACTATTTCAAGTAAAGAGACTGAGTGAATCCAACATAATGCAAACAAGCCATTTAAAATTTCCAACATAAATGTATCCATCTCCCAGCATGAACCATGTGTGACCACTTGCCATCTTATGAAGTCAGGATGAATCTGTTCCTCTAACGCAGGGGTTCTCAACCCTGGCCCCAGGTCCACTTTCCTGCAGAGTTTTGCTCCAGCCCTAATCAAACACACCTGAACAAGCTAATCAATGTCTTCAGGATTAATAAACATGTGAGTTTGGTCAAGGTTGGAGCTAAACTCTGCAGGAAAGCAGACGTCGAGGGCCAGAGTTGAGAACCCCTTCTCTAACCTCATCATTTTATATTTATACTTGGCGAAAAATTGTTTATGCATGTTAGTAATTTTAATAAATGCAAAGATCTTGTATCATATTTCTGCTGCTGCCATTTTAATAAAATCAATAAACCACCCGAGGCCTTGTGTTACTGTGATTTTACCGTAAGTCAATTCAAGGGTTTTCCCACTTTCTAGCCTGAATACATCTGTCATGATTTAATACATTCAGACAGACTGGCACATAAAAAGCCGAGATCCAATTTTCTTTATCGAAGTATTTTCATCTATTGTTTTAGATTTAGAGGAGTCATAAGTCTGAGTGTTGCAGTCTGACAAAACAACAAGCCATTTACTGTTTCCATTTTTCTATCTCCATTTCTATAATTTTGAACTATGAGATATTAACCTTCTGTGGGACTAATTATGAAATCACAGCTGAAAACTAAATAAGTGACTTTATATTTTACATATATTTAAGACTGAAATCAATTTCCAAAATTATTTTCTACACAACCTTTTTTTTTTTTTTATGGTGCAGTCATTTATAACTGACTTTGTCCTATTAGAGTATTTTTTTTTTTTTTTTGGCAAACTGTTTGAAACTTCAAAACATTCAAATGCATTTTCACTATCTGAAAAGTATCCTCTGTGACTTTCAACTTCTTCCTTTGAGGTACAACCTTATTTTCTGATGATCATCACATTAGAAAGTTCAAAAGAAAAGCATTTATTTGAAACAGAAATTGTTGACACTGTCACTTTGACCAATTTAAAGTATTGTTGCTGAATTAAAGTATTAATTTCTTTGTCTGAAGCATATTTACTTGAATTCACCCCAGATTAGTGAAACTTCTGGATTTGTACACAGAGTCACGGCAGTGTTTATGAGAAGGTTGTAGATTAGGTTCAGCGGAGGTTCCCCTCCAGCCAGAGGCGGGTGTGATAGACCGCACCACCGAGACCAAACACAATCACACTGAAATATGGATTCAATTTAGCCTTCAGATCTCTTGTTTCAAAAAATGTGTTTTGTGATTTTTCCTTACACATTCTTTTTGGGTTTTATATTAATGACAAGAATCTAATCAAATCAAGTTTTTATCTAAACCTTATATTTATTGTAAAGTTTTGTATACATAAATATACAAAAAGTAAACCCCACGTTAACATCTTCAAACAAGAACTTGTATTTAAATACAATCTATTTGTCTGTAATAAGAAAGCTATAAAAACATCTAGAATTTGTGCCATGTTTAATATTCTTTTAATATGCTTTTGTTCATGTTTGTAGGGGGCTCCCTCTCCCTTCCTTTGTTGGCTTATTTATTATTATTGCGTTATGAAAACGCAGTTGAGTAACAAATGTATGTATTGTGATTTACAAACATAAATAAATGAGTCTACATCATGTTTCACAAATAAACACAAACCATCCAACAAATGGCGTGTAACCTTTGAACAAATAAATCTAGTGCATACATACGCACACCAGTCTGTTCCGATTGTAAGACACTTGCCTTTTTATGACATATATCAGCTTGACTTTCTCACAAATGTGTGCAAGCAATGATGCATTTAAAAGTTAATGACCAAATGCAATTTTACAAAGGTCACAATGCTGTTGCAGATCTTTTGACAGGATCTGGCATATGGGCTCCGACCTCATCATTCCACTTAGATCTATCCCATCTAAACAGGTGAGACTTGATATTGTCGTTTTGATCAAATGTACCTGCATTGAGCCACCAGATGGGGTCAGTGTTACTCCATATCTAGTGTGCTTGTGTTTTGTAGGCCACTTCTTCAGGCAAAGGCAGCTTGGGTCTGAACGAAAGAAACACATCAAAGGATGATTCATGATTTCCCTTAACATTTATCCAGAGCTCTTGACTTGCGGGCCTCGCCGCTTCCCTTCTTCAAGCTCAGATGAGTAGGAGTCTGACTATTTGGAAATTCCCCGTGATCACAGAGGAAAAATGACAGATGAGAGTTATTGATACTTACCGTCCTGAAGGGTGTAGAGATGAAACAAACCTTCATCACTTCATAATATAACCAGTAAAACTTTAATTAATTTGCGAACAATACACAGAGAGACACTTCAATACATTTTTAGAGAAGCGCGTCATCAGCACAATGAGAAATGTTGCCTTATCTGCAAATGGCTCTAATAAGCGAGCCACTGTCAAGAGCTTTTATCTCTCATCCTTTTTCCTGCCAAGAATAAGAATATTCTCATTATTTTGAGACTTTGGCTGGTAATTAAGGTTAGATTAACAAATGCATCAGTCTGATGGCTGTATGGAGGAAAATGTTTTCTGCTCTTCAAAGGTCAATTAGATGCTGCTGAGTTCAGACTGGTATAATGTCAGATGTCCAAATGCTCGTGTCAGGAGATTCGTTATGTCCTCTCATCTGCCGAGCAAACCGTCTCTCATGTGCTCTGAACGGGACAAGATGTGATTCTGGGGGATTCTGGGGTTATATGAGTTGTAGTTAAAATTTGTCGCCCCCTTAAACTAAGCGGTTTCTGAAAAACGCTGTTGAAAGTGCATCGGACCAAGCAGCACAAACGCTTGTAGCCAATCAGCAGTAGGGGGCGTGTCCACTCATGATGGGGGAAGAGAGCGAGTGAGCAAGAGGGAGATTTGAAGAACAACTGTAGAAAGAGAACTGGCTGAGAGACATTACAAAAGAAGAAAGGTCAGAGGAATATCACTGGAAAAGAAGTGTTAGGAGAAGGCAAGAGGACCTGCGTTAAAGGTGCCCTAGAATTAAAAATTGAATTTATATTGGTATAGTTGAATAACAAGAGTTCAGTACATGGAAATGACATACAGTGAGTTTCAAACTCCATTGTTTCCTCCTTCTTATATAAATCTCATTTGTTTAAAAGACCTCCAAAGAACAGGTGAATCTCAACATAACACCGACTGTTGCGTAAGAGTCAGGATCATTAATATGTACGCACCCAATATTTACATATGCCAGCTCATGTTCAAGGCATTAGACAAGGGCAGGCAGTATTAACATCTGGATCTGTGCACAGGCTAGGTAAGCAAGCAAGGACAACAGTGAAAAATGGCAGATGGAGCAATAATAACTGACATGATCCATGATAACATGATATTTTTAGTGATATTTGTAAATTGTCTTTCTAAATGTTTCGTTAGCATGTTGCTAATGTACTGTTAAATGGGGTTAAAGACAAGACTGTCGTTATTTTCATTTTTTAAACACTTGCAGTCTGTATAATTCATAAACACAACTTCATGTAATGTTAGCTTTAGCCACACATAGGCTACTATCAAACTCATTCAGAATCAAATATAAACATCCAAATAAATACTATACTTACACGATTAGACATGCTGCATGACGAACACTTTGTAAAGATCCATTTTGAGGGTTATATAAGCTGTGTGAACTTTGTTTATGCTGGTTAAGGCAAGCGCAAGCTCCGGGGTAGGGGAGCACGAGATTTAACACTAGAAGTCCCAGAGAGCAGCCATTTGGCTTTTCTACCTATAAAACCCGCAGGACAGCCGAATGGCTGGAAGGCTTTAGGCTAATATCCTTAATCAGCTGTGAACAGTTGCTTTTGTTATGTAAACAATGTGGGGCCATGCTGAGCCACTTCAAGGAAACTTGTGTTTCACTTTGCCATCTTAGGGAGAAATCAACACACATGTTTTTTTTTCCTTTGTTTCTGAGATCTATTGATAAAAATAGTACAAAATAAAATAAAGAAACCAACCATTTGTACACATATTTACAAATAATATTAAAAAGTGAGTGAGTACATTCCAGCAATCACTCACAATCCTGGCACTGCCTGGCAATATATTATAAATACATTTTGTATATATTCATTATATATTAATCTTATATTTGAAATAAATCATAAGTCAATTTTAAAAGTGTTTGAAAGATGGGTTCAAGTGTACTACAAGTGGTAACTGAATACATTTTTCTATACAGAGATAGTATGTTAAAAGCACATTTTAGTTCAAATTCATGGTGTCTCAAAATAGCACAGTTGAGTACACTTAGATGTTCTTAAGATTATCTTAAGAAGTACTAAAGAAGAGCTTTTAGTATATTAAGTACAAAATAAGTGCACGGAAATAGAGCACTGTACATTATGGAAGTGTAAAAGTGTACTAAAATAAAGTGTATTTTACTGCACTTTTTTTTTCACCTGGGTAGACACTCCAACACTTTCCGTTTGCATTAAGATTATTTTTATTACCACACTGGCAGATATTGATCATTTTACTTAAGTAAAATGCACTTAATTTAGATCCCCCCAGGAAACAAGACTAAATATCATATATAATTTTCTCATATAGAAAATCCATCTTGATTTAAGATTTTTTTTTTTAATTTATTTGAAATAGGATAAAAAAAATACTTAGTATGAAAAGCATTTTTGCAGTGTGAATGAGTGAGTTAACTTTTTAAACATCACTTGCACTCCCTCATTTCAGGGTTAACATACTCAGAGTTTTCACTTAACCTCCTTTCTGAAACCGGCCCATGGTCAATCAAGTTCTCTGCTTTTAGCAGCCCTCCCTCCCCCACACATACAAACAAGCCACCAGCAACCATTCACACACACACCCCCAACCCCCCTGCAGATTGCTCAGGTAATGACCATATTTACACATGAATTGATGCTAATGATAGCCAAAAGACTAGCCAGTTAGCATCCACTTGGCTAAAGGAGGGTTACAAATCTCTGGGACTTCTAGTGTTAAAGGGGCCGCAGCCTAAATTGGCGCATATTTAATGATGCCCCAAAATAGTCAGTTAAAAAAATCAAAAAAAAAAAAATCTATGGGGTATTTTGAGCTGAAACTTCACAGACACATTCAAGGGACACCTTAGACTTATATTACATCTTTTAAAAAGATGTTCTACGGCACCTTTAATATTAGTAAAGCTTTCCAGCGCTGAAGGGACCTAAATGGGAAGGCCTGAAACTGGACGCCGAGGTTGCATTGTTTCTGCTCCATATGTCAGTAACATTGGTTTTGCTATGTTTCACAGAACCAAGATATGCTGTGGTTATAATGTTAGCTATAGTAACAGGAGTGTCATTGTTTGTCTGGAGCTAGTGTGCTGCTGGAAACTAACAACCAACTCTTGCTTGTATGTACTGTACATTCATTTTTCTTTTCTTTAAAGAGACATCCATTCTTGAATTGCGTGTTTATGCATTTTGGGGGTGGAGCAATGAAGAGAGGGGTGTTTTTGTTTTGGGTTAATTTCAATATCATCAGAAATTGCTTACTGCACATTTAAACCTGGACACTCAGAAAAAAAGGAACAAAAGTTGTCACTGGGGTTGTGCCTTTTAAAAATAGGTACTATATGTACCATTTAGGTGCTAATGTTTCTTTAAAGTACTAATATGCACCCTTTTGAGGGAAATAAAGTAAAAAGGTGTACCATTTGAAATGGTGCTGCTTTTTTCCTGAGTGTGTGCAAACTTTTTAAAAGCATTTTTAGCTCCTTTTTTGCATGTCAAAGCAAATTTATACAGGTCTTAAAAATATAACGTTACAAAGAAATGACAAGCAAAACAAAATTAAACATGAAATTTTGAAGTAGAAAACACTTGTGAAACACCCCATTAATCTTTGTTTTATTTACAACTTTGCAAAGTAATTTTCTTAGTGCATGGATTATTAATAAAGTATTTCACACAAAATAGAAGCCATTGCTGTGCCAGTGGATCAACTGGATCAATACTACAACACATACTATTGCAAAATGCTGAAAAAGAAGCTATTATGAACATTAAACTGATTTATGGTTAAATATTAATCTGAAGCTAATTAAACTGTGGAGAGGGTTATGCATTAGTCTGATGTTTATTTGAAACATAAATCATGCACATATTCCTCATTGATTTAACTTACCCATCAAAAGGACACAGTTTAGGTTTTTCAAAACCACTATTTCAAGTGGCCAGATGATGTAGATTATTTACCCTCATTTAATTTTCATCAAAATATGTTGATCCTGGAACAAATTTCCTGTCCCAAAATTTAGTCCTAACCCTATCCCTACCTCTATACCTAACCTTACCCATAATTATCTCTAAAATCAGAGGAAAAAGATAGCTGAAAAACACTGATGTAGAAGCACCTAACCCTGGTTGTAAGCCTAAACTTGTCACAAACTCTAAACTTGTCCCTCAAATCTGATTAGTTGATTGGAATGTTGTTCCAGGATCAACAAAGATGTTGATCCAGGAACACGTACTTGGTGTAATCACGTTCAATTGAAATACATTTAGGGAGTGCTATTTGTACATTAGAAAGTAAAAACTGGTACAGTTACAACTACAGTAAAAACTGGCCCACTCTCCGAATGTTAAGAGTCTTAATTATCTGTATCTTCTGAGGGTTGCTGCATAATTTGCGCAACAGAAACAGCTGTGAAATTTACCAAAAGAGTGTACACATAATGAATATTTGAACTAAGATTTCTAACTGTGGACGGCGTGTGTCAGAGAGAGATGAGAGTCATTTTGAGCTGGCAGTTGTTGTGCTGTATCTCAGCTCTCATCTTTACATCTTGTGTCTACGTTGGTCACCTAGCAACGCTCAATGATGTGTTAATTGCTCTGGAAGCACCTGTGGTTTCTAATGATGCCGGTACTGATGCAAATGTGGAATTCCTTTAATCAGATGGTGGAATTAGCATCTCTGTCCTCGTGTCTGCAGTCAAAGAGAGACTGTGGGTGAATGAGTGATGTTACACAGCTCTGCACAGAACAAGCACACTGAATACTTAAAAAAAATCCTTTGAAGAGCAAATCAAACTTGACCCTATTAACTTTAATACATGTTTCTTGATGTACAAATCATGGTTCATCAGTGCACGTTATTCCAAAGAAAATCATCTTATCTAAATGTAATGACTTACAGTAATCCACATCTGAAATGACTTTCCAGCTATTTGTCAAGCTCTTCCTTCCAACCACCACCTCACCCTTGTACAGAAGACCCACTTTTCACCATCCAGCCAATTTCAAGGGCATTCATTGATGATTTCTGGTTGACTATCCCGTTTTACTCAGAAATCCAGATGATTGTTAATGTGAGACGTGGTTTTGTGCAGTTCTGTTTCACAGATAGACAAACTAGCTGAGAAAATGTCTAAAAACTTTGAGATTTGAGTTTGACAGTATTATCTGTGTAAATAATTCAAAAATGTCTTGTAAAATATAAATAAATTCTTGATTTTTAATTTAAATTTAAATAAAAAGTAATTTAGTAAATATTTTAATATTATTTTAATAAAGTTAACCAACTTAACTAATACACAACCATAAACAAAACAATATAAAAATGTTTGGTCCCACTTTATATTAAGTGGCTTTAACTACTATGTACTTGCATCAAAAAAATAAGTACAATGTACTTATTGGGTTCATATTGAATTACAAAACACTTTTGCTGCTATTGAGGTGGATACGGGTAAGGTTAGGGACAGGTTTGGTGGTATGGATAGGTTTAAGGGTAGGGGTAAGGTGTAACGGATGGGTCAACAGTGTAATTATAAATAATTACAGTAAATAATTACAGATGCAATTACATGCAGGTGTTTTTAAAGGGATAATTCACCCAAAAATGAAAATTTTATGTTTATCTGCTTACCCCCAGCGCATCCAAGATGTAGGTGACTTTGTTTCTTCAGTAGAACACAAATTAACTCCAACCGTTGCCGTCTGTCAGTCAAATAATGGGAGTGAATGGGAACTCGAACAATAAGAGTAGAAAAAACATGCATAGACAAATCCAAATTAAACCCTGTGGCTCGTGACGACACATTGATGTCCTAAGACACGAACTGATCGTTTTGTGCGAGAAACCAAACAGTATTTATATCATTTTTTACCTCTAATACACCACAATGTCCAACTGCGTTCAGCACTCGCTTAGTGAGGTCTGATCGTGCTCTGACGGCGGAAGTGATGTCTTGCTCTTATACTTGAATGAGTACCAGACATCACTTCCGCTGTGGTACTCATTGCCGCATGGTTTAATTTGGATTTGTCTTTTTCTACTCTTATTGTTTGAGTTCCCATTCACTCCCATTATTTGACTGACAGACAGCGACAGTTGGAGTTAAAAATCATCATTTGTGTTCTACTGAAGAAACAAAATCACCTACATCTTGGATGCGCTGGGGGTAAGCAGATAAACATAAAATTTTCAACTATCCCTTTAAAATATGTTAAATGTAAAAACAGGTATGTACATAATAAGTGTATTGTATGAAATTATTAATTTAAATGTAAGTACATAGTAGTTAAAGACACCTAATATAAAGTGGGACCCACTTTAAAAAAAAAAAAAAAACCTTTGGATGGATGCACTTTTTTGGACTCATTCTCAATTCACTCCCATTATAAAGCTTGGACGAGCCAGGATATTTTTAATATAACTCTGATTGTGTTTGGCTGAAAGAATAATGTCATATACACCTAGGATGGCTTGAGGGTAAATATAGGTATTTGAGTAAATATAGAAAAAAAAGATATAATGTATTATAACATTATGAATACCTTTATACATAAAGGCTTTAGTGTTACCAAAATCTATTTCTCTTTCTGAAATATACATCAATCAGGCATAACATTATGACCACTGACAGGTGACGTGAATAATACTGATTATCTCTTCATCACGGCACCTGTTAGTGGGTGGGATATATTAGGCAGCAAGTGAACATTTTGTCCTCAAAATTGATGTGTTAGAATGGGCAAGCGTAAGGATTTGAGTGAGTTTGACAAGGACCAAATTGTGACGGCTAGAAGACTGGGTCAGAGCATCTCCAAAACTGCAGCTCTTGTGGGGTGTTCCCGGTCTGCAGTGGTCAGTATCTATCAAAAGTGCTCCAAGGAAAGAACAGTGGTGAACCGGCAACAGGGTCATGGGCGGCCAAGGCTCATGTGGACGTGGAGAACGAAGACTGGCCCGTGTGGTCAGATCCAACAGACGAGCTACTGTAGCTCAAATTACTCAAGAAGTTAATGCTGGTTCTGATAGAAAGGTGTCAGAATACACAGAGCATCACAGTTTGTTGCGTTTGGAGTCAGGGTGACCATGCTGACCCCTGTCCACCGCCGAAAGAGCCAACAGTGGACACGTGAGCATCAGAACTGGACCACGGAGCAATGGAAGAAGGTGGCCTGATCTGATGAATCACGTTTTCTTTTAAATCACATGGATGGCTGGGTGCGTTTGCGTTGCTTACCTGGGGAACACATGGCACCAGGATGCACTATGGGAAGAAGGCAAGCCGGCGGAGGAAGTGTGATGCTTTGGGCAATGTTCTGCTGGGAAACCTTGGGTCTTGCCATCATTGTGGATGTTACTTTGACACGTACCACCTACCTAAGCATTGTTGCAGACCATGTACACCCTTTCATGGAAACGGTATTCCCTGGTGGCTGTGTCCTCTTTCAGCAGGATAATGCACCCTGCCACAAAGCAAAAATGGTTCAGGAATGGTTTGAGGAGCACAACAATGAGATTGAGGTGTTGACTTGGCCTCCAAATTCCAGAGCATCTGTGGGATGTGCTGAACAAACAAGTCCGATCCATGGAGGCTCCACCCTGCAACTTACAGGACTTAAAGGATCTGCTGCTAACATCTTGGTGCAGATACCACAGCATACCTTCAGGGGTCTAGAGGAGTCCATGAGGAGTAAGGGCTGTTTTGGTAGCAAAACGGGGACCAACACAATATTTGGAAGGTGTTAATAATGTTATGAGTGATTGGTGTATGATATGTATTATGAATTTTGAAACTGTTATGTTTTTTAAAACATTATGCTGTTAGCAATCTACTACATAAGGACTTTAAAGATTGTGTAATTCGTCAAGCATGCAAACAAGTTATGTAGTAAAAAAGCTGCCGTAAAAGTAAAAAAAAAAAATGGTTTTTACAGATGTAGAATTGTGAAGAATTAAGGCTTAATTTGATAGTTTCTTCTCTTCTGGGATGGGAGCCACAGAGCATACCGTGTAAAATGAGAAAACTTTCAGCTTCTAAATTCCTTTAATATCATGTGCAACTGGTATAAAATCATCTCATTTTGCAGATGCTTTAAGCAAAGAGGCATTGAAGCACTTTGAAAGCGTGGTCCTCTGTAGCAGAAAGTCTCTGGCTCAAGGACACAATGGAAACACAGCAGAAATGCAACCTCAGCACTCGCCTCCAGCCCAAATCCCAGAGGGGCCAGAGATCTTGAACAGGGCTCTTTCATACACACACTGCCAGCAGTAAACGCCAGCCTCTCTAGAGTATGATCGCATTATAAATGACTCCACAGACCTGCGCTGGCCAGTAAATACACTCCCAGATTCTGATTTGCATCCTTAATCACTAACCTGGAGAGGTTGGATGTGCCAACGGTTGCCTTGGTAACGCCTCGCAGAAAGGAAGTGGAAGAGGAGAGATTAAAAGGACCCGGCCCGCATTCACCACCCAGGCCGCCGCTCGAGTGGCTTTTGTTTGTTTGTTTGTTCTTTCAAAACCTCTTCAGACCTCCTCAAGGACTGGGAATGACTTCACCTTCTCCATTATGTTACTGCAGTCACTGAATATCAAGAGAGAGAGCAAGCAAACATGGAAAGTGTGATAAAGTTACAGAGTTTTCAACCTTTCAGATGAGGACTGATAGCAGATATACAAATAATAAACAAACAAATAAATAGGTAACATTGTCCATCGAAATAATGAAATCTTATTTTTGCAGCCTATCTGAACAAAACTGAAAAGTTTCACATTCTCGTGCATATAAACAGGCTATTTCCATGAAACATCCGGTATCGCTGAATAATGTACGAAAGATCTTCAGTGAGTTTTTCAACTGTAACATTTCTGAACTAGGAGAGCCTGTGCAGCAAGAGTGAATTTAAATGTCTGCCAAATAATTCATGTCAGTGTGTGTGCTTATGTGAGGTGAGGCGTTAACAGATGAAACCCTGTTCACTTCACACAGTCACACATGCCAAAATATATATAGGAAACACACACAGCACTAATGCACAGCCTGCATGAAGTGTCGCGTAACATGCTGTAAACACATTTCACTGCTCGAACAAGAGTGACACAACGACTCTGTTCCAAAACACAGTGAGCGGTCTACATATGCTGCAGTTAAAAGCATCAAAAACATGATCCCGACACAAATCCTATCCGTTTGTTTAGTCTGACGTCACACACCACCGCTTCCGAGTTCAAATGATATATCAGATGCCAAAAGCAAACAAAAAATGGTGCTAATATATACTCATTATGTCATTTAATACTACTGAAAAATCCTGATCCTAACCTTTATCTCCATACAGAAACAGTCACAAGGTCGGACAGGGATTCGTCTTGAATTAAAATCATGAGCATGGATTCTGAAGTGTACACTGTAAATTTTTGGTTGCACTTTATTTTACATGTAGGGGTGTATTGTGTCACAATATATTGCAATGCAAAAATGCAAATATGTCGTATCGTGACAATATGTGCATAGTTCATCAAAAATGAAAATTACTGTGTGAGAAAAAATTCAAGTTTACAGAGTTTTAGTGTCAGTACTGCATTGAATTACTATATACAATGTTGAATATAATGTATAATAATGCAGTGGGGGTCCTGATAATGCCTCATATTCGTATGTTACCAGTAAAAAGTGGCCAACATTATTTTAAAAATACAGTATCTAGTCAGTGAGAGAGTGCAAACTTATTCATCTAAAATAAATCTTTGTTTCAGCGTTAGAATCATGAATATTTTTATTCTGGTGTCACCATTGTCCTGTGCATTGGGTTACCATTTCCACTCCCAATGTAATAGCAAATCTAGCATTTTAAAGTGCCCCTATTATGCAATTTTAAGGTTCCTAATATTTATTGGGAGTCTCCTACAACAGGTTTACATGCATGCAAGGTCAAAAAACACTTTTATTTTCCTCATAATAGACATTTAATTTCACCTCAATGATCTCATCTCAATGCTTCGTAAACGATTCGTTAGAAGTTTGAAGAATCAGCCCGAGCCCGAGTCCAATGATGAAACATCTGAAGTAGTCGATCACCAGAAACTGACTGGAGCAGGAAGTTTCTCATGGAAAGTGTCACCTTAGTTTGCGTTATTTATAAGATGTGATAGAAGCGTCTTACACAACATAACATAAAAAACTATGAATTTTGAACGATCGCTAGAAAATATAAACATCAATTATTAATCATACTTACAGGTTGAGATTCAGAGGAGCAAGCTGGTCCAAAAAAACTGGGCATTGATCCCAGACTGTCCTCCAAAAAAACGACCCTATAGGTAATTTTTCAAGCACCTTATTACGACCTATATTTACGTTTTAAAGTCATGCACCCTCTAGCTGGCATAAAAATAATGACAGTGTCATGTTACGTCTGTCTTCATAAAATGACATTTGACTGTCGTTACCAATCAAAATGCGTGTTCATTTAAATGCTTTGTACACCATTTAAACCATTTGTCCTATTTCCATTTAGCAAATGTCTTTTTTTTATTAATGACTACACCCACCTCACCCTTAAACCTACTCTTAGTGATTTATAGTGCATACACACTTTATGAGCACGTGTTCCCTGGGATTGAACCCATGATCGCATAATCACATGATTGCATATTGTCATATATTGCAATGCTCTGCCTATTGAGCTACGCGAAACCCGAAATATGACACAGATAAAAGGGAACAATGCATTAAAATGAAAGTGTCCTGTTGT
This sequence comes from Chanodichthys erythropterus, assembly GCF_024489055.1. Classification (NCBI taxonomy): domain Eukaryota; kingdom Metazoa; phylum Chordata; class Actinopteri; order Cypriniformes; family Xenocyprididae; genus Chanodichthys; species Chanodichthys erythropterus. Next base: position 3,739,895 of record NC_090239.1, on the reverse strand, counting down.
CGAAAGGAGCACAACTTTAGCAAACGCTCCTATGGGTCGTATTTCAGGGAATTGACAAATGACCTATACAGGTGTATTGGTTGGAGAACATGTTGATTGATCCATATTTTAAGACCAAGCGTTCTGTGAATCCTGTGTTAAACTCCCCGAGGTTTGAGAAGTAGTCGTCAGTCAAATGATGGGAACACAACAAAAGATTGTACTGCTGTGGTATTTTTGAAAAAATTAACATTTCCCTGGTGTCTGCGCATACAAGTGGGCAGGCAATATACTAATGTTTCGTCATTACATCACAACGAAACGGCTTGGGATTCGTTTTACAAACGACTCATTTAATCGACTCCGAATCGACTCTTACTTTTGAGAGACAATAACTTAATATACGGTGCACTTTCAGATTTAAACCTTTGCAGGATGTTTTCAATCATTTAGAGCTATATTACACACTACATGAAACGTCATTTTAATAAACAGTAAACTTTTTGTTATCTATTTACCATGAGTTCAGAATCATGATATGTATCGTATCGTGACATGAGGGTACCGTTACACCCCTACGTTACAGTGTACTTAACTATAAGAAAGAACTACATGGGTTAAGGTTAGGTTTAGGGGTAAGTTCAGGCTTGGTACCTAGTTATTACACAGTTATTGTACATATATACATGCAGAACAGGACTGTAAAATAAAGTTTTTAATAGATTAGATTAAATGTGTAACATAAACAGATATTTGGATAGTATTCTCAAGTGAAACGAGTATGAGGCTTGGACCCGGTCTTGCTGTGTCACGACTTAAGCAAATTCCAGAAGGCAGGTGACATCATGCTGCCTGATAAGACGCCTACTTCTGGCCAAACTCTACTGCAGAGAAAACAATCCCAGAATGATTTGAAACTAGCTGAGTGGGAAAAAAAAAAAAAACTGCTGAAAACATATCCGCAATATAGGTAAATACTCAAATATTAACAAAAAAAATAGCTTAATTAATGATAGACTGTTTTACCCAATATGTGTAATGTGCATTTTAATACTAACTTATTAGCATCTTGTAATGCTAAACTCTGTTGGAATCAGTTGTGAAGCGTCTGCTGTGTGCATCACATAAGGATCAGCATATCAATGTGCCTGTGAGTTACAGAAACTCTTTGGTTTTAATAAAGTCAAGTATTTCTGTGCATGCTAAATGGGTTGAGAGAGAACAAGTGGAAAGACAAGAGAACAAAACATGAACAAAGTCATTTCAAGCAGTTAAACATTTGACAGGTCTATGAGCTCTCCAACATCACTTTCTAGACTCGCAGAAAAAGGCTTTTGACTATCACCATAAATTCTGTCCCACTTTACAGCTTATTATGGCTAAAATATGCAACTTTGGCAGTATGACAGGCTTATGCTGTTTAAGTGATGTTAAAGAAATTTAAGTTTTGAGGCTTTTAGACCATGTCTGTAAGCTTTCTCTTTTTCCTCCTCCAGACATGCAGTATACATTTAAAATATATAGTTTCCTCTTTTCTGAAAATGGACAAAATGATTGATTATAAGTGTCTTGCTCACCAAGGCTGCATTTATTTGATCTAAAATACATAAAAACCGTAATATTGAGATATATTATTACAATTTAAAATAACCGTTTTCTGTTTGAATGTGTTTTAAAATGTAATTTATTCCTGTGATTTTCAGCATCATTACTCCATTCTTCTGTCACATGATCCTTCAGAAATCATTCTAATATGATGACTTGAGGCTCAAGAAACATGTTGAAAAAACAGCTGAATATTTTTGTGGAAACTTTTATGAAAAGCAGCAGCATTTATTTGAAATCTTTTATAACATTATAAAAATCTTTACTGTCACTTTGACTGATTTAATACATCTTTGCTGAATGAATGAATGAATTATTTCTTTGGCTGTGATGTAAAACTAAAGGCTACTGGGAATATTAAAATCACCCAGTCCTGTTTTAATAGGATATAAATACATCAACACAAGAAAGCTAAAGCAACTGACTAATGTTGATACGGAAACCCAAGAGCCAGTAAAAAGAGACTGATCACCCGGTTGTGTTTGTTCACGGTGTCGGATGAGTCTCCTGAACGATGTGTTCGAGTGTGACCATAGATTACTGATTATATGAGCCTGGATCAATAGGACAAGGGCGGTTTTCTTCCGTATATTTGTCTCACTGGCAGGTTTGCCGATGGGACGGCACCACATTTACATAAAATCAATCAGAAACATACACCTGGTTTGGGATGTAATTGGACGACTCTATAACACAGCAAATCCATTCAATTCTATCAGTTCCCTCATTTACAGTGCTTTCACAGAATTATCCGATTCAGGCACAGTAGGATCTGTAATTGAAATTTGTAGGATAAATTATACAGCGTTATGAAATTATGTGTGAAAATGTGATATCAAGATTCAGTGATATGAAAAAGTAAGTAAAGCCTATGGAAATGCTTCTCTTTTTTAAATATACTGTATGTGGACAAACTGATAGTTGATTCGGAAAAGGTCATATCATTTTATATATTACCTGCTGAAAATATTTGCTTAATAGTTTTCTCTGGTTTAATGCTGAAAAGTAAACAGTTTGATCAAGATGGGGGACCAGCTAAGACCGACAAACCAGTTTAACCGTGGTTAAGAAGATTTGTATGTTTGTTTTAAGAATTGATCACTGAAAGGTTCTTTGGGGAAACAAAAATGGTTCTTCTTTTGCATCACTGCAGTAAAACCCCTTTTGCAAAGTTTAGTTTTAAGAGTGAATATGTTGATTATTTTCACGAGGTGTACTTTTTCCAAGCATCTTATACAATCCTAGATCACTTGGTGACCTAAGACCCCCAAAAAGTTGCAATTAATTGACTTATGCATTTTTTTTTTGTAGTATTACATAAATATAGAATATATATATATAAAAAAAAGATCATTGCAAACTTTAAAGAGAAGATGAATCTACAGCGACAGCAGAAGCCAGACATCAGCACAGACGTTTAAAGGTTTCCAGACGGCTGATGTTCTTCTGGCTTTGGGCCTCTGGAAAATAAAATGCTCTCAGATGAATCCATAACAAACTCGAATGTCTATAGACATCTGAGCCACAAGCAAAAGCCTTTCTGGGGGTATATTTGAAAAAGTGTGTGTGTGTGTGTTTAATAAACTGCCTTTAAATACAAAAATCACAAAGTTCTGCTCATCTGCAGCCAGAAAAGAAATGTTAAATATTTCTTTTCTGGCTGCATATACATACATATATTGATTAAACATTAAGGCTGTGCTTGAATTTTGTGGGATGAGTGTTTGCTTTAAGCTATTAATCACTGCAATAGAACCACCCAGAACATTTTGCTAAATAAACACAATCCCTTTAAATGCCACAAAAATAAAACCAGCATTAATAACCATGAGAACAAAATCACACTATAAATAAACCACATTATTGCTCTGTTCCAAGCCTAGTGAGCTCCCTTTTAAGGCGTCAGTGTAGGCCTCTTAATCATGCTTGTTCCCATTTCTTCACCTGCATTGATGCCAGTGTTCACACTGCAAATCACTCATTTATGAGGTTACATTAGATGTCACCTAAGGGGCCGTTCACACAGAATGAGTTTTTTCACTGTAAACACGAGCATGACATGGCATTCACAACACCAGTCTGTAGACCTTAGACTTTTTTTCATTCTACTGACCTGCGTCTCGCTTTTTTAACAGCAAAAACGCACACTGTGTGAATGCAGCTGTCCATGTCAGCAGTGAGGCTTGGTCACTAGGTTTTGGCACAATAAAACACAGACAATACAATGTATTTTTTAGGATAAATTCCGCAAACGAATGTGTGGGAGTGTTACTGTCGGTATCCCTGAATCCTGGATCTTTAGGCTCTCTAAACCTCAGTCTCAAGGTGAGACAGATAAGACAGAAACAGGTCTCCGCTCTCCAAGGACTCCGTCCACCTGCTGAGACAGTGAGATCCGCAGTGAAAACATGGAGTCTGTCTTCGTTTTTCTCACCCATCTGCTGCTGTATAAGTGGGACCCTGCAATAAACACCACGAGAAGATCGATTCCTGTGAGACCAAATAAAATCCAGTGACACATGTTCATAATTAAGTTCAATCACAAATTGCTCAAATCAAAATATTAATAAAACCATAAACAATATTTAACCAAAATGACACATACAGTACAGCTAGAAAACAAAAGAAAAATCACTGCAAACAAACTCAAATTATAGCCCTTTTTGCAGTTAAACCAATCATTAAAATGCATTAAGATCATCTGGTTAAAAAAAAAATAAAATAAAAAATAGTGCACCAAAAAGTTTTTCAGTGTTTTCCTCACCACCACCACCAACAAAATGTACTGAACATTTCTTTTGTCGTTTACAATAGACTGACTCATTTGGCATGCTTTTTAAATGGACACTCAAAATTTGTCTGGTTTTATTATACCATAGAAGAAGTACTTTCAACCCTTTTAGCAGTTCAATTTTTGTCATTAACTTTGGATTGCAACTTGGTTAGAAATATGGCTTTGATTTTCAACCATTTTTCAAAAAAAAAAAAAAAAAAATTAATTAATAATAATAATAAAATTATTTTTTAATATTTTAATATTTTTATATAGAATAAAAGTGCTTAGGTCAGTTCATCTGCTTTACAGTATATTAAATATCAATAACTTTTTACACATTCAATTTTCAGAAGCTGCTTTCACTTCTGCAATCATCTGCTGAGTGTCTTCTTTAATCATTCATTAATTACGAACATTTATGTTCAGATCTGCTCAGAAATTGGTGTGAGAATTCACAGGTTAACCTGAAAACAACAAAGTATGGGTAAAACATCAGTGAATTTCCTTCATATTTTCATGCATTTTACAGTGTATGGGGAAAAATAATAATGATAAGTAAGCAAGTTAATAAACGCTTGATTTCAGAGAGAAACTTGAGCTGGACAGATTTGGATTGAAGTCTACAGTAAATGTGAATTTGGGCATGTTGGGTCTTTTTTTTTTTTTTTTTTTATTAGTTATTGAGTGTACCTGAATTCCTCTAGATTTACATAAGTGACCTTTGTGTATCTGGATTTGTACAGACAGTCACGGCAGTGTTTATGAGAAGGCTGTAGATTAGGTTCAACGGAGGTTCCCCTCCAGCCAGAGGCGGGTGTGATAGACCGCACCACCGAGACCAAACACAATCACACTGAAATATGGATTCAATTTAGCCTTCGGCCCCTCCTTATGAATATATATCAGTTATATTAAAATCAGAACAGCATAAAGTGATTCATAGAAAACAGCAAAAGTATTTCAATAAAGGAGAATGGAAGCATCTGCCGCTAACAAGATGTTTATACGGGCCGCCGTCTGAGACGGTTAGAGAGCAGCTTCGGCCTAAGCTTTGCTTTTGCATTACAATTATTGTTTATTGTCAATCAAATGTGAAGGCAATACATTACACACTGCCATACTCGATCTGCCGTAGCAGGACATCATTTCACACTGACTTACGGCCTGTTATTGATTTCCTGACCAGAGATGTTATTTCAGCACATAAATGACACTGGCTTTGTTCTCCTCGTTTATTTCACTCCTGGCCCTGTGAATTGCTTAAGCAAATGTAATCATCTTTTCCCACGAGGTGTGCATTTCATCACCTGTGATCTGCCACCAAACACTTAAAATGAGGCACAAAAGATTTCTGAGGCTGACTGGAAATGTACGTCAGGCACAAGATTCGGTCACATTTGAGGCTGAAGGATCTAAAAAGAGTTGCTGATGTATTTTACGCTCTGAGTGGTGAACTATAAATGACACGAGCAGAGCTGTTTAATTCCTGTGAAAGATAATGTCCATCTCAAAGCGACATAAAACAAGGCAGATCCTGCCAAAACACAGATACAGTCGTCACATTAGGTTCGAGAAAACAAGATGGCTCTGATCACACTTGCAACATGCAAGAAACTGTGACCTGTCAGAAAAACACAGACTTATTATTAAAATTGTAGTATTATTACATTAAAAGTTACATAACTGTATTATAAATTGCTTCATTTAATTAATTTAAAAGAAATACGCAAAAAAAGTTAAATAAATTAAAAGGTTACTTTATTTTATATTAGGTCTTAGCTAGTTCCAATCTCATGTTAATCTTGAGTAGTATAGTATCCTTCATATCTCCGAACAGTCTTTAGTTTTATTAGTTTTAAAAAAGAAAGATATGCTGTACAGAGTCTTTCCGAAAACAGCCGAGCTCCTGGAGGCGTGCCGTGTGAGCGGAGCTAAAGAGTGACAAGCACGCGCTGCTTTTGTGTAGGGATCCTCTGCAAGCTAAACAAATGTATTTAAACACACAATACACCATCACATTATCCCTGGATAACTTTTGAATCACTATAATGAATATAGCGTGTAGTGAATGATGAATAATGAATGAATAAGTGTTGTTTACATTATATGCACTTACGAGCCGACTGCCAACAAAACAGACATTTGAAGCAGTTTTACTCACCACCTGCAGGTCAGACTCATGACCGGGATCATTATTACTGTGACTGCTCTTTCAGTTTCAGATGATCTGTAAATCCAGTGGCAAACTGGACGTTGTTTATAAAACCATAAGCGCTGATCCTGAGGGCTCGAACAGCCACGGAAAAACACAAGATATTCTCCATTCATTTTAAAGGTGCCCTAGAACCAGTTTTTACAAGATGTAATATAAGTCTAAGGTGTCCCCTGAATGTGTCTGTGAAGTTTCAGCTCAAAATACCCCATATATTTTATTTTAATTAATTTTTTTAACTGCCTATTTTGGGGCATCATTAAATATGCACCGATTCAGGCTGCGGCCCCTTTAAATCTTGCGCTTGAACATGAGCTGGCATATGTAAATATTGGGGGCGTACATATTAATGATCGCGACTGTTACGTAACAGTCGGTGTTATGTTGAGATTCGCCTGTTCTTCTGAGGTCTTTTAAACAAATGAGATTTATATAGGAGGAGGAAGCAATGTTTGAGTTTGAAACTTAATGTATGTCATTTCCATGTACTGAACTCTTGTTATTTAACTATGCCAATATAAATTCAATTTTTGATTCTAGGGCACCTTTAATAAAAAAAGTGATTGCAACTATCAGACATGACTTTTGATAGTTAATTTAAGGCGGTTTCTGAGGTCATTTTAATGACAAATGTCGAGAGCGTGTCAACGTGTGAGCACAAATCTCTGTTCACTTAATGCTGGGTTCTTTGGGAAGCAAGGTGACATTGTTGGATTTGTAGTCTAAAAACAAAGTGACAAATCTTTCCTGAACAAGTCCTTTGCAGGGCTGTCAACGACTTGCGTAACCTGAACGTACACTGATGGGCGTGCTTTTGCTCTCTCGCTCTGGTCGATGTGTGCAAGCGCTCCACCCTTTATTACATAATACAGGGCCATGCTCAAAAAAAAAATAAAAAAAATTAAAAAAAAATAAATAAATAAATAAAATGTCCGAAACCTTTTTGGCACAGAAATACATCCAACTCGTGTTTTGAAACTTTGGCCATGTTTAGCATGAGAATCCAACTCTTTCACAGTGTAAATAAGTCAGAATGCATGAAATAGCATTAGACTCTTTAAATTTGCTTTTATTTTTATATTTTAATTTTTCATGTTCATTTTAGTTTCATTTTGTCATTTATGTGCTTTTGTCATTTTAATATATATTTTTTTTAAATAATGCTATTTAGACTTATTTTTCAGTTTTAATTTTTATTTCCAGTTAATAATTTTAATACTTCAACAATCTTTTCAGCTTATTGCAAAGGCAACATTTAAAGGTACAATGTGATATTTTTTTCCCGCTAGAGGTCGCTAGAAGCCTATTCAAAACAAAGGCGTAGTTTGATGACGCCAAGTTTTAGAGCGGAAACTTGGGACATGTGGTCTCCATATCAACGGACGGTGCAAAAGAATAGGGATTGGAGTCTGGAAGGACTCATGTTCGTGGATGCGATTATTAACATTACTGTAGTATGAAGCAGAGCAGGACTGAGTGTTGTGGAGCTGAACGAGGAGCTGGAGCGATTGATCAACACACGCCTCACGAGCAGCGGGACTTTTATTATGACACAGTCGCCGGCGCCGCTTCCGCTTTTTCGGTCATGAGTTTACGGGAGCGGTCCTTGTCGACAGAACCAGCGGCAGATGGTAAACAGTAATTATGTTCCATAAATAAGTAACACAATCCACCATAAAACGTGCAAGAAGTAAATAAGGAACTGCTTGAAGCAAGCTAGTGGTTTGCTGGACGCTAGACACTACTTCCGCATTTGTCCACGGCACTGTTGTCATGTGGTTTCTACGTCAGTAAAGGCGGTAACAAAGGTAACTGACATCATTGACAGGCGACTGCACTGCCCCGTGTCACTGTTTAGAATGGGAATTTTCTCGTGATTTACAAGTAGTTGAAAACATTAGAGATATTGTTAGTAATCAGCTGGACAAAATATATAACACAAAAATTTTACATATTGTACCTTTAAGTTAAACAAAAATTAGAAATGTTTCAACTAATATTTATATTTTATTTTATAGCAAATAACAGAAATGTTTTTAATACTTTTAATGAATGACAATAACCCTGGGTCTTAGTGACCAACTTAAAAACTTACTTCCAACGATATGGAGCAAAACACATTACAGCTTTCATTTAACTGAAACATTTAGGATTATAGGTTATGTTATTTTCTGCCTCTGGTTTAAATAGAAAGCTATGTTTCATTTGCTGGCACATTAATATTAAGCCTTCTTCATTAACATGAAGAAAAAACATCTGACAGTCCAGCAGGATATTTTCCCAGCGTCCTCTATATAGTAAACAACAAAGTCATTTGTCTCATGGAAAACACATTCTGCTAAATGAACGCTGCTCTACTGCTCAAAGTGTATTTCATTTCTGACAGCAGTGCGACTACAAAATAAATATCTTTTGAAAAAAGACCTAAGCTACTTAGCTGAAGCTGAGCCTGGAGACTGATTGAATTTGATCACGAAATGGTTGAATATGACCCTTCCTTTCAGCTGGATTAATCAGGTCAGATGTTGATAGTGTACCGTGGGAAACTCATGACGTGTCTGACGCCGTGGGACGTTTGTGACTGTTTGTCTCGTTCTCACTCATTTCAGTCCCGGTGACCAGCAGAAGCACCTAAAACACATTTACAGAGACACACACGACTCATGCTGTGCAAGACGTTATCAGGTGTCCCATCCAGGTGAAATCAAATGTTCTGTCACTCTCATTCCACCCCTTTGATCAAATTACACAAATCAGTGAAAAAGCATACATTGACTACATAACAATAAGTTAATATTATTTTGCTGGTTATCTCCTGTTTTTGCATGCATTCATATTATTTGTATGACAGTCTGGTCAAAAATGGTTGCAGACTTTGGCATGATTCACTGCATTATCACTAATGAAACAACTGACTCCAGTACAACTACACAAGATGCTTACAAAATCTTTAAAGTGCCTCTATTATGCTAGGTTCCTAATTTTGTTTTGGAGTCTCCTCAGTAGGTTTCCAACAATAAAAACACAGAAAGCCTACTCTGTTCTGATTGGTCAGATGGCCCAGTCTGTTGTGATTAGTCAACCGCTTACAGCATGTGTTGGAAACGCTCATTATCATATCTGAATTTCAGCTTCGGATCATTTTCAGTGCTTGATACAAAGTGATTTGAAAGGTAACAATGGCGTTGATTTTCCATAATTCCAGCATGAGTCATCATCCATTTGAAAACAGCATCTAAACACAAACCAAACTCTTCAGTGCTGGAGGGCGGGGCAAAGTAGACATTGTTAACAGCAGCCAATGAAGACCAAAGGCTGGCATTATGCAAATTTGTTACATTGTTAAATAGGTATGTTACAGGAAGCGAGACTGGAAGTGATGACAACTTGTTGTTTCAGAAGTTCAAAATCATTTCTGTTTTTTTAGGAGACAACTTTAATTGTCATGTAATTTTTAACTTTAAAACTTTGCAGACCTTTTACATTCACAAACAGCTATATTACACACTGCATGAAAATTACTGTAAAAAAACAACAAATTTACCTAGTAAAATACCATTTTCCATTGAAAGAGTTATATACCACAAAAACAATGCATTCTGGGTAATTTGTCATTTTAAAAAAAGAGGCCTACTTTCTCGAAAATGACAAATAATATTACCCAGAATGCATTATAGTATACATAATGCATTGTAATATACAGAAGTAATATACTGTAAAAACAATGCATTCTGGGTAATACTTGTCAATTTTCAGAAAGTATAGCCTACAGGTTACTAATAATATTTTACGGGCTAAGTAAGATGTCAGTTTTCCTAGGCCGGGCATTACTTTTGGCCACTACTGTATAAATGTCTTTAATAGAAATATGCCTTTAAAACGAAAAAACAAAACAACCAGGTATATTGCAGAGCACAGAAGATTCTTCAGGACAGGAATGACACACAAACCAAACACTAAACCCAGCCTAATGTGATTTGCATGATTTTCTGTTCTTAGATGTTGAATTTTGCATGTTTAAGATCAATTACATCAGAATTACACAATAAATCAGTTCACTGACTGACAGAGCAGTAATTCTGATGCGAAGAGCAGCAACAGTGACCTTCAACACACAAAACACATCCTTCATCAGATTTGCTCTCTCAGTGCAGCGATTATGCATGTATGAGTCAATGCAATGCTTTGCTAATTTCAAATCATTTTAGTAAAGTGAAAGCTGGCAGTCTTTATGGGGCAAACATGTCTGCTATTTTTCACAATCAATGAACTCACCTCACCTCAACTTACCTCACTTTCCAGAGAGCGTTGACTTGTTTCGCATTGGTTAACCTGCGGCAACATCATATAAACAGCAGACAGGCTTACTTATTATTATTAATAAATCAAACACGAGCCACTTTACAAATACATACACTGAGTTTATTCAGAAGTCAGTAGTGGATTTGGAGCAGTCAATGTTATCTATACTTTGCTTTTATGTGGTTTATACGCTTGATTGGTACAATGACTTTTTGTTGTTTTCACTCCAAATGAGAAACAACAACAACAAAATATAAATCAATAAAAGATACATGTAAGAATACCTTTACTGTAAAATCAACCCTTTTAAATTGGATAAAAATGCCAATTATTTTTATAAACTGCATATAAAAAAAAAAAAAAAACAAGATAAAATTTACTTTCAAGAAAAGCAATAAAATAAAATCATATATACAAACCTCTGTACATAAATGTGTATATATTGAGGATAAAAATATCATGTAAAAACGAGAGAAAGGAAATTTGATTATGAACTGGTCATGTGTCTCGATGATAACGTACATAAAAAGCATCTTCCCGACTACGTTTCTGCCTAAAGAGAGAAAAACCATAATTCATCTTTAGTTTTAGTTAAACATGCACCATCTGCCAAAACCCCCCAGAATTCCCTGACTTCCAGTGACACCGAATCTATATGTGCTGTTGTCTGGCGAGGCGTCAGCTGCTTTTCTGACATCTGGAGTGATTGGAAATAGACTGCGTCTGTGTCTCAGTCACTCGGTGGAGGCCTCGAGCGCTGGTCTGGCAGTGGACACACAATAATCAGCCGGTATGAGAGGGGCTGAGGTGAGGTATTCATCATGCCATACTGTCAGGGATGTTGACGTAAAATCATTGAAAGAGGGCCGATGTGGATGTCTCTGTTTGACGATACCGTCTTCTACGTTTACTGGACGATTCCCGAGTCGATGGAGGTCTGCTTCCGTGTGGTCTTTGGAGGGGGAGGTGGAGGGGTCTTGCTGGGTAAAGGGGGCGGAAGGTGCTGGAACAATAAAGAGATGTAGAGTTTTTAAAACAGATGTAAGTCTTCACTGATCTGCAGCCGGAGACACTCACACTGCTCAAATACTGCAGCTTATCCCGGCTAAACTGATCTCTTGATATGATGATGTTTGAAACAATCAATAAATCAATGACTGAATAAATATTTTTGTTACTTTTCACATATAATAATGTATAAAAATATTTGGTTACACTTTATTTTAAGGTGACTTCGTTACATTGTAATTACTCAAATAAGCAGTGAGTAATATTAACTAACGTTTAAGGTTAGTTACTTGTAATTATGCATAATTCACAGTTATTACTATAGTAAGTGCATGTAGTAACAGTGTAACTATGTCATCTTAAAATAAAGTGCGAACAAATATTTTTCTATGCTTTACCCTTAAGTAACTGCGAGTAATAGAATAATAGAGAAAATAAAAGAAAAATGAAAACATTAGAAAATGTATATATAGTCTTCCATTCAAAAGTTTGAGGTCATTAAGATTTTTTTAATTTTTTTTAAAGAAATTAAAACTTTTATTCAGCAAAGATGTATTAAATTGGTCAAAAGTGACAGTAAAGACTAAGATTTTAAGATGAAGTCCAAATAATTGCTGTTCTTCACAACTTTCTATTTATCAAAAGATCATAAAAAATGTATCATGGTTTTCACAAAAAATCTGCCGTTTTCAATAAATGTTCATATGATTCATAAATGTTTCTTCAGCAGCAAATCAGCATATCAGAATGATTTCTGAAGGATCATGTGACACCGAAGACTGGAGTGATGATGCTGAAAATTCAGTTTTGATCACAGGAATAACTTACATTTGACTATATATTCACAATATTTCAGTTTTTACTGTAATTTTTATCAAATAAATGCAGTCTTGGTGAGCAGAAGAGACTTCTTTCAAAAACATTTTAAGTAATCTTACTGACCCAAAACTTACAAAAGAATATTTTTTCAGTACAGAACTCAAGCTGTTTCAACCTTTAACTGTAATTTCCCAGAACCTCCAGCAGCTGCAGAGAAGTTCAGGTTCTGGGTTAATTAAATGGTGTCGGATTTAGAAGTGAAAACCCTGCAGAGAGAGACAGAGGCTCGGAGATGAGCGCTGACCGCCGCGGGTCATCAAGGGCACCTCGAGTCGCTCTGGTCACACATCCTGACACTCTTCACTCAGACAGTGTAGCATGTGCTGTGTGTGAATCACGATGAGAAGCACCGCAACACACCTCTGACACCGCTAACATATCACTGCACTTTATACTCGCGTAGCTTTGTTTTTTCTATCTGAAGGTAACGACAAGCCAAACAACAGGAACGCACTTTAATATATGCAATGCTGTCATAAATTATTGTCATTTTACAAATGACAGGAATTAAATTATGCCTGGCTCACACTACAGGAGTTTTAAAATCCTATCCGATTGTAAAATCTGGTTGCAGCACACACTTCAGGAGAATCTTTGCAGATTTTCTTCCCTCAAATCTTAAACATGCTCACACTACAAGATTTGAAATTCGCGGAGCATCACACACTACAAAATGTTACTAAGATTATCTGCCAGAGGAAGCGCGTCATGTGATCTACGCAGCAGATCGAAAGCGGATGTAAACAAAATGGATACAGAAACACGGAAACTTGCTGTAGCAGTAATAATAATCGTTTGTTTTGAGAAAACACAAAAGCGGAAGAATAAACGAGTGAGGATGAAAAAATGGTTGAGGAGACGGACTCAATGTGGATTGTCAGTTCTTCAGCAAGAAATGGAGGTAAAATTGACCTTTTATTACTATCGTAGTGTGCTAGAATGTTTTCCGTTATAATAATGCCTGCCTACTGTAGTTCAAAAGCACTAGTATCACCTTTTACATTGTAGATTCCTTGATCTTGGTTTCGTGGTCGCCATTTTGAAATGTCTGTCACTTCCGTCGCGTCGTATACTTGTTTCCTATTGGCTATTGTGACAGTACTGATGTTATTACAATCTTGCTCATCCCGATAAATATCAAACATGTTGGATATGATCGGGGTGAGCCCGATTTGTGTGAGATCAGATCGGGAGGTGCAAGATTTTATCTGTGAATGTCTCACATTACCAGATAATCTGCGCCGAACATCGGAACCGATCAAGGTCGTGGACAAGATTTTTTCTCCGATTCTCGGGAGAGGAAAATCGGGCATAAATCGTCCGAAAACTCCTGTAGTGTGAGCCAGGCATTATACAGTATTCTGAAGAAAATGTGAGCAGTGTTTGCCAGTGCAAAACTAGCTATCAGTGCTGCATGACGTGGGTGGATGCCATGGCATTGCTAGGTGGTTGCCAAAGTGTTCTCAGTGGTTGCTAGGTCACTGTTAAGTGGTTACTTAAGCATTCTAAGTGGTCGGTAGGGCATCATGTGGTTGCTAAGGTGTTCTGAGTGTGTTGCTAGGGCATTTCTATGTGGTTCCTAAGGTGTCTTGTGTGGTTGCTAGGGCATTGCTAGGTAGTTACTAAGGTGTTTTCTGAATGGTTTTCTCAGTGGTCGCTATTAAATATTCTGAGTGGCTGTTAGGGCATCATTATATGGTTGTGAAGGTGTTCTGAGTGTGTTGCTAGGGCATCACTATGTGGCTGCCAAAGTGTTTTCTCAGTGGTTTCTAGGTCACTGTTAAGTGGTTGCTAATGTGTTCTGAGTGGCTGCTAGGGCATTTCTATGTGGTTGCCTTGGTGTTCTGAGGGTGTTCTGGTTTCTAACATGCATTTTGAGTGGTTGCTCAGCTATCACTACTGTATGTTTTTGCTATAAAGTATTCTGAGTGGTTGCTATGGCATCGCTAAGTTGTTGCTAAGGCGTTTCGAGTGGTCATTGTTATGTGGTTGCTAAAATGTTTTTTGAGTGCTTATTTGGGCATTGCTATGTGGTTGCTAAGGTGGTCTGAGTGGTTGCTAGGGCACCCAGTAGTAATTGTGTAACAAAAAATGCAAACGAAGATAAAGCAATAAACTGCTTTATCAATATGCAAGTTTTTGACAGATGCTGATGATGCATTATACCCGTGGGTGTGGCGGTGGTGGAGGGGGCGTGGTCGGACTGGCCAGGTCTGAGTTGTCCATCAGGTTTCCATAGTCACCCATGCTGCTCTTGACAGGAAGTGGGGGCGGAGTTTCCCCCTTATCTCCATAACCCGTCCCATTCAGCTCTAGATCTGCATAGAAACAGCTGAGATCAACATCAGGATGCATGAAACTACATATCTGCAAAAACATCAAACATTTAATAATAATAATAATAATAATGTGTGAATATCATTGCATTAGATAGCAAATCAATCAGCATTTACTTTAAAGAAAGGTACTAAAAGCAAAACATTTCACTAAACTTGCAAAAAAGATAAAGAAAAGTAAAGTTAGTAAAGAGCATTTGAGAGCAGGAGATGTTTGTTTCATGCAATGACTTTCAGAGATTTTTACTTGTAGCTTTTTTGAAATATTTAACTCATTGTGAATATGATATCTGCTGTTTGAGGAGGACTGTGCGCTCATTCTCCACTGCATAATCCAGCACAGAGATGACGACACGCAGTGCAAACTCAGTATTCAGACAGTGGGCTGAACCCATGGGAGAGTAAACGCCTCGTAAAGCCTGAATCCATTACACATCTTCACAAGCGGCGAGTGGGAGACGAGATCAGACACGCTTTCATCGGAGTGATTTAACACCACTGCAGCCTCCCAGAGTCCTGCGCTTCACATCACATTGCTATGTTTGTGTGTCATTAGACTACAGCATGTGAAGGAGCGTATGATGTCAGCGAACGTGTCATATATTGGGGGCGTGGCTTCAGGTGGGAGAAAGACATCCCGATTACAGTTTTCATTAATCATACCACCAATAATCATTTCCATGAGGAACATGAAGAAAAGAAAGTACTGTAAATACTGTAAATGTTTGGTTTGGATGGTTTTTTTTTACACTTTGAATAAAGCCAAACATACAACACTGAATTTCTTTCTAACCGCTCATTTTAAAAGTAAAATACATACTATGAAAGTTTACTGTGCACTACTACATGCACTAGCCTTCAAAAAGAATTGAATACGATATTTCAGCAAAATGATGCATTAAATTGATCAAAATAAAGACATTATAATGTTCAAATAAATGTTGTTTTGGACATTCTATTCATCAAAGAATCCTAATAAAAAGTATGATGGTTTCCACAAAAATATAAAGCAGTACGACTGTTTTCAACATTGATAATAATCAGAAATGTTTCTTCAGCTGCAAATCAGCATATTAGAATGATTTCTGAAGGATCATGTGACACTGAAGACTAGAGAAATTATGCTGAAAATTCATCACAGGAATAAAATACATATAAAAAAAATACAGAAATACAGAAAATATTTTTCAATTGTAATAATATTGAACTACTTTGATCAAATTCATTTGTGAGCTTTAGAGACTTCTTTCAAAAACATTACTGATCCTAAACTTTTGATTTATAATGTATATCAAACTGAAGGACTTGGATAGTTATCAGCAATTTTAGTTATTTCAACTGCTAAAATATGATGAATTATGTTGATAAAATAACACCAGATGACAATATGTGATGCCAAAACTAGTGCTGCTGTATTTCAGCAGATCAAGGTCACTGCACTTTTATTAATTATTATTTAAAATATGCAACAAAGTCTGCTGTAGACATGCAGGTGTTGTGATCAGATCTTGTTGCTCAATTCCTTGTATTTACAGCATTTAAATGATCGGCAAAAATTGGTTCTAGATTTTGAACTAGATTTAAATGTTTTGTGAGTGTTTTTCTTCTCAAAACTTTTTGTAAATTTACCAGGATTTTTTTTTATTTATTCATACAAAGGTGGGCGGGGCTTCCTCGCCAGCTATCTATCTTGCTTTAGCAAAACTTGCCCAATTTCTTCATATTTCAGAATAAAACTTCTATGTGAAGTATGAAACATACTGGATCCAGACAGTAAGCTGAACTGCAGTTTGACCCGGGGGGTGATGGGAGGCGGGACGCTGGGCGCAGAGGGGTTGGCCGGGGCTCCTGGAGACACGGAGAGTCTTTTCTCACTCATTAAGTTGATCACCTGACTCTTCGGCCTCTGGGGCCTCAATGGACTGATCTGGAGGGATGAAAATATGACAGATAAATACAACAGAGTCAACTGCTGTTTCTGGGAATCACTCTTTAAAGGTTTTTGAATACATTAGGACTAAAAAGAGGGTCCATACAAACTGTGACATGGAAATAGAAACTGAGTGAATAGACAGAATGATGACGGTGAAAAAAATGTTGCAGCGCAAACAGAGTAACAGAGTAAAGAACAGCAATTCAAACAGCTCAGGTCCATTTAAACAAGCATACAGGTTTATCTAATGCATAATTCAACAGGCTTATGAATTATTCCAGCTGTAAATGACCATTATTAATATACGATCAAGTCACTCTGAACTTGCCGACATGTTTTAACCTGCTCGTTTACATTGGTGTAGAGAGGGATTTTTTTTTTTATATTGTTTATAACAGTTTTAGTATTGTGACAAATGTTATTTCAATTTAGTCTTTTTGCATTCTTCTCTGACTAAAACTCATTTCATTTGAGTGAAATAACATTTATGGTAATGTGAAAAATGATGAAAATGTGTATAAAAACATCAGATTCCTAACAATCTGCAGTGTTAACTACAGTTAATAATCATCAATGAAAATAATATAAATATATTGAAAATTAATGTTTTTTTTAGTAGGAAGATATTCTTTGGTATCAGACAAGGACATTAACAATAAGTAAAAGGGTTGTTAAAGATGTAAAAAAATAACCAGGCGGACTTGTCAACATAACAGGTTAATTAAGCAGTAAATCAGCTCTCTCTTTATCAGTTGAATTGCAGAGGTCAGAGGTCTTTGGAAAGGGTCAAGGTCATTATGATAATTTATAAAAGAGGTCTAGGGCAGAGTAATTACATGCGCTAGTTTTTCTTTATTCAGAAGAGCCAGGTTACGTGCATCTCTCATAATGCCACATTAGTCAGTGAAGTCAAAGAGGACTGTGAATGGGTCAATTTATTCTTATTATGTGCTGTTTGTTCTAGAACTGATCGAGTGCTTTTGGTGTTCATATTCAAAGAGCTTGAAGGGACACGCGAGTGCAAATTCAGACATGTGCCTCATTTCACACACAGCCTCGAAAAGAGATGAAAAAGACTGCTTTAGGATCAACTCATTAAAATAGAAAGCAGGCAAATGAAAGTCTTTTAGTTTAAACAGTGTCCAAATCATGTGTGACTTTCACAAACCTCTCTAGAACATACCGTACTGTGCAAAAGTCTTAGAAACGTCAGCATTTTCACTCCCCAAAAAAGGTTTTAAGACAGTTATTTATATCTTTTGCTGTAGTGTGTCAATAGGAAATATCCGTTCACATTTCCAAACATTCATTTTGCCATTAATTGTAATAGTTTAGTTTGTCTCAGTTTCATCTGTTTCTTCATGTAATCACAGACGGATTCGATGATGGTGAGATCAGATCACAGTGTGGAGCACCGGCTGTTATCAGCTCCTTGTGTATTCAAAAATCTCACTGGATTATTACAATTAATGGCAAAATGAATGTTTGGAAATGTGAATGGATATTTCCTATTGACACATTACAGCAAAAGATATAAATAACTGGCTTAAAACCTTTTTTGGGGGGTGAAAGTACTGACGTGCCTACAGGCCCGGATTAAGAACACATTGGGCCCTGGGGCTATAGCAACACTAAGGGCCCCCTTTCATATGATTGCCATGCCACAGTGTCTTGTACCACAAGAATTTTTTTTTTAATTATTATTATTTTTATATTTTTTAAAAATTCCTTTTATCAAATCATTTTATATAAGCACACTAAATATTCCATGCTATTAACATATTTTAAAAAATATTTAACATATAAAATATTTAACATATTTTAAAATTATATTGCATATATTGCTGACACAATAATTCTTTCCTCTGATTAACACAAAATAAACTATTTTGAAGAATGTGGGTAACCAAACCGTTGATGGTCCCCAGTGATTTCCACATTATATATATTTTTTTCCTACTATGGAAATGAATGGGGACCAGCAACTGTTTGGTTACCCACATTCTTTAAAATATTTTCTTTTGTGTTCAACAGAAGAAAGAAACTCATTCAGGTTTAAAACAACTTGAAAGTGAGTATGTGATGACAGGATTTTAATTTTTGGGGTGAACTATCCCTTTAAGCACAAGGGTCCGCATGCTATTAGGATGCTGTCACTTTAAGACCTTGCACGCGTCCGATTTTCTCAACTCACTTCAGACATAACCAACTGTGTTTATGTAAACCTTTTGTGTATTTGACAGTATTATAGCGCAATCAGACGCGAAAGATGAAGTCCAGTAGTCAGGTGCTGTTTGACAGGCTTAAGTGTGTGTGCACGCTTCGGGTGTATGGGGTTGGGGTCAGAAAAAGCGCATCTCAGAACAGCACACGAATGACAGGTTTAACTGGCTTTTAAAGCACATGCAAATAAAGAACTTGTGATTGCGAATAAGTGCAGTGTCCCGTGAGTAACTCTACCGCTGTGTTAACGTGTGATGTGAATGTGTCGAGGTCGAGATGTACGGATGCGGCACCAGAACTGCAACTGATAAAATGTACTTCAAAGGCAGAAAGTGGAGACAAGTCACACGACATTGGTGTTCGTCAAAAAAACAGTAGGAAAGTTAATTCGGGATTTTTACACGGGTGATGATGATGAGAGAAAAACACTGACATTCTGAATTCAAACGGCAATAAAATCAACCGACTCGTCCCTGTAAATGTTGAAAACACCTTACGTTTTAATGAGAAACAATTACTATCCGAATAGGGCTTAACTCGTAATAAAAATAATAACTTGATGCAGCTGCTATCTCACCTTTTTCAACGTGTAAAGCACGCAGATCGGCGACGGTGTCGGGTGAAGATAATTGTGAGCTGCCGCTGCACGCGGGGTCTTCCACTGGCTCGGATGTTTTATGTGAACCGAAGCAGTTAGTTTTGTAATTTTTGCTGTAAGATTAGCATCCCTTTTCTCCCTTTCAAGCTTATTTTTCATTTTTTGCGCAACACTATCACTTTTTTTAATCATTTTGAACACCAGCGAGGCTGAACAAGCAATAAAGGCCAATTTTCTAGTCTACATGCGATGCGATAGCATAATGCAAAGAGGCGTTTCCCGGTGTCATGTCGCGAATTGTAAAGTGATTTTGATTGGACAGTGATTTATCAGTCAGGCACATTTTCCAATCATTTTTTCTTGTTATTTATTAGACACAAATCAACCACCTTTGACTTGTCAATCTCATTTCCTCCAGCCAATCACGGGCCCCCTCTACCCGCGGGCCCTGGGGCTTCAGCCCCACCTAGCCCTTATGTTAATCCGGCCCTGCGTGCCTAAGACTTTTGCACAGTACTGTATCTGGATCAAATTTTAGGGAATCTGTCATTTTAGTATTATTGGTAACACTTTACTATAAGGTCTCATTTGTTTACATTAACATTAACTAACAATGAGGTATATGTATTCTTGGTAACACTTTTCAGTAAGGTTCATTAGTTAACATTAGTTATCTACATTAATTTACACTTGTTAACATTAGTTAATGTACAGTGAACTAACATGAACAAACAATGAACAACTGTATTTTCATCAACTAACGTTAACGAAGATTAGTAAATAAAGTAAATGTATTGCTCATAGTTAGTTTATGTTACATTAATGTTTAACTAATGAACCTTATTGTAAAGTGATATCATATTATTTATATAATATTACAGTATTTATTAATATATTGATTTAGTTTTATATTTTTTGTTTTCATTTTCATTTAGTTTTCTTAAATTTGTGCTTTTTGTGATTTGTATTAGTTTTAGTAATTTTAGGACTTTAACATTTTATTTCTGTTAGTTGCCTAGTTTTTCATACTACACACACACACACATATATATATATAAAATTTAGAACCGATTGTTTTCCATATATCCATTTTCTTTAAAGTATCCTTGAAAAGGGGGTTTGACTTGTCAAAAAGTGGTGGCTTTTTCTGGACCTCGGCGATTAATTTCTCCGCATTGTTGTCTGCATTTTAAATGCGTGAGCCCTTAAATCAGAAAGGTGTGTTTGTAGGGACAGATACTCACAGTCTCTGACAGTATGACGGCCTCACTGGGCTGCAGGGGGATATCAGCTGTCTTCAGCTCCTTATCAAACAGCTCCTGGTGTTTACTGTTCCTCTTCTCCTTCTTTTTCTCCTTCTTGTCTTTCTCAGGTTCATCTCGATCCAGTTTATCCTGAGACTTACAGTGCTGCTTCTTTGGTAAGAGAGGCTCCAAGACAAATCTATCAGATGAAAGAGAAAAGAGGAATCAAATGAAGAGCGGAGGACAGAGATAATTGAGCGGCGGCTACGTTTTATTGGATAAGAAGGCTGGGCTGTTTAATATCAGAGAGAAGCCTCTTATGAAGTCTTGAGCAAATATTAGCACTCATTTGACATTTAGCTCCAAACTTAAACTCAAAAAGCACTTTTCTGGTGTACAGTTTCTAGTGTCATGGAAACCCACCATATTAGTTAATTGAAAATGATACATTATATTTTTATAACGTGTTATTTCTGATATCAAGGTACAAAGATTTTCTTTTTTTACTGCTGGCTCTGTATAAAGTATTTGTATTTTTAATATGTCAGAAATATATTTTATAAAATATTTATATATTTTCATTCAACATATATATTGTAATTTCTCATTGAACAATTTTTTAAGTCTTTCATTTGCCACAGTAAAATAAACAAATAAACAAATATAAATACATTTTATTTTATTATATGCCAGAAATATTTTTTTTTCATTAAACAAGTGTTCTGAAAAAAGTTTTTAATTTGCGATAGCAAAAAATAAAATAAATAAAAACAAAATATATATAAATAAATATCAAATAAATAAAATTCTTTGAATTTTTAATATTATATTATTAAAAAAATGGAGATTATGTATATATATATATATATATATATATATATATATATATATATATATATATATATATATATATATATATATATATATATATATATATATAGTTTTTAATTTGCAATAGTAGCTGGAATATAATATATAATAGTATCCATCTATAATATAACTATGTGAGCTGTATATTAAGCTGTGAAAAATAACAAAGTGATCCGTTTATGATTGAACACAGCCTAACTGATGCATCAAAATACATAAACCAATATTGTATTTTTTTTTGTGCTAACATCTGTGTTGTCCAGGTAGCTACTGATACCTAAAGAACAATTAAATCAACAAAATTGGCAGTAACACTGTTTAATAATCATAGGAAACCAAATGTGTAAGTTTGCAAAGCACAAAAGCACATGACTGATGAATGTAAGATGCCACAGCACTGACTGGAAACGCTCTCACACCAGCTTCACCCTGATTTGCCGCTGCGCAGGAGTAAATGAAAACTACAGTGTATTTGTTAGAACGAATGTACGTGAACCTCGACAGCTCAAGTCTGCAAAGAAAAACTGTGTCATCACTATTAGATTTCAGGTCCAAAGCAAGAACAAACTAGTTTCTTAAAACCGCAGTGATGCTGGATAGAAATCATCATCCATGCAAACACGCTCCGGAAAAAGCGTGTATGCGCATCATATCTGCTGACCTGCCCGATAATGAGACTCGCAGGCAGTTTTGTAAAGTGGAGAGCAATGAAAACGGAAGCAAAATGTCTGGCTCTCATAATCAGAATCTTGGGCCCAAGTGAATCAAAGTGCTTTAATGAGATGGATTAACTAATCAAACGGAAGCTCTTGTGAAGTGGTGCCCTTCACAATTAAATACCAGTGGAGGGCATCGCTGATAGAATCGCTCTCTTCAAACATGCACTAATTAATCCTTAAGGTTGGCATGTGTGAGCCCGCCATGCTAGAGTGGCACCAACCTTTCAGGGCGTCAGGGTAAAGAGACAGAATAAGAACATGTGCATTACAGTGATTTTACCAAAGGTAAAAGGTTGACATGGACAAACAGGCCAAGTGGAATACTTGAAACCCTTAAATGCCATACAATCACTGAAACACATACTATCCTCAGATCAGCTTATGTCTGTTCTACACATATAAACCCATCTGATCGGATCAGTTGAGTCTGCATAAACTGATGGAACTTCTTAAAGTGCAATAAGATGATCTCGGAGACACAGCAGGTGCTGGATATGTGACGTGATTCAGGTGCATTATGGCTGTAAGTGTGTGGGGATGAGAACAGACCGCCCATTGAGAGACAAGATGGAAATGACAGAAGAGCAGCATTATGGGAAAGAAAAAAAATACACACTCTAACTGAGGAAGTGTTCCTGTACTAGTCCTCCAACAGCTATAAGAAGAAAATAAATCATTGTCAAGAATCCAGTTTAATAGAGGTCTGGATCAATGGTCTACTAATAAGAGCTTTTCCAATGCCTGATTCTGATATCCAGAGAGATTTATATTTTTCAATTTGGTACTTATTTTAAATTAACATAAATCTCAGATGAATTTATTTGGTTATTTATTAAGTACTGTGAGTGTACACAAGTTTGGGGTTGGTAAGATTTCAAAATGTTTTTTGAAAAAAAGTTTCTTTTGCTCACTAAGGCTGCATTTATTTGATCAAAAATACAGTAAAACCAGCAATAATGTGAAATAGTATTACAATTTAAAAGAAATGTTTTCTATATGAATATATTTTAAAATATAATTTATTTCTTTGATGCAAAGCTGAATTTTCAGCATCATTACTCCGGTCTTTAGTACGGAACAGGATTAGGGCCAAGCAATAATAAAAACATAAAACCATCTCGAGATTAAAGTTGTTACATTTCGAGAAAAAACTTCGAGAAAGTTTTTCGAGAAAAAAAGCCAAAATAAAATTGAGAATAAACTCGTTAAATTACGAGAAAAAACTTGTTAAATTTCGAGAAAAAAGTTGAGATAAAATGTTGAGAATGAACATTAAAATATGAGAAAAAAGTCTTTAAATTACGAGAATTCGTTAAATTACGACTTTTTTCTCGTAATTTAACGAGTTTGTTCTCATAATTTAATGATTTTATTCTCATAATTTAATGACTTTATTCTCAACATTTTATCTCGACTTTTTTTCTTGAAATTTAACAACATTTTTCTCATAATTTAACAAACTTGTTCTCGTAATTTAAAAACTTTTTTCTCGTAATTTAATGACTTTATTCTCAACATTTTATCTCGACTTTTTTCTTGAAATTTAATAACATTTTTCTCATAATTTAACGAATTTGTTCTCGTAATTTAAAAACTTTTTTCTCGTAATTTAATGAGTTTATTCTCAACATTTTATCTCAACTTTTTTCTCGAAATTCAACGACATTTTTCTCATAATTTAACGAATATGTTCTCATAATTTAATTAATTTTTCTTGTAATTTAATGACTTTATTCTCAACATTTTATCTCAACCTTTTTCTCGAAATTTAACGAGTTTTTTCTCGTAATTTACTGAGTTTATTCTCAACATTTTATCTGGACTTTTTTCTCGAAATTTAATGAGTTTTTTCTCTAAATTTAACAACTTTAATCTCGAGATGTTTTTTTTTTTTTATTATTGTTTGGCCCTAATCCTCTTCCGTACTTCATTGTCACATGATCCTTCAGAAATCATTCTAATATGCTGATTTGCTGCTCAAGAAACATTTATTATGATCAATGTTGAAAACAGTTGTGCTGCTTCATATTTTTTACAGGATTCTTTGAGGAACAGAAAGTTCAAAGGAACAACATTTATTTGAAATAGAAATCTTTTGTAACATTATAAGTATCTTTACTGTCATTTTGGATCAGTTTAAATTTTGATCAATTATCTGCACATAGATTTGGCAGAGGTTTTATGATGCAACCCAGCACTGAGAGTGCACTATATTAGTATAAATAAAGGCAACATTTCTAGAGATATATTGTACTTTCAGTCTGGATCGTGTGTGTGTGTGTGTGTGTCTGTTTACCCGTCAGATCCCGGTCTGGAAGGAGAGTTGTCTGATGATATGGAGGTCATAGACGCGACAGACAGCGGCCTCTGAGACGACGGCATGGTGAATGACCGAACCATTGAACGTGGCCGACTGCCCCGCCGCTCGTCTGACATGGGAGGCTGAAACACACAGTTGATATGTATGACATAAGAACATCACGGCAGTTTTTTTAGAGGCCATATTCTACACTTGTGACATTTAAAAAGCCAATACTTCTTGCACCATAAATATTCAATTTAGTCTATGACCTTTTTTCCTCTCTGACACTTAAAACATAAATAACCTCTGTTGTAACCTCTATATGAATATAAATATATGTTAATACACTCATTTTTCAGATGCCCTTAAGAGTTCACACCACTCACTAGCTATGTGTCCACCCACCAATTTTTATGTGAATTTTGGGATAGCACAGAAAAAAAAAAAAAAAAAAAATCTTGCTCTAAATTGAAGTGGATAATTTTTTTATTCATTAAATAAAATTGGTTAAATTGTTTTTAACCAAGCATTTTTTTTTTAAGTGTACGTCAAACACAACAACAAGACGCAACAAAAAACTCGTCCTGACAAAACAAGACCTATCCTCAACAGAGGGCGTGATTGGATAACTGGACTAACCAGCGGACCAATCACATCGCACAGCATCTCAAACGTTGGTTTGGTTGTTCTGAAATGCCTGAGCCAAAGTCTGTCATCAAAATGGCTGAGTATAATAACCTCTCTTTGTGTTTCCAAACACCATGAATCCGAAAGCAAGATCACATGACAGCGTTTACGCAAGTCATTTATGATGTAGAAAAAAAAGAGCCACAGGGGCTTCCCCGATTGCAGCAACTTCCATTTTTATTACAGATATTTTGCGCAAATTTCCCAGGAAGTTACAATTTTGTTCTCTTGAACACAAAGTGCTTTATTCTTTATTTATTGCGATATTCAGTTAAATTCACACCTTTGGATGGTAACACAGCTACTGACTCAACAGACAGCAGGCACACGGGCCAAACTCACAGTATTAGTGTGTTTTCACTGATTCTTTATTCCCCCTGACCTTCTTTCTATGTGTGAATCTCCATACATTTATGTGTGAATATGAACCACACATACCTTCCTTATCTTCCTCCTCTCGGTCACGCTCACCCTGCCCTTGAAACAGATATGTAGCGCCGATCACGTTCTCAGACTTTCACACACTGTATAGGAGGCATCGCTGCTAATTCTAGCACTTTCGCAGAACGCGGTGATCAATATCTGCCAGCTACAGTAACTATCTGTCTCTCTTTCTCATGCTTTAGCTCTCTTTTTCTACCCGTCTTCCATACTCTTTTGTCCCCGTCTTTTATTCCCTCCAACAGACTCGCAGCATTCTCCTGTCAGCACGTCTGTCCAGACCGGAGGACAGTCACGATTCTTTAGAGTGTGTTTAGAAATGTCTTTGTCACAGTAACAAAGTCACACATTCACTCAGTGTGTCTCAAAATACAGCTGTGGAAACTCTCGCTCTACTTTTCTTCACTGAAGACAATGTAATGCCAGGCCGCTTTCATAGAAGTTAAGTTTCCTGAAACCAAATACAGTAAAAATGCCACAGCCAAGTTGCTGAACACATGTTAAAGTTTATATGTCAATTGTGCCAGTCATATGTTAATAAGCACATGATTCGGACATGAATAACATGCTCAGCATTGTTTATGTCTAGTATACCTTATTTCAGAAAAGCAATAATATTTAAGCGATCGTATCATGGAAAACAACATTAACTGTATCACTTATCAATCAACAATAGCATTAAAACAATTAAAAATCTATATTTCTGCTACACAACTGTTTTTCAATAGCAACAGGATGTGAATATGGATAATACTTTGCAAAATGAAGAAGGTAAGATGTTTAAATCTACATATGGGTCATTATACAGTTGCAATGGCAAAAAAGTGTTTTTAAAATGAGACTCATAAATCATAGATTAAAACTACTATGCTATATTAAGTAATTTATCTTCTTTCTCATTTCATACAAGGTCATGCTTAATAATAATAATAGGGTTTTTTTTTAAGTAAATTAAATGTACCATTGACTGACATGCTCTTTTGTCAGTGCTGTTAGACCAAATTAAAGTTAATGACTCTCAGTAACACCACTGATGAACTACATGATTAAACTGGAGGAAGATATTACAAAAATTACCAGTCTGAAGACAATTTTGATCATAAAGCTATCTTAAGTTGATGAACAACATACTGATTAAACCACTGATTAAAATGAGGAATTAATTAAAATGCATACATATTTAAGCATGTAGACAGATATTTTCTTACTTCAAATAACCATTTAAAAGATTTCCTGTTTTCCTAAAAAAGTTCATCACCAAAATAGGGACATTTTTCCACTCTACTTCACAACAAAATTGCTTAAAATGTACTAGTTCTTACATGCATTTTTACAGATTTTTAAAGCTGACTTGCACTGCAATTGTACAATGACCCTTAATCATCTAATAGCTGCCATGATTTTATTCAGCTCAAAATTTCTATAGTGCTTTTCACAATACATATCATTATAAAGCAGCTTATCATTATAAAGCAGCATATTTAAATAATAATCCCCAGTGAGCAAGTCGAAACAGGGTCATAAGATAGTGAGGAAGAAACCACGAGAGGAAACCAAGTCCCAACACCAGCTGGATGACACATGCAGACAAACATGCATGCAAACATGCAACACATAAATCAGACACAGAATATGTGTAATAGTTCAACAAATGCCATGATTAATCAATGTGATCTGCTTATATTGTGAGGTAAGAGTCCATCCTGAGGAAATATGATGAATGCATGCAAGCTGTGATGAAGAGCATCCATGTTTTGATGATTATTGCTGAATGGGTGAATGACGGACGATGATTATGGCTGAATGAATGATGAAGGCATGATGCATGATGATTCTGGCTCAATTTGTTTGAAAAGTGACTGTCTGTTCGGACTCACTAGTGTTCTGACGCCATATTGCTTCTCCACCTTCTCTTTGAGCTGTTTGAAACACGCCTCCAAACGCTCATGAAATGGTCGAAGGGCCTCCGTCACCTTCTCTCCGTGGATACGAACTCCTTCAGCCAGGTTCGGGATCTAAATGAGAGACACACACACAAAAGCAAAGGAATTAAGCCACAATGTTAAAGGGCTCCTATTATGCACGTTCAGCTTTGCATGTTTAAAGGGGTCCTTGATTATGATTTCACTTTTTTTTTTTTTACTTTAGTTAGTGTGTAATGTTGCTGTTTGATCATAAACAACATCTGCAATGTTACGACGCTCAAAGTTCAATGCAAAGGAGATATTTTCTTTTACATGAATCACTTTTTAAGGACTACAACAAATGGCTGGTAGGGACTACAATGAGCTTCTTCCTGTGTTAATGACATCACAAACGCCATTTACATAAACCCCGCCCCTGAGAATACACAACAAAGGGGGCGGGGCCATGTTGGACTGCTTTAGAGAAGAGGAAGAGTTGTTGTAGTAGAGTGTTGTTGTCATGCCGTCATTTTACGCCGGACTGCTTCACAAACGAGGGTCAATTCAACACAAAAGATGAACATGATGGCACATGCTAGTGGATGAGTTGAATCAACTCCACAGCAACTACATCAATTTATCCACTAACCGTTCAGAAACGTCTAAAAGTTGTAACTTCTTCCTGAGTCTCTCCATCAGTGTCGACTCCGGTTTGAACAATGTAAGGCTGAACACCGTTACTGACAATCCTCATTTTGGCTGCGTGAGATTCTCCAGCTTTGTTGTTGTTGAGCTGTTAAAGCTCCGCTCTCTTCTGGAAAGAGTGTTACTGATAGACTGGGAAGAGAGCTGCTGCAAATACTATGTGAAAAACTGTTTTTTGAGCATTCAAGCATGAAAACAAGATTTTGTAAAATGGCATAATAGCAAAATCACAGAATTTATCCCAAAAGTCAAGCTCACTAATCAACTGCCCACCCCTACTACCCACGATGGAGTAAGACATAACCTGCAGCTCTTCTTGACTGATTTACTGAAGCCTCTCCATTGCCTGTGAATCAAGTGCAGTGATTCACCTCGGCCTGAAATATCACTTTGAGGTTCAATTTTCTGTCTTCTACATAAAACGTCTGGCCTGACAGACACATAAAACAGGAAAAACAGCCACTAAAGCACCAGCGCCGGGTTCATTTGCAAGCCACGGTGAAAGACGTATCATATTACACAGGATTTAAAACAAACCTTTGTGCACAAGCATTCATCACACAAAGATGTTCTCTCATCTACGACAGAAAGCGTCTCCTGCTAATCTGAATGTACAGAGAGAAGTATAATGCACCACCATCTGACGGATACAGTAGCGCTGTAACACACACACACACACACACACACTGAACTGCTCAGCTAATTGCAAGGAGAAGTGTTGCTGTCTCCAGACATTATGAGAGCTTGAAGTCAGAGTAAATCAGAGCGCTATAAAGATATTTCTAAACCAAATAAAGTCCAACAAGGTTCATGTTCAACTGATGCAATGCAGTGCAACGGAAAGGAGCACTTTCTCTGACATGTTCATCAACCATGAAAGTAAAGACATCACAATTCCCTTCCAACTTTTTAAATGATATGTCAAAAGAAAAAGATCATAATGTTTTGTTTTACCTCTGAAAGAACAGAAACACACTCTGCACAGTCGATAAGAGGTGTTTACACTGTGAAAAGTGATTTTCTACCTCTAATTCAATGAGTTTTTGCTTAAAACAACAGCTTTCTTACATCTGCTTAATTCAAAGAGAAAACAAGCTTATTTTTCTGACTGCATTTTGGCAGATTTTGGTTTTTATTTTAAGCAAAAATTGACTAATTGTATGAATTTTAAATGCTGCTACGGTGTTCTGGACGGTTGCCAAGTTGTTACTATGTGATTGCATTGACTAGTTGAATAGTTCTGCCACTAGTAAACACATTTGATGGCCTGTGTTGACGATCATGGATCACATGACTCCAGTTGTGCTTGTTCTATACATGTGAACAGTTTAACTAACATGACCATAACTGATGTGAAAGAAAAAAAACAATTGTAGATGAAGACATTTAATGCAAATTTATTCTATGGCGCCCTTTAGCCCTGATTACATTTGCAATACAACACAACCTCTCCAAACTTACTGCGTAATTATATAGGTGTCAAATTCATACAGAGACGCACAGTTTGTTCAGACACAAAGTGCGTTGAGCCTCCTGCAGTTCAACAGTCATGACATTACAGGAGAGAGAGAAAGACAGAGAGGATTCCCACTTTAATAAGGGTTGTTAGCACCGCAGGGAATTTCTGAAGGAGACCGAGATATAGACAGATAGAGCGAGAGAGACAGCAGCAGTGCTCGTGTCTCCAGGGAAACCCAGACCTTTATAAAATGATCACAGTGACGGAATTATGGGTAGGCGGCATAGCAACAAAACTGCTTTAAAAGGAGGCAGCCAAATCACACAAACACAACTACAAATACGCCTCATCAACTCACTTTGATTGAAAATAAAACAGATAAGCACATATGGACACGGAATGAATAATTCAACAATCAAACGCAGTGCACATCAATGCTTTCCTTCAGTTCCAACATTTTTCTCTAGAAAACACCCAAGGTCATGAGTAAATGATATATCGTGAATGGCTTGAAGTTTTTAGTGATCCCAAAGATCTCACTTAGCTTATATAGGTGTGTTTGATTAGGATTGGAGCTAAACACCCTTAGGATTGGACAGCCCTGCTTCAATAGAGTTTGAGACTCACTGTATGTTATTTCCATGTACTGAACTCCTGTTATTCAACTATGCCAAGATAAATTCAATTTTTGAATCAAGGGCACCTTTAAACTTGAGCATCTTCTCTGCTTCTCTTCTCTGTGATTATTAAAGGGACACTCTACCCAAAAATGAAGCGTCTATCATTTCCCTTTCTAATTCATTTCTTATTCTATACAGTATATTTTATATATTTTATATATATATTTTATATATATATATATATATATATATATATATATATATATATATATATATATATATATATATATATATATATATAATACAATTAATCTAAATAAAATAAATAAATGAAGGGAAAAATTATGTTTTGTGTTCTGCTGAAGAAGTAGTCCTGCAGGTACAGAACCACATGTGGGTGATTAAATGTCAGAATACTCATTTTTGGGCAGAGAATCGCTTTAAGATGTTCTGGGTAATTTCCACATCATTGCTATGCAGTTGCTAAAGTGTTCTGAGGAGGCTGCACCAACTAGTTCAGCTGTGCTTGTTCTAGGACTCTGTAAAAGGAAAATATATTTAGAAATATGCAAATGTTTTAAAGTAAAATTGGAGCAATTATGCACTTATTATGAGTGAAGTGTACTGGCACTGCAGACATCTGAGATGGTCTGAGTTCATCTGGAGCTCATGTACAAGTCAAAATTCTTGTGAAAAAGTCGAAACACAGGCACTGTAAGGCCGCATTTACATTGCATTGCTCAAGTTACCCGATTCCAATTTTTTTCCGCACCCACGAGCGTGTAAGCAGGAAAAAAGCACATGGATTTTGTTATCGGTTATGGGTCTCATTCATATGTGGAAATAAATCTGAAGAGATTTGGATACATGCATTTGCATCTGCCATGTAAGCGGACAGTTCTGAAATTTCAGTCAATGCGAGTCGTACGTCATTGAAAAAGCAAAAGAGACCAATGTTTTGCTGACTTTTAAAGGGTTAGTTCACCCAAAAATGAAAATGATGTCAATTACTCACCCTCATGTTGTTCCACACATTCATTCATCTTCAGAAGATGAAAAAATAAGATATTTTTTGATGAAATCCGATGGCTCAGTGAGGACTCCATTGACAGCAAGAAAATTAACACTTTCAATGCCCAGAAATCTACTAAAGATGTATTTAAAACAGTTTTTGTGACTATAGTGGTTCAACCTTGATGTTATGAAGTGACGAGAATACTTTTTGTGCGCCATAAAAACAAAATAATGACTTCAGTGGTTCGGAGTCACATGATTTCAGTAAACGAGGCTTTGCGCACAAACAGTATTCTTGACGCTTCATAACATTAAGGTTGAACCACTGTAGTCACATGAACTGTTTTAAATATCTGAAACATCTGAAAGTGTAAATTAACTTGCTGTCAATGCAGGCCTCACTGAGCCATTGGATTTCATCAAAAATATCTTAATTTGTGTTCCGAAGATGAACGAAGGTCGTACGAGTGTGGAAGGACATGAGGGTGAGTAATTAATGACAGAATTTTCGTTTTTGGGTTTACTAACCCTTTAAATATGATAAAGCTAGTATTGCAAATAGTGCTGTTTTTACTTCCTTTTTGGCCTAAGCTTTTCCGGGTCAGTACGTCTACCTTGAATTGCTTGTCATTAACATATTAAACTCACCAAGTCCTCATGTTACTTCACCAGCTCCTTCACTAAATACAGGAGAAAGGCTAACATGAAATGAGCAGAGCAAACAAAAAGCACCTGACATCTGTGAATAACAGCTCCGGCTCTGTGAGAGGGCAGCACATTCACACAGATTAGCAGAGCTGCGAATAAAAGAGACCAGGGCAGTCAGCCCAAATGGCACAAAGAGGTGAAAGCAAACTTAATCAAAAGCTCAAATCTGCAGGGGGATTGTCCTGCCTTTTTCACCACTGTTTACATGACTTCTTTGTCAGCCGGTTTGACAGAGCATCGATAGCGGTGTGTGAAAAATATACGAGGCCTGTTCTACCTTCAGGACGGGCCATATTGATCGCCATATCTGGCAAACAAGTGGCTTTCAGTCCCTCATGTGCTGTCAAACACAAACTCAGTTAAAGTATTTGTCTGTAATTAATGTCTGCTGCATAAACTACATCATTAATGCTCATCATCCGTTTGTAAAAATGAGCTGAATATCGTCATATCTATAACAATTAATATAAATTTATAGTGTAAATAATGATATTTGTTGTATAATTGCATCAACACGTCTGAGAAAATGGAGGATAAAAGATTAAAGCTTTTCTGAACTGCGTTTCACGCCGTCTCAACAATTGATTTGTGCAACTCAGCTTGCCGCCCTCTTTGTGGAGGAACACGGCATACGCAGTGATCTGCGTCTTTAAAACATCTGAGATAAGACAAAGGAAGAGACATATTTCATTCTCTGACAGGATGACAGCTGCTGTAACTCATCTGATGCAAATGTCTTGACCTGACATGAATCCGTGAGAAAAAAATAAAGTGGTATAGTCAAAAACAACAAGACTGATACATTCAACAAATGGCATCAAACAACCTTTATCATGTCAGAAGTACATTTGGGTTGTTTCACAAAATAGTTCCTTAGTTTTGTCTCTCTTTAATGTGAAATAATGACTTTAACTGTGCTTCACTGCAAGCATTTTTTCTTAATACAAAAAATGCTTTATTGCTTCTATCAAAAACGCTTCTGTTGCAAAAATGCTTCATTAACAAATATATATTGTTTTTGTTAAAAAATATATAGAAAAATAAAAACTTGTAGACTATGACATCTTTATTTTCTACAAATTAATTTTTAAGTTTAGTCATACATACGTCTATACTGTAAAATAAAATAGGGGAAAAAGTACATCAGTGCAGTACATCTATTACAAACATGAATTAACACTGAACAATTTAATATTCATAAATTAACACTGACCCAAATTAAATATTGTAAATGGCTTTTATTCATTGTTAGTTTATGATACTTAATGCAATGTTAAACCTTCATGTAAAGTATTTCTTATATTAATTTATTTAGCTTGAAATGTCAAACATAATTGGTCTCATAGAATATTTAAAATCTTTGAGACGTCAAACAACTAATCAAAAGCTTCAAAACTTGCTGCTGTCTCTTTCAAGATATTAATGAATCTCACATTACTGACATAGAGGAAGCTACAGAATAATGTTTATTCAACACACACACATTAGCAGATGTGTTGAAAGTGTAGAGTTTGACAGGTTTGTTTTCCGTCCCATGGACATACTGGTACAAACTATCTGTAGAGTTCCATCAATACCTAACATCTGTTCTGCTCACAGAAAAGCTCTTCAGATGTCCGTCATCAACGGGCTTCTTTCTTTTCATCTAGCTGAAAATACATCTACAAACCAGCCTCTGTGTCATTACATTTCGGTCCACGTCCCTAAAGCAAACAAGTCCTTCAATAACCATTATGCAACAGAAGCGTTTATGTACTGAGAGTAACTATATACGACACGCGCCTGGATCAGACAAACAGCCTGGACGCTGGGACAGCTGGTCAGACTGATGACTATTCATCACACGCGGGACAGTCAAACAAGTCAAAGTCAAACAGAAGATGCATAAAACTGCTCTCTGGTAAAATCTGCTTTCTCACACTTTTTGACCAATGCATTTCCCACCCTCTAAAGCCTCTAAAATAAATACACAAAAGGCCAAAAATACTTCAACTGATATGATAAAATATGAAAGACAGGTGAAGAAGAGAATATTATGTGAAAATCTGTTTAATTCTCTAAAAAAAGATGCTCCAGCAAACGCTGTCATTGTGATTTACGCTACAGGCCTGTTGACAGCTTGATTCTGATTGGTTGCAAAATGTTTCAAGGTAAGGAATTATTTTCCAGTAAACGCACAGCTAAAGTAGTTCCAGGCAGATTTTGACTGCGTTACAGTTCCATATCACTTCGCCACATATCAGCAGTTACCAAGCAAATAAATATATAATATGATAAAAATGCAAACTATTTCCATGTTTTCCCCATTCATTTTTTTTTTTCACTATCAAAAGGAAAGCACACTCACTTTCTCCCACTTTCTCTCACATACAAACGCACACTCAAAACACATTCATGTTGTCAGTGCTGCCCTGCGACTTTATCAATAAAATAGTTTCGCATCTGCAGAACTACATGACATTTCTCAGTATTGAGGTAGTGACATCGCTGTTTTTGAAGCAGTTAATCTTACAGCTTTGGTATTAGTAGAGACGCTGGTGCCGAACACCGTTGAGAAACGCAGACTCAGTTATTTTATACACAATTAATCTATCAATCTCCCTCCATTAGTCTGCTATCAATAGCTTACTTAGCTCAAAATGACATTATGGAATTAGCTATGGAGGCGTGGGATGAGACGCGTAAGGAATTAGTCCTACACACAAGAGCCTTTTGAGGACAAAACCTGACAAATGCCTTGAAATAAAACATCTGCACAATGTCTTGAGGTGTGGTAAACATAAATGGAATAATTGACTCTGGGCTGTTTAATTGCAAGAAAAAAATAATGCACACATCAGTTATTCTTTAGGCATGACAGATGTTGTTTTGGAGAGATAAAAATCATGGGCATCGGGATACATTCCCCCTTAAACAAATTAAACTTCATCAGCGTTAAGATCATCTTCGGTAGATCTCTATCTCACACACATACACAATCTCATGCGCAGACAGCAAGAGGATTTGACGTGTTGCTCTGCCCTGTAACCATCAGCACTGTTTAGACTGAGTAAAGACAGATAAAAGACTTTAGATCCCATGATAAAGTCAGTTTGCAGCACCAGACACGAGCTGCTTCACCCAACATGTGGATGTGCGTCAGTATATCCCTGGGAGACTTTCCTTTAAATAAAATCTCACGCTGGATATTTATACTGCATGACAGATGCTTTAAGATCTTCTGAAGAACTGTGATCTCATATCGTGCATGCTGGTTATGAAAACTTGAGAAAAAAAGTTATGCTTATGAGAAAAAAATAATACAGCATACTTTGAAAAGGATCGCTTGGATTGATTTATGAAAATACATCAAATTTACCAATGGTAATAGCATGTTACTACTGAACTTTAAATCAGACACGCAATTAAAATGCAATACTTGTTGGTCACGCGACAAGGAAGCTGTCAGGAAACTTAATGGTCAAATATAAAATGCATTAAAAATGTGCTACATTTTATTTTACCAGCAAACTCATGAAAATACCAAATTAATATTCAATATATCACCCAGTCATGCTGTTAAGACATGCAGATTGTATACAGTATCATTACCTGCCAGGCAATCAAATCCTTCAGCCGTTCAATCTTCTCCTGGTCATTTGGATGATCCTGGATGTATTTCTCAGTGAAAAATGCCTATAGATGATAAAGCAACAACTATAAGTTAAAAAAGCACCTAAAACCCTCTAAATATGCACTACTGCTGAAAATTTCAAAACGAAAACATTTATAATGTTACAAAAGATTTCTGTTTCAAATAACTGCAGTTCTTTTAGAATTCTGAAACAAAAAGTAAGATGGTTTCCACAATAAATATGAAGCTGCACAACTGTTTTCAGCATTGATAGCAGTAATTAGAAATGTTTCTTGAGCAGCAAATCAGCATATTAGAATGATTTCTGAAGGATCATGTGGAAATTCAGCTTTGTATCACAGGAATAAATGACATTTTAAAATATACTACGAATAGAAAACAGCTATTTTAAATTGTAAATAATATTACTGATCCCAAACATTTGAATGGCAGTGTATAATAAGAAATGGTTAAAAAACATTCTGCTGTGTTTAATCTTTGTGCCGTCACACAATTTGGCAATAATTACCAGAATAATCTCATACCTTCTCATAATTAGCAAAGCCGCCCATGACAGCTGGGTCCACGATGCCGTTGAGGAGCATAGAGAGGGGGTTGATGGGAAGGCTGGGGTCGTTAAGGTGCCGCTGCACCATGTTGCTTATTTTCTCATTGGTCAGTTGCATGGTTTCCATAGCGTTCTCAAGGGGACTGATTTCCTCCTGCAGACAGAAGCAAAAAACATAATTTTCAGAGAATATTCAACAAGAAAAGATGATTTACAAAAATGACAGAACAAATGCACACAAATGCCAAGCAGAAAATATTAACTATGCAGAGTGGCAAACAAGGACTCTTACTTTAACCAGCTGTCTAACACGTTATTGCTACACAACAACCAAAGTCGAAACTCCACTAATGAGCAGCGAAACAACATGAGCAGGTTTTCAAGTCAAATTATGTCTCAACTGTTTACTGATGAACTAATGAATGGGTTAACACGTTCTCTTCGGCGATGAAGGAATTTCTGGCTCTAGATCCGACCCATAATGCATCTGTGACACGATCTGAAATCAATCTGTGAGAGACAGACGCTCTGATGTGTCTATCTTGGGAAACTCATGCCAGGGAGGCTAATGAGAACGAAAGCACACGTGAACCGTCAGAAAAAACAATCGCATCTGAGTGTGTGGTGAGACGGTGAGCTAAAAAAGAGACCGTGCAAATTAGAATAGATAAACACCAATCTGGGTATCACATGATGCCAGAGCTGCTCTCCTGCCCGGCACTATCCTGCAAAATATTTGCATGCAGCGAGTCCCCCAGCCCCGGGCGGATTGAGGACGACATAATCAGAGTAGTATGATGGGAAGAGAAAGAGAGACAATTCACAACTTGCTGTAATGCAGTGCGGTGAGAGTGAGACAGGTCTACTTTATTAGATTGTAGACTTATGAGGCTCAGATTCATAAAACGTAAGACATGTTAGGTCTTTTATACTCAAGTATGGTGAGAGTAAGATTAGATTAGATTGTACATGTACATGTTATGCAAGAGAGAGAGAGACAGGTGAAATCTACTGTATCAGAGTTGATTTCAAGGTGAAGTGAGATGGCAATGGCGCTCATTTTCTTTCAAACAAAAACCAAGCGGCGGTGATATTATGAAACACTGTGGATGCTAAACCTGTCATACTCACCGGTGTGGCAGACACGACTTCAAACCAGCGCAGGATGCCAGGCAGCTTATATGCGGTTACGTAAGTCGTCCTTTCAATCCACATGTTCTTTTGGAAGAATGGGAAAAAAAAGAAAAAAAAAAAAACATTAAGTGAACATTTAACAGAAAGCTTTTAGCAAAAGGCCACATTTCAGGTAAAGAGTGGCTGCAATTCATTCCTGTATGCTTAAAGATGCAGTTTTTTTTCTTCAATTTAAGCCTCCATTTACTGAATTTTAATGGATGTTTACCAATAGCAGATGTAAGTGGGGTGGAGGTGGGCCAGACTTTATGTTTTAGTATAATGGTGCAGTGTTCTCAGGTTTGACATCTCGCTGTAATATCCCAGCGTGAGCCATCTTAAAAAAGGTTTTTAGAGAACTGGCCATTAGAAAAACAGTTCCCTGTTCTTCTAAATGAGGAACTGCAGAACACTTTACACACGCACTTTACACACGCACAAGTGAAATAACAAAAGGAGGAATGTCTTTCAGGCATAGAAAAGCAAAAGAAAACTCACTGCGAACTCATTGTCTGGATCTTTCTCTCCTTTACGGACCGGCCGTGAATACTGGAACTTTTGGACTTCGTTCACGGTGTAAAAGCTGAAAGGGAAAAACGAGAACCAAGGTCAATGAATTATTCTCAGAGCGGTGTTTTTGAGAGGGTTGCATTGTATCGAGAGGCTGGAGATGCCTGTGCGTGCTTGTAAGAGGGTCTCACTGACAACGTGCACCATCAAGGACATTGTTGAAAAGAGGAAATATAAACACTAGTCGTGTTTTTGAATGAATCATTCACCTGAGTGAATCTTTGTTTACTTCCATGACTGACTCATCAGCATGCCCATCATTCACAAGTTCTACACATTTCCCATCTGTGCTGACCAAAAACTTTGGGCTAATTTGATTACGAAGTGTAGAAGCCTTAGCTCAGTTTGACAAATGTTACCACATCTACATGCATTACACAGAATAAGCAGATTTCCTACCCCAAAATAATCAGCCTTGAAAAGGCAACAATGCAAAAGTCCTCTGATTCTGTCAGGACCTGTAAGTTCATCCTTTATAAAGCATGTGACAGCTCTGGTGGTGATTTTCTGCATTTAAAGACTGACTGTAAAAGGAATAAACAGTATTATAGAGCTGCCTGTGAAAGAGCTTATTATTGTGGCAAACTTCATGAACAAATACGCCTGACAGTGAATGAAATGGTGTTTTGAGCCTGAACAAGTGTGTGTAAATGACTGATGACCATGCACAATTAACATGACATCAGTTAACAGTAGCATGTTGGAAATGCAGTGCTTCTGTGCACACTGAACAAAACGAGTAAGTAGTTTTCCCAGCAGTGGAAGTGAAACTCAATTAATTCATCTTGGCTATTACTGTTGTCTAAAAAATGAAGCTCAGCAGCTGACAAATCAGAGAAACGGAAAATAGATCTGCCTTGTCATTTGTGGAGAAAAAGCTTAAAAACAATATTTTTGAGTCTCCCAGTAGATTTCCCGACATTTAAATTATATTAAAGGATAATATGATTAATTGCAGTGGTGCTGAGAATATGATTCAACAGAATACATGCTATTTCTGATTTCTGAAAGCACAACTGCATAACAACAATACTCAGTCATTTACTGTTCACCACCTACAGAAAGAGAACAGATCATTAAAGTAATAGAATGAAAAATGTTCTTTGGAACATAAAAGGAGATATTGTGACAAATGTCTCAGTGTTTTTATCAATGTAAATGGAAGCCAAATAGTGATGTGTCGTTCATGAACGATTCACTCAATTTGAACGAATCTTTAATATGACTCGGGAACATCCAGTTGTCTCATCGAGGGATTCGTTCATTTGGCCGTGTACGCACAACATCCTATAGGTTCTGTAGAGGAAACAGAATTGATTAGTTCAACTAATGTGTCTTTTGGTTTGAGTCGTTCGTTCTTTTGTCATGTGACGTGACAGCCATATTGGATACCGTATTTTTTAACTCTTACAGTTTTGTGATGTTTTTCTGGTCTCAAATAGTAGCTTTTAAATTTTACAATTTATACATTTGTGAATTTCTGTCACGATGGTTATTTTCCATAACACTGAATTGGTTACTTTAAACGTTATCCTTATTACAGGGAAACATCACTTTGATAAAGCAAAGATACCTACATATAATAACAACATAACTAATGTAATGTTTGTTGCAAGATACTGAGCTGGGAAGCGGTCACGTGACAAAGACACAGACTGCATAGCTTCAGCTTATTGTGATATGACGTGACAAAAAAACAAACAACAGATCGG
This sequence comes from Chanodichthys erythropterus, assembly GCF_024489055.1. NCBI lineage: Eukaryota > Metazoa > Chordata > Actinopteri > Cypriniformes > Xenocyprididae > Chanodichthys > Chanodichthys erythropterus. Next base: position 3,699,735 of record NC_090239.1, on the reverse strand, counting down.
GATGTGAGGTAATCTAACAGACTGCATAGCCTGGGACAATTAATTAATTGTTTCTGTTTGTCATAATTTGGCCTTGGTTGTATTATTGTTTTTTCTTATTCGAAATATGATCAACTTTGAGTAAGTGGATTTGTTAGAGAATTTGGCTATTAACATGTAACATTTTAATTATATTATGCTGAAATGACTTGAAAAAAGATTTGTTCATTTTGATGAACGATATTCATAGATCCGAGTCAGTAAAATGATCCGAACTTCTCAATACTAAAAGGAAAATGGTAACCAAAACTGAAAAAAAGGACCTTTCCCAGTTCACAAACACGCTGAAATATGACAGATTATCCAAATCTGAATCTTCCAGTTGCAGTCAGATACCTTAAATTAGCATGATGGTGCTAAAATGCCTAGAGTCCTGTTCCTGGACTGGGCTATGAATAGATTCAAATTGGATTTAAAAGGACACAGATAGCCAATTACAATATTTACAAATGTATTAGCTGCAGGGGAGAGATCCAGCCCGGGGCATGAGAGCAGAGACATGGCTGGAAGAGGAGAAACAGAAAAATAAACAACTGCAACACATGAGATCAGGTCAACGCTCAATCACTGAAGTCATCCCCCCTTAAGCCCCTCTACACGTTCACACTCCAGTAAGCTCATAGAAATCACATCCTGTCATGTGACCTTTGGCTCTGATGCTTATTTACTCAAAATTGTGGGTAAATAGTGAGTTTTAATTACTTTTCATGCTCACTGGCAGCTCTGATTGGCTGCGGTAAGCTGCCTCCGACGCTTTATCAAGATCAGCGATAACGCTGCTGTTTACCCCGTGGCACTGAATTTAGCCTGAAACAGAATTATGCTTCCGCTGCAGGTGTGTGTATGTGTGTGTGTGTAATTCATTAAAGCACAGAGGAGTGTAGTAAGGTCAAACACTGTTTGCTCACTGCACATTTCCATTTTAATCAGTTGGGAGAGTCGCTCTGAAACACATAAACCCCAGAGATCTGCCCCATGGTTTACTGACCCGTCTACACACACACACAAACACACACAAACACACACATACATACATACAGGTCAGTAGTCAGGAAGACAGATGAAAAATAATGTGACAAAGAAAAAATTATGTGACAGACAGTCAAATTACATCTACTGTGAATATACAGACAGCTAGATAGATAGATAACAGATAGATAGATAGATAGATAGATAGATAGATAGATAGATAGATAGATAGATAGATAGATAGATAGATAGATAGATAGATAGATAGATAGATAGATAGATAGATAGATAGATAGATAGATAGATAGATAGATAGGTAGATAGATAGATAGATAGATAGATAGATAGATAGATAGATAGATAGATAGATAGATAGATAGATAGATAGATAGATAGATAGATGATAGATAGATGACAGATAGATAGGATAACAGATGCTAGATACAGACAGACTGACAGATAAAACAATATAGACAGTTAAATTAAATCTGAACATGCAGACAGACATAGAACAGTGTTACAGACAGACAAATATATAGACAGACAGACAGACAAATATATAGACAGACAGACAGACAAATATATAGACAGACAGACAGACAAATATATAGACAGACAGACAGACAAATATATAGACAGACAGACAAATATATAGACAGACAGACAGACAGAATGAAAGATAGAACAGTAACAGAAAAACATACATACTGTATAGACACACTGACAGACAGACAGACATTAAATCTGAATATGAAGAATATGTAGACAGACATATAGATACACTTATAGACAGACAGATAGTGTCTCACCTCACAATCTGCTCTGATACGGGTTTGTTCTGAAACTTGGGTGGTAGTTCAAGGATGGGCTTCACTGTGAAACACTGAATGTCTGTTGGAATCAAACTAAGAAACAATAACCATGGACAATTTGGGGATTTGAGATAAAACTAAAGAAATGTTTTTTATGCTGAGTGACAGTCAAGGATACACTGCCCAGAGGAGCTCCTGATGTCCTCGCTGGGAGGGGTGGTGGTCTTCATCTTCTCAGCGTTGGGGAACTGAGTCAGCAGTCTCGCCACAAAATCCTCCCACCGCTCATACTCCTTCCCTCGATAGATGAACATCTTATTCTGAAAAACACCATCAATAGACATTTTCATCTTGAGATGAAACATCCCTTTTCTGATTTATTTTGACGACTTTTCTGTTCTTGGCATCCTATCTATGAATATTATTAGCATGGTATGAATTTCAAAGCATCACATTTTCTAGTACAAGTACAATTAACACATCAGTCTGAATAAATACACAGAAATACAACACAAATCAAATTGACAAGCCAGAGATGAGCACTGACACATTGAGATATGATTTACAACAGCAGTGTTTACATGGAAAAACAGGATGAAAAAAACAAAAACAAAAAAAAAAACACCCACACACCTGGAGTGTCTATCATTAGCAGCATTAGAAGCATATCTAGAAGACTTTAACATGAAATGATGGAAGAATTTCATAACACGTTAAAGCAAACTGATGACAGAACTACAGCATCATCAGAAGGACATCTACATTAGTGGTTCTGGACATTTTACTCAATGAAATGCTAAATGCAAATAAAAAGTGCTATCCATTTAATCTGTCGCCTGTGGCTTCCTTAGTTGGGGACACTTGACATTTGACTTGACATTTGATATTCAACAGTGCTTTGATCTGCCTGCATTGACACTATAGAGCTGCTGTGCAGCCAAAATTATGTACCAGTTAACAATGGTTAGCTGCTTTGACACAATCTGCATTGTAAAAAGCGCTATATAAATAAAGGTATCTTGGAATGAGCATAGTTCAAATAGTAAAGACAGGCTTAGAGAGGGAAATAATGCTTCTCATAACTTGTCAACAGCTGTGCATCCTATGAAAGCTTGATTCCGCCACTAAAAAAAAAAAAAAAAGAAAAAAAAAAAAAGGTAATTGCGACTTTTTATCTCACAGTTCTGGCTTTTTTTCTCATAATTGCGAGTTTGTGAGATTTACACATGCAAATGCGAGTTATAAAGTCAGAATTGTGAGATATAAACTTGCAATTCAGAGAAAAAACTTTTTCCCCTCACAATTGGACATTATAACACACAATTGTGAGTTTATATCTCGCAATTCTGGCTTTATAACTCGCAACTCTGACTATATCACGCAATTGTGATTTTATCTCATGCAATTGCGAGAAAAAATCTGAATTGTGAGAAAAAAAGTCGCAATTACCTTTTTAATTTTTTATTTCATGGTGGAAACAAGCTTCTATAGTATCTAATTAAACACTATGGTGTTTTAATCTGTATTTTGAAAGTCAAATTACACAGATGCAAATGTACAATTGTGTGACATGCCCTCGAAAGAACAATGAATATACAAAATAATAAATAAATAAATAAAAAAGTCTGATTTAGCCTATTAATTATATTGCACTTAATAACAGTCATAAATACTAATACAGTAATGTGTTTCATTTCAAGGCAGTGTAATTTACTACTTTCGGTAGCATGTTGGGGTGTCCAACGTAGAGTCCTAATGGAAAGCCAGCTGATCTAGAACATTCAATCACCATCAATAAATACAGGGATTTTACGAAAACACAGTAAAACGACACTAAACACACAATCTCACCATGCAGAGAAGCTCATTCTGATCTCAAAATAGCCAATGCTGATGCAATTCAGAGGCGTTTGGCAGTCGGAAACGCTCAATTATTGCACACTCCCATAAAGACACCGTCAATCATCTGCGCCCACATACAACACTGTCAATATGTTTCCACTCGCAGCGTCTGTGTGAACTACTACAGAAAGACCACTGTGTGCACACAAACACCTACACGCATGCAGAGAAACATGACAGGGACAGGGAGAGTGAGGAACGCTCAGAACGGGATACTAAATTACCAATATGCATGGAATTAAAGTGTTTACTTTTGAACAACGCATTCTCACATTTAATATTTGACAGTAGTACAATGCAGAGTGCTAGTATCCTATCTGAAAACAGCCTGAGAGATGCAAACACACACCCACCCTGCCTGCATGAACATATTTCAGCTGCTCAATTAGTGAAATGTGAACTGGAAGTGAAATATGCCCAGGGCCGTTTTCAAATCTGCTTTGAGCGATAAGGTGACAAATTGCACGGTGCTCTCGACGGGTGTTTTCACACCGCCAGAGATTCCAAGCACGGTGGAATAGACCGGCAACTCTCACACGACTCCGCACGCATACAAAAGTGCCACTTTAAGGAGGGAGAGGAGATTGCAAGACGTTTTCTATTTCAAAAGGCAAAGCTTCTCTCCACGGAGCAACATGTCAACACTAGCAGGAGGCGACTGGCCTTTTGATGGCCGATTTATTTTTTGTTCCCAGGATGTCTGATGGGAGATGCATGACTGCAGGCGCCTGGAAGAGTATTAAAAGAATTACAAATATATCTGAAGCGATTTGGTGCCACAACCACAGGCTTAAACAGACACGTGATCTATGGGAGCTGAATGATTCGGTTTCATCATGAATGACTGGAAATATGTAGAAACAAACCCACACACTCCACACAGCAATATTATTTTTACGCTTTTTCACTGTCTGACCTTTTTTTCTAGCATTGCATTTGCATCACCATATCATTGTTTTGGTTTACTTCTGATGCACGTGCCAGGGTTAGGGAGTTTTACCATGTATGGGACAATTTAGATGAGAGCCTGTCAAGGCCACATTTAAAAAGTCAAGTCAAAAACCTGAGAAACATCAGCTTGTTTATACAGAATAAAAAAAAAATAAATAAAATTGCACATTTATTTTAAAATTCAGACTTTTTAACAAACAATTATGAGTTTCCATCTTGCATTTCTGACTTTCTGAGATACAGTCAAACCAAAATGTATTGAGACACCTCGAACATTTCATTCATTATTACAGTTAATCACTATAGTTTAAAAATGGTAATAAATTATGACAAGATCTCAGAGTTAAACTGTGTCAGAAAAAATAATCTTAATTATGTCAGATAACACTTAAGCAAAACATGGTCCGGTCAAAGTGTGTGAATAATTTTTGCATCCAAATGTTTATCAATTTTACTGGTAGTCCACTGTATGAAGAATTTGTCACAGTTTACTTTATTTTGCTATCCTCAATTACCCAAGTGAACTATATAGTCCTGGACCCACTAGTAAACATATATATCAAAAATATAAAAAAAAATGTCTGAATAATTTTTGGTTTGACTGCATAAACACAACTGCAAGAAAAAGTCAGAATTGCGAGTTTTTACAATATCGCGCCATTTTGACTTTTTTGGGGGGAATTATGATATATATACATAAAATTGCTGTCTTTTTCTTGCAATTTCGACTTTATATGATGCAATTCTCTTTTGCTCTCAGAATTGAAACTTTATATCTCACCAATCTGAGAAAAAAAAAAAAGTGAAATGTGAAATGCAACCTTGAAATTGCAAGAAAAATTGTTACATAATAACCTTTTTAATTTTTTATTCTGTAGTGGAAACAAGCTTCCATTGATTTTAGCAGCAACGTGGAACTGAAATACATTTGGGAATAGCAAAATAAATAAATACATAAATAAATAGAATAATATAATTGATTTTAAAATTCACTAATTTAATAACTATTTAATATATATTTATATACTTTTTGTTACTCTATATTTTTTTTTAAATTTAGGATTATTATAGTTTTGAAAATAAAAGTCCTTATATTTAATATTCACATTTTATATTTTAAGACTATAAGTCTAGGTCTGGTACAATGAATTAACCTTTTTATATCAAAAGGAAAAAGAAATGTGTTAGTTTTTAATACAAATCAACCCCTGGAAGATAAAATGCCTGTATTTGATGTCGGTGTAAATGGTTTCTGCACTAAAGAAGACATCTGTTGATGAGTTTGGAGAGGCCACACAAAGACACCAGTAATTGATTTCCAGGCCTTTGGAAACATATCAGAGAAATTCACAATGCAATGCATTTACACAAAGAAACTGACATCTCCATGGTGATGGTGAAATATGAAAAGATTCAGGATTATAAGAGAAATTCTCACCCGGAGGAAAGAGGGGAAGCCCAGCCCATAATAACCTACAGCGAAGTAGTCCGGCTTTGGTCTGATCACTTTCACAATGCTCTCATAAAACTGAGCCTGCTTCCTCTGAGAGAGACAAAGACAATCACATCATCAGTACTGAACACATCATTCACAAACACTCTTTAAATGACAATAAATCTGATATTGTGTGCAAAAGACCATTTTCACAGACTGTGATGACACGTTTTAAAGGTCATCAATATCGTAAATCCTGCAAAGTTTCTTATATTTTATTTTTTTTTAAAAACACATGCTCATTTCTGACACTTCGTTTTATATTACCTTTGCATCAAATTACAAAAATTTGTTAATGCTGCTGTGAGGGTGTTTCTAATACAGCAGCTGTGGGAATGACAGTAAAAATGACATCTTTCTCTCTTCTGACTGCTGTTATCAATCGCTTTCTATTTTTTCCTCTTTTTGAAAGTTGTGAAAACACTATTGTGGAGTTTTTCTTTTGCAATTTGAAAAAAAAAAAAGGAAACACAAAAAATATATTTAATGTATTATTACATTCACCGCTATAGAATTTTACCCAACTATGACGACTTCCACTTCTGAGAAACCCGGAAATGTGAAAAGGGTCTATTGCATAATAAAAATGTTACAAAAATAAATAAATTAAAAGTAAAAACAGGTTGAGATCAATATGGGAAGGATTGCAAAGGTTGTTCACAAACTTTCGGTGAGGACTGTGCAAAGTGTGCCAACATTTGATTATAAAATAAAATCAGTCCACAATCGTTCTTTGCGTCTGAATGAATCAATTTGCCATTTGTTGCCAATTAGACGAAACCGCACTAATGAACAAAATGCAGAAACCCAATCAAACACCATAGTCCATTTATATTAGGCCAATTTACCTACTTAGGTGAACTTGATAAGTCTGAATAGCTCATTAATTGTTTGTTTCATGGTAAAACCTTGACAGTGAAAGTTTGCACGTACCAGTAAGGCGCTCAGCTGCTCAAAATCAAACATCTCGTTCTCGTACTGTTCGGCTAACTCCTTCCCCAGGATAATGGCCTCCTCCCACATCTGAACACAAAGCACCAAAACACATCAAACGTCAACATTATGCCAAAACATAGCAACATAATATCCTTCTAACCATCTGTGAACAATGTGCTTTGAACAAAAAGTGCTTTTTGTGATGGAAGCAGATGCAAAAATTACCCAGCTGCACCGTGATTGTGTAATATACACACTGTAATATATATATATATATATATATATATATATATATATATATATATATATATATATATATATATATATATATATATATATATATATATATATATATGGTGGGACTGCTTTTCGAGGTGAATGAACATCTGGTTATGCGTTATTGATGTTATTTCTATGGGTGAAGCAGGTGGTCCTAAATGAGTTTATATCTGTGACCTCATCCGAACAGGAACAT